>NC_012871.2:69579784-69895501 GCF_000003195.3 Sorghum bicolor | reverse complement strand
ATGCCATGACAGACGAGTGAAACATAACTTTCAGCTTCTGCTGCTTCGACCACGCATATTAGGCAGAGCCTGCTGCAGCGTCGTCTTGTTGCTATGAATTTCCAGTCAAACAATAATGCAAAGTTTCGTTACAACTCCCATTTCGGTCACGAGATATCTCACAGCAGTTTTATTTAGCCTACTAGGGTGACATCACATACAGGTTCGATCTGCAACTCGCTGTGCCTATCTTCCCGTTCAATATTCATTTCATTTCCGTGAAAGAGCGAATATAACGAAGACTCTGATAACACCAGCGGATAGATATTCGTGAAAGTTGACGTACGCTCGACAGCGACACATCGTCAGTCGTCACCGGGAAGCTCAGGCGTCGTTTACTTCTAAAAAATTATTTTAGTAAAATAGACATTGTATCACTTTCTTTTATAAATATTGTTCAATTATAGATTAACTAGATTTAAAAAATTTATTTCGTAAATTATAGATAAATTATATAATTAATAGTTTTTTATTTTTATTTAATATTTTATATACATATACTGCAAAATTTGATGTGTTAAAAAATATAAAAAAAATTCGGAATTAAACAAGGCCACCGTGGACGACGACGAGACGACGCGGCAAGGGCAATTGATGACGTGCGCGCACATCTCATTCTCATCCGATCCTCAACCAGTGGCACGTCAGCCCAGCGCGATCCCGATCCAACTTGTTTGTTGTTTCCTTCCCTGAATTGGAAGCAAGCAGGTTAAGGCTGTCTGTGATCCTAGTCGTCGTCGAACCGCGCTCCTAGCTATTGCAGTTGCAGGATTGTAGTAGAATCGTACGTGGAATGAACTACGGTAGAGTTCCAAAACTTCTCACGCATGTAGTATTACGGCCTTGTTTAGTTACACTTACACTCAAAACTTTTTAAAATTTTTCATCACATCGAATCTTACACCATTTGCATAGAACATTAAATATATATATATATAAAGAAATAACTAATTGCATAATTTGTCTATAATTTACGAGACAAATATTTTAAATTTAGTTAGTCTATGACTGGATAATAATTATCAAATATAAATAAAAATGCTACGGTGTCTAAATCTAAAAGGTTTTATTTGGTCGTATATGCCCCCTTAATGGTAAAATTCAAGTCCTACGGCAAATACGAGGTGCTGAGTGTTTAGATGTTGACACATTATTAAGCTTTGCCAAGATAAACATTATTTAAATCATTTGTTGGTTTGCTTGATAGTATAAAATATTTTCATCTCTGTTCCATGACGATTAACAGAAGCACTATTCTAGATGCGTTCAGATGATAGGGAATCCGTATTATTAAATTGTTCTATTTTTTAGACAGACATTTATCAATCATGTGTTGTACCAACTGATGAATAAACGATCATACCTATATATATCTTTAAAAGTGGAATATGTTTAAAAGGTTGGGGATAATTAGGCTTTGGGGCAACCGGCCTAAAGTGTTCAACTCGATCAAGAATCAAGATAGCAATTTTGACACATTGGTTTGGAGGTCAATTAGGCTTTGGGGACAGCTTCTTCACGAAGCCGAAAAGGTTCAGATAAAATTAATCAGGTTGCGAGAAAGTGTGATGTAGGCCTCGTTTAGTTTTGATTTTTTTCTGTTTAGATACTGTAGCACTTTCGTTTTTATTTAACAATTATTGTCCAATCATGAATTAATAGACTCAAAAGATTCATCTCGCGATTTATAGGTTGTACAATTAATTTTTGTTTTTGTTTATATTTAATGCATGCTTTATGCATGTGCCGCAAGATTTGATGTGACGAGAAATCTTTAAAAAATTTTGATCTTTGAGATGAACTAAACAAGGCCGTAGTTGTTTTATTATGTCTATAATAAGATGAACCATGATAGGTTTTGTAGATCAACTACCTTATGGATTCGATTTTGCTATAAGCTCTCATTCCCCCCATGCGAACACCCGAGTGGCCATACTTGACTCTATTCTTAGTCTTGAATCTGAGTCCTTAATAGTATTTCGAAGACACATTCTTCTCTTGCATTGTGATCTAACAACCAAATCCGCTCATACATAACACGCTCTATCTCTAAGCTCTTGATCGTCTTTCTTTGAGACACATCATTTTCATACATTGTTGCCTAATATACAAACCCGTTACTAAAAACACACATTAACCATAACGACATGGTTATTATGGACCAAGCTTGTTCGCTGGTATGAGAAGTCAAGGTTGAAAATACTGTTCGCTGATTTATTATGAGAAAAACACCGTTGGCTAGCAGAAAAATTACGACTTATAAGACAAGCGAATAGAAGATTAAAATTTATAAAGTTTTTTAATATTTGCATCACATCAAATCTTACGGTACATGTATGAAGCACTAAATATAGATAAAAAATAATTAATTATATATTTTACCTGTTATTTACAAGACAAATATTTAAATCTAGTTAATCCATAATATTAATAATAATTATGAAATACAAATCAAAATGTTACGATAGACAAAATCCAAAAAAAAATCACCACCTAACTGAACAGCCCCCGAGCGGATCAGATGAGACGTGATATCTCTCAGATGTCAGCTATAATTCATCAGATCCGATCCCCAACATATCTTCGGAGATTGAGGATGGAATCCGAACGGAGATCATGGCATCGTTCGCTCGTGTGGTTATCATTAGCTGCAGGCGTGGCATCGTCATGCCTATCCAATTATCCATCGCGCCGCCCTCTTTTGTGTTCAACGTTTTTTCTCCCATGCCATCATGGCGTGTCTGTATATATATACAGTACCTTTTCTTTAATATATTATTGCTTTTATTATGACCAATCATGGAAAATCTACACTTTTGTTATATGTACTAAAATAGCATGCCCCACCAGACGTATGATTCCTATATTTGGTATCCCTGAGAATGTCATCGTATCATTATGTTTCAAATTTATAGTTTAGTTTAGTTTTGTTCCAAATCAAACTTCACTAATTTTGATAAAGTTTTAGAAAACTACATTAACATATGTATAAGTCTAAATAAACGCACTATTGAAATACAGTACACGTCCTGGAAAAAATTAATGAAACTAGTTTGACGTCGGAGATGCTATACTACATTTTTTGTTGTATAAATAAATTAGTCAAAACTTAAAATGTTTGATTTGGTGAGGATAAAATCTGTTTAGTTCCTCTCCAAAAGTTTATATCCTCTCTCCATCGAATGCTTGGACACATGCATGAAATATTAAATATAGACTAAAAATAATTAATTGCACTACGAGACAAATGTTTTAAGCTTATGCCTTGTTTAGTTCACCTCTGAAAACCAAAGAGTTTTCAAGATTTCCCGTTACATCGAATCTTGCGGTACATGCATAAAGCATTAAATATAGACGAAAACAAAAAACTAGTTACACATTTTGCGTGAGACGAACATTTTAACCCTAGTTAGTCTATGATTGGACAATATTTGCCACAAAAAAACGAAAGTGCTACAGTAGCAATTTTTTTAAAAAAATACATCTAAACAAGGCCTTAATTAGTCAATGATTTTATAATAAAGTGCTACAGTAACACATATAGTAATAATAAATTAATTAGACTTAATAAATTCGTCTTATAGTTTACTCATAAATTCTATAATTAGTTTTTTTATTAGTATATACGAGCAAACCATGTAAAACATCTCTATACGACATCCTAAAATTTTACACGAACAACAAGGTTGCGCTAGTACAATGTGATGGAATATCTGCCTAAAATATACTAGTGATTAAATGTGCAGTACCACGAGACGACACGGTATGCATCCTGCAAGAGACTGCAACAATATCTGTGTGCACGTGCACGCGAGGCAGAGCGGTTCATTCTAGGTGAAAGTGACCGCAGCGGACGGCAATGCTGGCAATGCAAGGCAAAATAATCTCGCTCGCCGGCGCGGGCAGCGGGACTCACTCGCGGAGTATATAGGCGTTAAGCCACGACGGACGGCCCATCGGCGACGCGGCTCACACACGGGCGGGGGCGGGGCCGATGACGCGCGCGCGCACCTCATCCCGAACGCAACGGCGTGGGGCGCCATTTGTTCCGGGCGACCGTTTCCCCGTCCGCGTCCGGCCACGGCCAGCCGTCGCCTGCATGCGTGCTCTCGGTGCTCGCTGAGCTGTGTTGGTGCAAGGATTGGGACGGGCATGCAATATGCATCGATCATGCAATGTGAGCTAGCTGTGCAAGCCTACCGGGTCGGGTTCATACGTACATGACGCATGCCATGTGCTGAGTCGGCAGGAGATCGATGCATGGCATGGAACGCGCTTCAATTAAACACGTGCGCGTTGGGATATACTGGAACCTTCTTCTTTTTTTTTCTTTTTACAAGGAGAGACGATCTCTTCCAGGTTAGCAGCGCTTCCGTTGAACCTTCCTCTTCTTCCTCCCAAGTTGGTCCTGCTTCTGGTCCGTCCTGGAGCTGCCGCTGCTCTCCCCCCTCCCGGCAGCAGCAGAGGACAAGCAGGCCTGATTGGGCCGGAGGAAGCGGCCCGTGTACCAGCGTCTGTCCCCATCAGTAGGTGTCGTTCACGTGCACGGTGCACTCGTATCATCATCAAACTCATGTGCCTTGCTGAAAAAAAAAACACACACACACGAACGAACGCATGTGCCGGTGAGGTTTCGGGTTTTGTTATATTTTATTTATTAAATAAAGTTAACTGATATCTTGAAAATGACCTGTCCAAAAATCATTTGCAGATTATAATCTTTTTTTCTGTGCTATAGGCAGAATGAAGAGGAAAAAAATCACTATCGCGTCATGCGTATGGGTTTGTGTGGGTGTGTGGGCGTGTGGCACATGTACATCACGCATTGTAGCGCAAAATGAGGTCTACCGGCACATATTCTATGTCAAAACCAACATGCCACTCTCGCTAGCGTGGTAACTCTATTTTGCTATGCCACCCATACTCGTGTGACAAGATTAGCATCGTCGTGCCTTAGAAGAAAATAGCACCGTCCTTTTTTATATGGCATCCACTAAATTAATATGATTTTTGTATGAAAATTGTACCTCTTGATGATGAGATCTATGGCTTTTTAGTTTTGAGGTTTTTTTCCTCTTTTGATTTGACTCCTTAAGATGCTTAGAAATTGCTACAACTTTCAACACCATACTAACCACCACTAGGGCCGGTCTTGCTTTGTCACCCTATAAATCATATATGTTCTTATACATAGTGTGGGAATGAAGGAGGGGATAAAACAGTACAATATCATATATATGGAAATAATACTTGTCGCCTTGCCAGTTTATTGAAAATTCCCCGATTTCAAAGTGTAACTATCCAGTGGCAACTATTGTATAGTTTTAAAATAAATTTAAAATTAAATTCATATATGATACAGAAACTTACCTTCATCGGAACCATATGAAAACGAGCACCTATTCCATCCCTAGATGTAGATGAAATTTCTAAGAAGATTAAATCTCTTAACAAGATTTGCAACATTTTAGTTTTGGATTTTTTTTCCTGTCTAAAGACATTAGAATTTATTAAATAGTTATAGCTTTCAATACCATATTAACCATATCGCATGTCATCTACAAGACTCTCTTAATTATATGTAGTTTTTTGTTACAAATATGCTTCAAATTCAAGAAAAGAAAGTCACATACTAGATAGGTGGAATTTGTTTAGATTGACAACAAATTTGTTCTATGTTTAGGGGACAATGTAGCATAATATGGAAGATGACCTATGTTCACAAAAATATTTTAGCATCATGAAAAATACGATAAAATATAAAAATAACTAAAAGATAAAACAAAGCAAAATAAAAAAATATATAAAAAAAGGAACTAACAAAAAAGAAAATTTGGGCAGAATAATGGGACATTTGAAATGGAAATAATAAAGATAGAGTGATATAAAACGATAGTTAAACAACAATTTAAAATGGAAAGAAAGGAAAAATAGATAAAAGAGAGAATGCTATCCCTATGCCTTTATTGCTTCTGTTTTAAACAAAGGAAACCATAGTAACAAATGGGTGATGAAGGGACATTTTTAAATAGAAGTAATATATAGAAAGGAAACGATTAAAGGAAAATAAAATCTCGAAACATTAATAAAAAGGAATAAAAGAAGCCATCTTGACAGGCAGAAAACCAAAAGAAAAAGAAAAAGAAAAAGAAAAAGAAAAAGAAAAAGAAAAAGAAAAAGAAAATGAAAAGCAACGTCGGGACTCCGGGAGCCTATCTATCGGCGATTGGAACTTCACGCCATGACGTGGGCCAAATATGAATATGGGCCGGTAAGCTAGCAGGTAGCGTCGATAGATTGAGGCCTTCTGTTGCTAAATTTTAGTTTGGTAAACTTTAGTTACTTTAGCATTTAAACTTAAAGCACACTGAATAAAAAGAAGGTAGAATAATTTAGTCTTACTAGTTACTCAAGAGTAACTAAAATAGTTTTAGCTGGCTAAAATTTAAAAAGAGAAAATAAACAGCCCTGAATGCCGATCGAGTATGGCAATATATTTGCTTCAATCTGCATTAAGCAGTGCTGACTCTATTTTCAGTTACTTGGTGAATTCCCCGCGCGTTGCTGTGGGATTTTTTTAAAAATAAATTATTATATGTATAATATTACTATATGGTATTTAGTCTATTATGTATGTATACATATGAATTTGACTTGCATATATTTTATTGTATTATATCTAGTAAAAAAATTGCTAAGCTAATAGAATAAAAACTAATATTTGGTTACATTATAGAAGAATTAATTGGTCTATTATGTATGTATATATATGAATTTGACTTGCATGTATTTTATTATATTAGATCTAGTAAAAAATTTGCTAAGCTAATAGAACAAAAACTAATATTTGGTTACATTATAGAGGATTTAATTGGTGATGAAACAAATAGTGTATGTACACAACTTATATGTTAATACACTAAAGATTTAAAGTATTTCACATGATATAAATGACATGGTCATTTTTTATAATTAATATGGGATGACATGGAGAATGATGTGGACACCTTGCATGGAGAGATAGAATATTTAGTGGGCTACTTAGTGAGAAATGATATGAACAGCTTGCATAAAGAGAGAATTTATCTAGTGAGATTTAGCTTTATAAGAGTTATAGATTTCCGCATTGTGCCTCTCTTTTTAGAGAGTCGCACCTGTCTGAATCTATGTATACGTCAAATTCACGATCATCTAGGCTTTTCACATTCGCTTTAACTTTTTTTTCATCTATTTTATTATATATCTAGATATATTATTATATGTATGTAAACACATAGTAAAATGAATATAATAAAAAAATCAAAACGACCTATAATTTAGAATAGAGGGAGTAACAATCATAAGATTTATAGGACATGTTTTATAGTGGTCAAATAAGTTCAAGTATTTAGAGGATATTCTGCATGTATCATGGATACAATATACTCTATCCACCCCAAATTATAAGATATTTGATTCTTTTACTCCAAGTTTGATCCTCGACTTATTCAAAAAGTTTATGTAAACACAGTCAAATTTAAATTATTTTTGAATAACTTTTATTAATAAACCAAGCCACGATAAAAAAAGTGGTACTTTACACAATTTGAATAAAACGAGTGGTCAAACTAGATATAAAAAAAATCAATCATCTTATATTTGAGATGGATTAAATATTTATTTACCAGAAGCTCTTAATATCAATATTTATATACTAATGATACCTCTTTTTGGGACTGAGGAAGTATTATTAAATAAATATACTATTATGCAATGTTGTTTTATACATCTACTTCCTCCATATAGGATTTAGAAGTCGTTTAGGAGAGCGATATGGTCTCCAAACACATAACTTTGATCTCTTATTTTTATAAAAATATTTATAAAAATAATATATGTATACTTTTATAAAAGTATTTTTTAAAACAAATTTATTCATATATTTTTCATATTTGCAAACTCAATAATTTAAAATTTATTGATGATTTATATTCTTAATGTTTAATGTTTGACTTCAAAACGACTTCAAAATATATGGAGCGAGTATGGCACTTGTTAATACGGTTTTTTTTATAATTAACTTATTTTAATATTAAGAAATCGCTGCCCGCATCGACGATCCCTTCATCAAGCCTCGAGAAGAAGCTTTCCTGCCGCCGGAGTCTGGGACAGGCCGCTAACCGATGGGCCGTACGCCGTCGTACGATATATGCCCGGACCCTGTCTATGGCTACGTCGGCTTCGTGGGCGACTTGTTCTCGTGGGGCTTGGCGGGCGGCTCCGCCGTCCACTTCGTCAAGGGCTTCCGCGCCTCGCCTAGCGGCGCCCGCCTCGCCGGCGCCGTCAACGCTGTCCGGCAGAACGCGCCCAGCGTCGCCGGCAGGTTCGGCGCATACTGCATCTTCCTCTCCGTCATCGAAATTGCAGCGTCGCTCGCGCTTCGGAGAGACGACTACTGGACCGGCGGCACCGCCGCCGCCGCCACAGGTGGCCTACATGGCATGCTGCGCCGGGGTGGCGGTCCCGGTGCCGCGGCGCGTTGCGCTCTTCTCGCTGCCCCAGGTGTCGTGGGCCTCGATTTGGCCCTCGATTGGGGCCTAAGTGTGAATGCGAGTAGATTGTACCCTCAAAACAGGCAGATGAATGTCCGTCTGCCCAGGCCCTGGGTAGACGCATCACACCGCCGACCCCCACAGTGGTTGAAGATTTCTCCGTCTGGTACAAGGGAAAAAGGTGCTGCTTCTCTATTCTGATTTTGCTCCTGATCGACTCCACAAATTGCAATACTCTTCTCTGTTTGTTATAAAATGTATTGAACCATTGATCATTGAGGTGGGTTTAGTGTTGTGGGGATCAGTGCTTTCAAAATAGCTCTGCACATGCATCTTTCCTGGGATTCAGCAATGCAAATAAAAGTTGAACAGCACATGCATCTTACTGCTAGTGAGCAGCACAGTAGAGAGAGTTCTAAATGAAGTAAACCGATTTGTATGATTGCCTAACTAATAACCAGGAACAACCGAATTGATTCATTAATAATGAGCCTCAATCTTTTAGTTCCAGTGATGGAAATTCCCCAGTGTTTAGCTTTCGTGTCTTAATAATTATATAAAATCTGGAAGGTCAATATTGCACTGTCATAGAAATATTGAACGTTGTATTTGAAATATTAAATTAGAATGTGAAAATCATATTAGAATATAGAATAAAGTATTAGAATGATATGATCCTATAAGTCCATTATGATATTGACATGGATGTTGCTAACAACATCTACAAAAGTACATTGTTTTAAATAAAAAAGAGTTACATAATATGAAAGTTTGTTTCATAAAAAATCTGCTAACATAAATATAATGCTTTCAACCTATATGATTTTTTAGACACTGGTGTTAAAAGCTAAAAAGGTTTGATTTAGTAATAAAAACTTAAATGGACTTATATATGGGACCAAAGGTAAATAAAATTTGAGGTACTGGTAGGTCCTTAATTAGAATAGATTGGCATGTTATTAAATTCTTAAAATTTCTTATGGTCATTTACTCATATCTGTGCGCAGAACCAATGGAAATCTTTGAGAACTAAAAGAAAATAGAAGAAATAGTAAAAGAGAATTTAAGGGCGCTTGTAAAATAAACAGGATAACCACTTTTTTTGTTGTATGCTTGGTGGATCTTGATAGGATAATACCTTGTCATTGGATGGTCTGGTCAAAGATATATTGATCGTGGAGTTATTCTATAATTTTCTTGTTTGTGTTGTTTTGGAATCAGTGATGACAACATAAATCGGTGATGAGAACATATCTGAAAGCATTTATATATACTTAGTGCCGCTGGAATATAGGGGACAGGTCAATTTGCTTGAATAAAATCAGGTTTCTGCTCTATACACCAATGTATTTTTGACTGACCAATTTGAGACTTTCCTCTGCTAAGCTGCAAACAATGCTCTTTTGTGTTATGGAGATAATAATATTCACACATTCTATTTGGCTATTTGATTTCTTAGACATTTTAAAGCTTATTGGCTATGTAACCTTTGGTCATTGCATTGGCTGCACTAAAGATGCATTCTACGTACATAAGGTTGCTGACTTGCTGTTCATATGAACTATATTTTCAGTTCTAGTGTCTGAACCTTAAGATTACTTGTATCTTCTGCAAGTTTCCACTGTGTTATAAGATGAAGTTTCCATAATATGTGTAACATAAACATGGTATGCCACTGATATTTTGACTTTCTTGCATTGACAGCTATCTGTCTGAGAAATAGACAGGTTGAAATATGTAAGCACAAGTTTGTTTCATTTGTGTTTTCTGTCTGAAACCAATGTTGTTTCCTTTCGTGTGCATATGACGTGCCTGTTTGTTCATTCTACCCTACAGTCTACAGTATGACTGTGATTGATGTTAACATTTTGTTTCGACAAGGGATGTTCAAAGTTGCCTGGTTTATGCATTATTTTAGAAGTATATATTCCGTTGTGTCTGCTCTGTTTTTTTGTTACTGACGGGTTATTCTTAAAACTTATGAATTGCCTTCTTTTCAGAGTTAAGACCGTCATGGGTCACCAAAGATTTTGGCATGGAACAGAGATAGAAATTTCGAGCGAGTCGTAGGGGCGGTGAGACAAATTCTTTTTCCTTTTGGGATGAGATGGACAATAGATTGTTGGATACAGTGGTGGACCCAACGTAGAGATGTTGTCTAGGACATTCCTTTTCAATTCTCTGGACTAAACAACCCCTCATTTTATGTGTCAGCGTCATGCTTGAGCCGGCCGTCAATTTTCAAAATAATTGACATTAGCCATAACCATAAGTCAAATTATCACCTGAGTGACTGAGTTCTCAACCAAGTTGTAAAGATTTTTTTCCTTTCTCATTGTAACGTATGGACATATTTTCTAGTACTACTAAAGAAATAATTAGCCAATAATATATGCAGCAGTGTTGAGTCATTTTCCATGCAAATGAGAGGATTGGAACATTTGTGCAACCAAGTCCTCCACAAGAAATAAAAAAAAAGGAAAAATAAAAGGATGACAACGGGACCGTCCAGTCCGAGCCGGGCAGCCGGCTGACCAACGGTTGCCGCCGTGTTACTAGAGGCCCAGGTTGCCGCCGTCAATCAAGCCACACGACAATCTGGGCCGGAATTTGGCCCACGAATCCTTTACAAAGTTATTACTGGGCTGGAAGATCTGGGCCAGACTTTGGCCCATGAATCCTTTACTGGGCTGGGCGGTGGTCACGCTAAACCGCGAAGGCCAAATTTGGGTTGCTTAATCCGCCAAATCACGAATGGATTAGATTATATAAGTAGCAAAAGGTCGTCCCATTTTCCAAGGGGACCGATCCACCGCCCTCCCCCCTCCTCCCTCTTCCATTCTTCCTCCCCCGTTTCGGGGAGAGACGCCAACGAGAAAAGAGGGAGCAGGCAGCGAAAGGAATCGCCTCCACGTCCTCGGTAGCGCTGAATCGCGCGTCAAATTCCTTGTTTTGCCGCGGATTTGGTGCTGCAACTTTTCTATAATTTTTTTTTGTTTTTTGTTTTTGGTAAGGGGGACATTGGCGCGGTCTCCTGTACTTGGATTATCTGCATTTTTGTTTCCCCCCAATTTCTCCGGCTCAATTTCTTCACGGATTTGGGAGTCGAGGCTAGGGGGCTCTCCATTGCTGGTTTTGCTCGCTTTGCATGCCGATCTTCTTTGCCTTGGTCGCCCCCGAAATTCCCGCAAGTTTGTGATTCTTTCTGAGCTTCCTCGCCTGAGCTCGCGCATTTCCGAGCGTCTACAGGTGTCTGTTGCACAAGCTCTCTCTTGTTGCTCCAATTTCACGCGTTCTGCATGCATGTATTCCCCGAAGGAGGTGGCATTCTGGAGCTGTTGCAAAATTCTGAATTGTTGTCCAATGTCCATCCCGAGAAATTTCTGAGGGGGGAGAAGAATTGCTGTTGCATTTCCCAGGGCAGCTGTATTGACATGGTCGCAGTAGTGTAGGAGGCAGACAAGATGAGGCACTGTTGGAGCGCATGGCTCCTGGCCCTGTGCCTCGTCTCCGTTCAGCTCCTCGTTGCAGCACAGAACTTGTCACCGCCAGCCTTGACACCGCCCCTTGTCAAAGAAGTAGACGATCTGGTAAGCTTATTTCTGTCTATTTTATTGAATTGAACTTTTATAGGTTCCTATATTTTAGTTCTACTCACTAGAGTGGCGTATTTCTGTTACAAATGAAAATTCAGAGCAAGGCATGCATCAGATACCCTGTTGGTAGGAATGTAGAGGTCGTCAAGGCTGCTCAAAGCTCAATGGAACCTAATGTTTTATGGAGTATATAGGATGAGCTTAGTATTAGTTCGTCACAGAGGTGTATGTGTGCAATTTCCTTATCTAGGGACATGCATGTTGCCTGAAAGAGAAGCTATCAGATCACTGAAGTTTGATGGGTATTTTCAAACTTGTCCATGATTTTGCTGATTCTTGTTTCATATTGCCCTTGGACACCTGCAGCACCTTGATTTTAACTGTCAATAAGATGAAGTTTCAATAAAAAGAACTGTAACGTTTACTTTTTGCGCTACTGTGCTAATATTGTGCATCACTGCATTGGTTCAGCAGAATGCTTCTTCAGTATTTTTGTTTCATAATGCTATATATATTTTGTGACTGCTGTTTCTTAGCAAAACTGTGATTATTATAAGTAATTATTGTACTAATGTTTGATTAACTTATAAATGTTCCCTCCATTTCATAATCTAGGGTGGTTTTCTTTTTTAAAATAAACTTTGATCATCTATTAGTAAAATACATGTATGTTTAGTGCACGAAAGATACATCCTTAGATTCATATTTCACATGGTTTTGTAGTAATTTTTTTGAAGGAAGTTTTGTAGTAATTGAGAATGATTCCAAGATAAATTAATGGTGAAAGCATTCCTTGAAAGACTTTCCTTGCATATACTGACATAGTGACATTTTACTTTGCGTACAGGTGGATCATGTATGGACCTCATGTGGGCTAGACAGGGGATCTCTTGAAGACGTTAGAAAACATTTCAATTACAACCACGTATTTGACATTCTCCGTACGCTCTCTGGAAAAGATACTAAGGACAGCTCTCCTGAAACTGAAAATGTCAGCAAAGCACTGCCTCCACAAATTAAGAACACTTTGCTTAACTGCTTAAGCAAGCATCCACTTGTTGTTGCTGCGCAGGAGAGTGCAAAAAACTTGCCTATTGATTATATCAAAATGCTTATTGCCATGTTAAGAAGCGATGTGGCTCAAGGACCTCCTGGTGCATCAGCAACTCCTGCACCACCACCAGCTGTGAAATCAAATCCATCTTTAGGGGAACCGTCCTCAACAAAACCTGACAAAAATCCAGTTCCTCCATCAGAAACAACACCCAAAGAAAAGACAGTGCCCCAAACTGAAAAAACAGCTGCCAAAAAGGAAGATAACAGTGGCATGCCAACCACTGCTCTCATTGGTTTGTCTGTGTCTGCTATAGCGCTGTTAGCTCTTCTATGCTTATGCTGCTGTGTTTGCCGTGCAAAACAGGGCTCCTCATCTGATGTAAGGGATGATAAACTGCTTGTGAATCTGAACCTGAGTAATTTGTCTGGTATGAAATACACCCACCCACCTTTCTCCAGTGTATTGCATCCGTTTGACATTATGGTGTTCATTTTGTTTCATTAGGACAATACTTTTGGCCAACAACAAAATTGATGCTGTTAGTTTTGTACTAAACATTTACTTACGATTATAATTTTGTATCACATAATTGAAATATTGATGATGTAACCGTTGGTCAAATCCTTGTAAGAAAATGTAGGAGTAATGTGCCATTGTCTTCTAGTATTGATTTACATGCTTTATTTTGTAGCTGCTTCTCTTAAGTTTTCCCAAGGAAACCCGATTGATATCAACAAGCTGGGAGCACTGCCGCTGAAGTCAGAGGCTGGCCAAAATGGCAATGTCAAACAAAGCTCATCAGAAATCTCTAAAACTGAGGTTACCCCAGCAGTGTACAACAGTTTGGCTGAACCAATGGCTGCTTCTACTGGTTCTTTCCCAGGATCAAGACCAACAGCTCCACCAGCTGTACCACCTCCAGCCCCTGCACCTCCGAAGGCCCCTCCCTCATCAACTCCACAAGCACCTGCACCTCTGAAGGCTCCTCCCTCATCAACTCAAGTACCTGCACCTCTGAAGGCTCCTCCCTCATCAACTCCTCAAGCACCCACACCACATTCAAAACCTACTCCAATTCTTCACCCTGAATCCTCATCACCATCTGCTCCAAAAGCTGCACCTTCACCAATAGATGCACCGCAGCCAAAAGCTGCACCTCCACCTCCACCACCAAAATCTACCGGCCCACCACCACCAGCAATGCCTGGTTCATCGAAAACGCGTCCACCACCACTTATGAAGAAATCAGGCAATAAGATGGATGATGGCGCAAATTCTCATGAAGCTAAAACAAAGCTAAAGCCCTTCTTTTGGGATAAAGTAACAGCACATGCTAATCAGTCTATGGTGTGGGATCACCTCAAGTCTGGATCGTTCCAGTAAGTTTATCGATCCCTTTACAGTTATTTACCTCGGCTAGCTCAATGTTGCAATATCAGTATATCACACCAGTTACCTATAATGGTCCGCAGGTTTAATGAGGGTAAGATGGAAAGCCTTTTTGGTTATAACTCTGTGGACAAAACAGGCGGTGATGGCAAGAAAGATTTATTATCTAAGGATGTTCCTCAGTTTGTGAGGATACTTGACCCTAAGAAGGCACAGAACCTTGCGATATCATTAAGGGCTTTGAGTGTTTCACCAGAGGAAGTATGTAGTGCAGTTAAGGAAGGTAAAATCGGTTTTCTGCCATTACTGATCATTTACATGCATAGGTCTCTTAATGCATAGTCTTGTAACTGCATATTTATTCTACAGTTTTTTCTAAAAAAAAAATAATAGTATTCACTTATGCTGCAATGATGTTTAATTTCTCCATCTTCTGGTTTAGAACTTCTCTTGTAATATTGGATATAGTGGCATTGCTACATGACTATATTAATTTGACCTCACCTTCATAACCTAAATATAAATATTAGAGACTAATCTCTTTTTTCTGAGCTAAGGTGTTAGCTCATTTTCCAAATATCAAACATCCATCTTTTCATATGCGACCAAAATGGTTCCTCTGAGATATACTGTTTCCCATCGCTGTATTTTATTTCACCCACTGCCCTTGCTAATTTGTAGGAAATGAACTTCCACCGGACTTGATAGACACCCTACTAAAGTGGACCCCAAGCAATGATGAGGAGCTTAGGCTTCGACTGTACACTGGGGAACTGTCTCAGCTTGGTCCTGCAGAGCAATTCCTAAAAGCAATTATTGATATTCCATATATTTTCCAACGCTTGGATGCATTACTTTTCATGTCCAATCTACCAGAGGAAGCTTCAAATGTGAAACATTCTTTTGCTACTTTAGAGGTAATAACACATTCATTGTAACCTCTCAATTTATACATTATATATGACACTGATGTATTAATTTTATTTTTGTTTTCTTAGACTGATTCTTTTGCTCACTATTTGTGCACACCTGTAGGAGTGGATATTGATTTTTTTTACTTTAGCTAATATGTAGTTGAGACAACTTGCATAAGCTCCTTCCAAACTCTACTCTTTATATTGATCAATGTTCTGATCGGTGCTTTCTTGGCATTTCCTGATCAGGTGGCTTGCCAAGAGCTTAAAAACAGCCGACTTTTCTTGAAGCTGCTTGAAGCGGTCCTTAAAACAGGAAACCGGATGAATGTCGGCACATTCCGTGGAGGAGCTCAGGCTTTTAAACTTGACACGCTCCTTAAGTTATCTGATGTCAAAGGAACTGATGGGAAGACAACACTTCTGCATTTTGTAGTTCAAGAAATCATTCGTTCTGAAGGTATCCGTGCTACAAGGGCTGCAAAAAAGCAGGATTGTAGTGTATCCAGTGTGGATGCCAATGATACTGACGGTAATAATATGCAAACTGAAGATGATTACAAACAACTTGGGCTGAAAGTTGTATCCAATTTAGGTGATGAGCTACAAAATGTCAGGAAGGCAGCAATCCTGGATGCAGATCAATTGACAATGTCAGTAGCAAGCCTTGGCCACAAGCTTGGCAAAACCAAAGAATTCCTTAACACGAGCATGAAAAGTCTGGATGAAGACAGCAGGTTTCACCACAAGCTGAAGCATTTCGCAGAGCAGTCTCAAACTGATGTTGCTTTGTTGCTAGAGGAAGAGAAGAAAATACGGTCCTTGGTCCGGGGCACTGTTGATTATTTCCATGGGAGTACAGGGAAAGACGAGGGCCTGCGGTTGTTTGTGGTAGTGCGAGATTTCCTTGCAATGCTGGAGAAGGTTTGCAAAGAAGTGAAAGAAGCATCAAAAGTGGCTCCAAAGAAAACAAAGACCCCTCAACCACCCCAAGCATCTTTCAATGATCCCAGGCGCAAGCTATTCCCAGCAATTCAAGACCAAAGGACAGACAGTTCAAGCTCAAGCTCTGATGAAGACGATTAGCAAGGAACCGGTTGTCTTCCCCTCCAAAGTGCACTGAATGGACCCTTCCAAACAATAGTGCGGTGATACAAAATAAATGAAAGTTGATGGGGAATGATTAATCAACGCTATTTTGGCCATTCACTGATCGACAATCAAATTGGGAAACCTGGGCACCTGGCCTGACTTTACACACTGTTGTGTTGGTAATGGCAAATCATCAGACCTGATCTGGCATTCTTGGCCAAGGGGGTTGTTTGGCACTCTATCCCATCGAGCAAGAAGGATGATCATGGTCGAGACAGCACCTATCTGAAAGGTGACTGGAGGAAAATGGGCAATTCAAAGGAAATGGAAGAAAACTGACTCTAGTTTAGAGCCGGTGTAAATGCAGGAGGTAGTCTGACTAATACTGTTCTTCTGTTCACTGTACAAATGTACCATTGTACAAAACACAAAACACAGAGAAATGCAGCGCAGACTTGTGAATCCGATGGCTTTGTTTGTAATTTCACAATACCCTTGCAAACAAACCAACACAAAGTGTAACAAGAAGTTTGTTCCATCATTTATGCAGTTGCTGCGGCTGAATGATCCCCAGCTAACTCAAGCCAAGATCTGTGCTAATCCTCTAATTAGCCTTGTTCTGAGAGGAAATACAGAACTTGAGAGCCTAATCTTGGTGAAAAAACTTCAGGGTAGTCTGTTCTTGGCTTTATCCATCTAGAAGACTAGAGCTTAGAGGACTGAAAATATGCCCATGTTCGCAAATTGCAGGCCGTAACCATAACCAAGTGTTCGCAAATTGGATGTCAATCAACAAATGTTTCCGGTTTAAATTTTCGGGGTAAGTGAAATCTCGAGCAAAAATTCAGAACTGCCCGCATAAAACTTCATTGTGCATCATGAAACATGCAACAATCTAACAGCTTCCTTTCAGATCACAGCCCACATTTTCATGTCAAAGCACTTTCAGATTGAAGTCTTTGCTGCAGTCCCGAAATTCACGTCTGAGATTGGGAGTGACTGAATGAACGCACATTCACATGCACAATCACCAATAGTTGATACATCAAATCCACATAGCAGAGGTCACCATATCCTTCCAATGATCCGATGGCAATCTCAGAAATGAATTTCAAAACTGCACAGCACAACATTTCAGAATTTTCAACTGGACTGACCAAAAATTTGAACCCATCCAACACAAACTGTAAATTGGAATACCAGGTTTGATCAACCAGTCATCCAAAGGATGCACCGTTTATAGCAACAAATACAGAACTAATCCTTAGCAAGCACAAGAGTAACCTAGTTTAGCAGCGGTACACAGGAACACATCCCCCAACACAACACCTAAGGCAAGTCTAGAACGTACTACTACACAAGCACAAGTTGATACGGCCGCACCCACAGGAAGTGCCACCACCGGAAGAAAGGCGTGGTCAGGGATCTAGTCCTCATCACCAGCAGCAGCCTTGGCGCTACCGCCGCCGGACTTCTTGGGGAGCAGCAGGTTATGGATGTTGGGCATGACACCGCCGCTAGCGATGGTCACCGTGCCCAGCAGGCGGGAGAGCTCCTCGTCGTTGCGGACGGCGAGCTGGATGTGGCGCGGAACGATGCGGGTCTTCTTGTTGTCACGAGCCGCGTTCCCGGCCAGCTCGAGAACCTGCACGAACAGGGAGAGAACCCAACGATTACTCAAAATTCTCACTGGTTCGATAGATACTAGGAAATAGACCGCCTAAATTTGAATGTTTAGCCAAAATCCAACAATTATTGTACTTCAAATCCAAGTAATTTCGTCAATTAACCCCCAATTTATATTAAATAAAAGAAAAAAGAGGAAACCCCGGTGACCCAAATTTTTCAGTACTCAAAACCAAATCGAAGACTATAGCCGCAAAATTGGAAGTCTTCTTTACCTCAGCAGCGAGATACTCGAGCACGGCAGCGAGGTAGACCGGGGCGCCGGCGCCGACCCTCTCGGCGTACTTGCCGGCCTTGAGGAACCTGGCGATCCTTCCGACAGGGAACTGGAGCCCGGCCTTGGAGCTCCTGGACATGGCCTTCTTGGCGGCGCCCGAGCCGATCGCCTTACCTCTCCCGGCCATGGCTAGAAACAGAGAGGGGATCCGCAGCGAGAAGCGAAGCGAAGCGAAGGCTTGGGAAGACGGGAGAAAGCGAAAGCGCGGAGCGTGCGGTGGTGGTGGGAGGACGGACACACAGGACGAGTGCGTAAGGACGGGATGCGGTGGGTGGTTGTCTTATATAGCTACGGGTAGCCAATGGGGCGGGAGGGCGCGGATCGGTGACGTGGCTCGGTGGGGGATCGATCGTAACCGTCCGATGGGGCTTGGAGAAAGAGTGCCGTGCGGTGGAGGGTTGGTTTTGGTTTTGCCGCCACAGCGTTTCGTCCGGATCGTGGGCCCCACGGGAACCACCGGGTCGTGGGCCTCGGAGTTTTCTTTCTCTTGCTCGTCAATTTCGGCCTGCTGGTCAGTTGGTCCTATTTGTATGAGCACAAGTTTTCGGCTTTGGCCCTCTGTTTTTCTAGTTTACAAATTACAAGTTCTGCGGTAACAATTGGACACATTTAGGCTACTCAACTCACTCCATTCATACCAGTTCCCTGCTGCAGATTATCGATGCAATAAGATCTTTTTTTTTTGCAATAATATATAGATCATTGTGTTTGGTTGTCATGCATAGACAAACCAAGTCCAATAAAATTATGGCCTTGTTCAGTTCGCAAAAAGTGTGGTTTTTGGCTACTGTAGCACTTTCGTTTTTATTT
Organism: Sorghum bicolor; assembly: GCF_000003195.3. Taxonomy (NCBI): domain Eukaryota; kingdom Viridiplantae; phylum Streptophyta; class Magnoliopsida; order Poales; family Poaceae; genus Sorghum; species Sorghum bicolor. Next base: position 69,876,110 of record NC_012871.2, on the reverse strand, counting down.
GACAAACATTATCCAATCACGAAGTAACTAGGCTCAAAATATTCATTTCACAAATTACAAGTAAACTGTGTAATTAATTTTTATTTTCGTCTATATTTAATACTTCATGTATGCGATCAAAGATTCGATGTGACAGGGAATCTTGAAAATTTTTGCGAACTAAACAAGGCCTATGTATGTTTGTTTGTTTGTTTACATTTTATTGCATGCAATCACCTTGTATGTTCTATTAGACCACTCTCAATGAGATTTTATCGAAGTTTCATAGACATTAAATATGCTGATGTGGCACCATATTAACGAAGAGAGAGATTATAAGAATTTTATGTTGACAAAACTCTTTTGCACTTTTCTAAAATATGACGTGTTGGAAAATGAAATATGAAACCCTCCATTGAAACTAGTTTTAGAGGTCTCATAATTTTAGTAAAGGTGTAGAATTCAAATATATGTTTTTGTCAATCGGTTTATATAAATATGCATTGTCTAGCATTTTAAAATTAAATGTACTACCTAATGCTGCATAGGTCCATTTGAGCACTATACAAGCCTACATAAGAGCTTATGAAGACAACTAAACATTATCAAATTGCACAAGTCTGGAGGTCAACCAATCGTACCCATAGTTCTTAATCCTTGAGTTCATAAATATTCCGATATTTCGGATTTTTGTAGAACTACAAAATTTGTGAACCCTTCCGCAGCCAAAAAAAAAAAATGAAGTCAATCTGTTGCACTTAACATGCTACTAAGGCCTTGTTTAGTTCCAAAAAAATTTCAAGATTCCATATCATATCGAATCTTGCGACACATGCATTAAGTATTAAATTTAAATAAAAACAAAAACTAATTACACACTTTGCCTGTGAATCACGAGATGAATCTTATGATCCTAATTAGTCTATGATTGGACAATATTTGCCATAAACAAACGAAAATGCTACGATACCCAAAACTAAAATTTTTGCCAACTAAACAAGGCCTAAATTCAGAGTACAACCCTTTCCAAAAAAAAAGTAGGGCAGGTGCTCGAGATGCGATGCAACTGCTGAAGCTCGGTGCAGAATGGCATTGTTTAGGTCCGAATTTTTTGATTTAGGATACGGTAATGATTTTATTTTTATTTGATAATTATTATCTAATTGTTAGATTTAAAAAAATATCTGACAATTTTCAGATAATTAGTTTTTATTTTCATTTATATTTAATACTTTATACATATATCATATATTTGACAGAGAAGTTTTTTTATTTTTGGATGAACTAAAGGCCTGAGACCCGGATGTGGATGCGCATGAGCTCACCTACACAAACGGAACATTTTCTCCTAGCGTCAGCTTCACAACGGCACGCCTGTGACTGATTCAGTTTTCACGGGCACTTTGGCGGGTTTCTTTAGAATCTATTGGATGTCAACTAGCCCATTAGTTTAGTTAAATTTATCGATAAAAACATCAGAATCGCATCGAGTTTGCCATCTCAAAGAAAACAATGTAGCACTGTGATACGGCAAAATCAATCGACTTGCAGATCAGATACCACAACTGCTCTGGATACACTAGCGCCAAAGATCCCAACGGAGCCAGCTGCAGCTGTGAACAGAAGCGAACGCAGGCACAAGTTCTGAATAGGAATGCAAATAAGACATCGAGATCACACATCACAAAGGATTGTTCAAACTTTAACCCCCTTCCATTTCTTCTTCAACGTTTAAATTATCTGGCGTACATCCCTGAGTTTCACAACCCAAAAACTTAGCCGTATTCACATCCCATTGCAAAGAATCTAGGGAACCAACCAACCCAAGAAACTATTGTGACCCTCTCCTACTTCTGCTTCCCAGCACATCGAGCTCTCCAAGAAATCAAAGCCAACAGCCTGCTAATCCTACGAAACAAGACGGCCCTCGAGTCCCATCCGCGGCGGGGAGACTCAGTTGTCGTCGTCGTCGACGCTGGCCTTGGACGAGGCAGCCTTCTTGGGGAGCAGGTGCTGGTGGATGTTGGGCATCACGCCACCGCTCGCGATGGTGGCGCCGCCCAGAAGCTTGGTCAGCTCCTCGTCGTTGCGCACGGCAAGCTGGATGTGGCGAGGCACGATGCGGGTTTTCTTGTTGTCCCTCGCGGCGTTTCCCGCAAGCTCGAGGACCTGTTGATGCACCACAGAGAACGCACATATAGGTTAGCAGGGACAAGACAGAATGCCACAACCTTCGCATATACCTCAGGTTTAATGTTCAACATTGCAATTATTTCTTAAACTTCAGAATCCAAAGATATATTACAGTATTACAATGCAACTGATAGAGCAGACGAGTCGATTTAATTGCCATTCACCATATATTTCTGATTTCTACATGAGCACATGTTAACAATTACTAGTTGATAAAATGTAAGGCCTTGTTTAGTTCACATTTCCCGTCACATCGAATCTTTAGACACATACATGAAGTATTAAATATAAACAAAAATAAAAACTAATTGCACAGTTTGGTCGAAATTGATAAGACGAATCTTTTGAGCCTAGTTAGACGACAATATTTATCAAATACAAACGAAAGTGCGCTACAGTGTCTATTTCCCAAAATTTTTCGGAACTAAACAAGGCCTGGTGTTTTCCGAGCAAATAATTGAGACCCAGTGCCGTAAGCCTTTTCAAATTACAATGCAACAAATCCAGGAGACGATTCGATTCAGATCTAGGAACAATCGCCCAGGGCGAAACAACCAGATCGAGACGGCATCAACACGGACACGAAGCCAAGCGCAACAAGAAGGGAGGGAAAAAGGACAACGGGGCACGAACCTCAGCGGCGAGGTACTCGAGGACGGCGGCGAGGTAGACGGGGGCGCCGGCGCCGACGCGCTCGGCGTACTTGCCGGCCTTGAGGAACCTGGCAATCCTGCCGACGGGAAACTGGAGCCCGGCCTTGGAGCTCCTCGACGTCGCCTTCTTCGCGGCGCCAGCGCCGATCGCCTTGCCACGGCCCGCCATCTCTCCTCACGACCGGACGACGACGACGACGAGACGGCTTGCGCTGGAGGAATTGATTGAAACGGGAGGCTGCGGCGCGCGGGTCGCGGGAGATGAGAGGCTGTCCGGTGCGGGGGGCGATATATATAGGGGCGTGGGGCCACGGGGCCAGCCAATGGGAGTCGATCACGCGGATCGTGGGTGGGGAGCCGTCGGATGCGTTCGCGCGGACGGCGGATGCGTGGGGTGGGCGCGGGTCGCAGGTCCGCGATCCGGAAGCGGCGCGAGGCGGTGGAGGCGGCGTGGCGCGCGAGGGCTCGTTTCGTTTCGTTTGCGCGGTTCCGCGTCGGCAAACGCGCGCGCAGAGCGGAAATCGCCGGATCGGTGACGTGTCACTGGTGTGGACCACTTGTCAGTGTCTAGCATTTTGACTCCGTGCACATTCATGCGGACGTAAAAAAATTCAAAATTCTCTGTCAAATCGAATTTTGAAGCACATGTATGAAGTTTATCTTTATAAGAGATATAGATTTGATACGTCGGGTTACAGCATGATCAACTTATACAGCAAGTCCGAGATTTTTAGTGAATAGTCTATTTAAAATTTCTACAAACGTTACTATACAAGTGAGTTAATAAAACAAATGGCGAAGCAATTTTAGTACTACCTCAACCAAGCTATGCAAGCTACCTAAATAATTTAGTACAAGGCTAAGGTTAAACGCTAAACCACAACAATAAGAGAAGGCTACACAAGAGCTCTACTCTAAACAAAAATTAAGCTAAACAATTAGCAAGGTAAGCAAGTAAGTAAAAGAATAAAGAATGATTATTATACTGACGTTGTAGAGAAGAGATATATCCAATGAATTACAAACACAATCACAATAGAGAATCCTCAGCACGAGATAACACACGATTTTTTACCGAGGTTAACTTGTTTCTCGGCAAGCTAGTCCTTAATGTGGCGATATACCCATTTGATGGATCACGAGCTAATTGGCAATTCAAGCCAAACTCTCAGCGGGTACCGCACATCCACTCCGGTGATCCTCCAAGCCACGAGCAATTCACTAGAGTAGCCAATTATGATTCTCCGCTGCTCCACGCCGTCTAGATTGTCGGAAAACACCCAAGAGTAACAGAAATCCACAGCAAACTTAAGGATCAAGTGTCACTAGATGCAACTCACTAAACAATGCACTTGGATCTCACTAGGATTAGCAATCAAGCAGAGAGATGAGTGGAGGGAGTGTTCTTTAGCTCAAATTATGTCTCAAGTGTTCAAAGATGCAAGAGTGAAACCCCCAAGGCCGACCACCTTCTATTTAAAGAGGATGACTCGAAAACTAGCTGTTAGGCTTTTTGCAGGGGCGTCGGACGCTCCGACGCCACCCCGTCACAGAGCGTCTAACGTTCGCGTGCCTCGCGTACCATGTGTACAACTTTGAACGTGCACCGTTGATTGCCAACAATCACTAGAACGTTAAAACTTAGGAAACAAGAGCATCAGACATGTCAGATGCTCGACATCGAACGTACCACCTCATGTCGGGCGCTACTTAGAGAGGTTTGCAAACGTGCATCGTCGGACGCGTCTCACGCGTTCTCACCGAACGCTCTCTAGCGTATGACGCTCACAGCCACAAAAGCTCAATCGCTCACTCGCTTGCTGACATCAACAAATCACCGGCCACAAGAATATTATTGGAGCCGCGTCCAACGCGAACTCGTGAGACGCTAAGACGCACTCAACTGTTTGTGCCTTACTGCGCTGCACTCATCGAACGTGGCCTCAACTGTTCGACGCTATCTGATCCAGCGTTCGACGAGTGTTTCTCAATAAAAAACACTCGCGTGATTTTTCCAAAAAAAATCTCCTGCGTAGTAAAAAATATGCATTTCATTTTTTCGAAAGCGTTGAATCCTGCCTCGCAAGCTCGGCGGGAGGGAGACAGGAACCCAAATTCGTCTCTACCCTAAGAACTCCACCTCCTTTGCAAATACGCTAACACCACCAAGTGTTCACCACCATTATGCATGTGTGTTAGTATTTCACAAACATTATCATCAAATAAGTTAGGTTAGCACTTTACTAGATCCTAATACATATGCTCAAGATATGGACTTAGTAGCACTTGATTCAAGAGATGACCGTGATTTCCCCTCTTGTTAGTCGGCTATCTATCCTAAATCAGGTTAATCACTTCTCTACTTAACTTAGATCGGCAAAAGCAAAATCATATGTTCATACATTTGCCTTGATCACTTTACTCCTTGTCTAGCACCATGATCTCCACTTCATGCTTTATCTCTTTGTGATCATATGTCCACCACTCCATGTCACATTTCTCCTTCATCACATGTGTTGCTATGCCTAACTCAAATCACTAAAACACAATGACATTAGCAACTTGGTGTCATTAATTACCAAAACTAAACTTGGGCTTTCAATCCCGCACATAGATGGTTATGGAAATCCTCTTGTCAGAACAAACACAAGGTGTTTTTTTGGCTATTGATCAAAGACAGACTAAGCACAAGGGAGCTCCTAAGAAGAAAGTGTATGAAACTTCAAGACTACAGCTGCATTTTATGCACGAGCTCAGAAGAAGAATCCTCATTACACCTTTTTTTGGAGTGCCCCTTCGCCACTCATTGTTGGAGTTGGCTCAGTCTTTAGATTGACCATGAGTTAGATCCTTTCCAAATCATACAATCCTTTCGATCTCAGCTGTATTTTATTTCTTAACTTCTTTGTCTCCTAGAGGCCTCCTTTAGCTTTTTCCTCTGTACTTGTTTCATTCTTTACCTGTAAACCTCCTTTAAGCTTAATAAAGTTTTCCTGTAGGGGTGCAAACCCCTCCATTTTCCCTAAAAAAACAAGTTAAAATGGAACATCTTTTCAAGTAGAACTCCTTAAAATTTAGGAGTCATTTTAGTACAGCATTGCTCTCAGCTTCTTGGGAGCGGATTTTTTGGATCACCACCAAACGTTTAAAATGTAATTGGAATCTGACAAGATCATTTCTTCATTTACACTATGAGCTTAGAGCTTAAAAAACCTCCCACTCTCCCCTGCTCCCTGTTTAGCCACCTGCTTCGTGCTTCTCTTATAGAATCATTCCGTCGGAGATTCAAGAAGTGAAGCTCAAGAATATGGAAGGAGAGCTCTACCAAACCGGCTCCAATTTTATAAGTTTCACAAGGGGTGAATTCCATATGAACCTAAAAGTACTATTTTCTTCTTGGTTATTTTTACCAAACTTTTTCCAAAATAGCTTCAATTCTACCAATAAAACTAAAAAAACCCTACTCCACCAGTAATGCAGAGCCATACCAAGGCCTTGTTTAGCTCCATTTTTTTAATTGACAAAACGAGCACTGTAGCACGTTCGTTTGTATTTGACAAACATTGTTAATCATGGACAAACTAGACTCAAAAGATTCGTCTCGCAAATTTCAGACAGGCTGTGTGATTAATTATTATTTTTATCTATATTTAATGTTCCATATGCCGCAAGATTTGATATAACGGAGAATCTGAAAAAATTTACAATTTTTTTTAAACTAAACAAGGCCCAAACAAGATCTCGACTCTGCGCCGTTCGGCCCGTTTGGCCACATCCATCTTAGGCATTGTTCATGAAAAATTTTGGATTTCGCTACTATAGCATTTTCATTTTTATTTTATAATTATTGTCTAATCATAGATTAATTAGACTCAAAAGATTCGTCTCGCAAATTTCAGATAAACTATGCAATTAGTTATCTTTTTTATCTATATCTAATGCTTCATACATGAGCCGCAAATTTTGATGTGACAATATAATCTTGAAAAATTTTGAGAACCTTATACCTATGGCGATCCCGGACGGAAAAAAAAGAAGTCACACGGTGCTGAACTTCTCATGAATGTTGTGTCAACTCGACCCATTCTCGATTGTGCTGATCGAGAGACCACTGTGGAAGCATCGTGCCATCGAGTTCCTGAAAGATTTCACTGATACGTACGGCGAGCATACCAACAACCATGCATGATCGTTCAAGAAACCAGGCAAACAAATTTACATCCCATGTGATCTCGCGGCGGAGAAGATATGGGATTAGCTGAGCAATACAGCAGGCGTATAGTGTGTCTTCTGCGCAACAGCATCATCAAGAGCACGATACAGCGTCATGGAGGGACACACTACGCGTGCGGCGCGGCGCCGGCGCGGCGATCCTCCCGCGCGGCGGCGCTAGCGGAGGCGTAGTAGACGGCGCAGAAGAGCGCGTGCACGAAGCAGAGGACGCCGCCGATGGAGAGGAAGCGGTGCCGCGCCACCCCGCACTCCGCCAGCTTCCGCTTCGCGTTGGGCAGCGCGCCGAGCACCAGCAGCGCGAGCGCGACGACGAGGACCATCCTGCTCCACAGCCACGACGACAAGTATCGCTTGTCAGTAAAGCAAAACAAGCATTTGTGTTCGAAAGGCGAGGTCCCCCTTCGTTTCCTTTCCGCTTGTTTGGAGTGGAGGACGCATGCAAGAATCTGTGGCGGCGCTCATCGATCGCAAGCATGCAACGAACGGAAACGTACCAGGTGAGGACCAAGGCGAAGGACGCCATCTGGCGGTTGGGCGACGCCCGGCGGAGCTTGTCGCCGGAGCAGGCGCACGCGCAGCCGCCGGCCACGTTGGCGATGGCGTGCGCCGCCGCCAGCACCGCGGCCGCCGCTATGCCGAGCTCGTAGGCCCGCCGCACCGGCTGCCGGCACTCGATGAACAGGATCCGCAGGTTCCTGCCCTGCAATCAGCAATCGCCAGCCGCACCACACCAGGTGAGCGCCGGGCAGCCTGAATACCAACGTTTCCCGGTACACTACACAGAAAAAAAGAAGAAGAAAGAAACGGAAACTTGCCTGGTTCTGAGCCTTCTCCGCGTGGACTCCGAGCACGCCGGCGGCGACGTCCATGGCGAGGACCAGGAGGCAGATGACCACCGCTTCTACTCTCGCCATGGTTCGTGCAGCTTCTCCTCCGCTGTCCTTGCTCTCCTCCGGGGCCCTGTGCGTGTGCCTTGGGAGGCTGAGAAGTGAGAAAAGAGGGCGCAGAGTGACAGTGCAGAGGCTGAAATGGACTGTTGTGACTTGTGAATGTGATGAGAGAGATGCCTCCGGTGTCCGGTCTCTGCTTTTGGTGTTCTTTATCCCTCCGGCCACCGCTCTGTGTTCGGCTTTGGTTTTCTTTACACATTCCGCGTCACGAGCAGTGCAGAAAGCTTCAAAGCTATAGCAGGTGTCTGCTCGCGCTAACGAAAAGAGAGACGTTGAGGTTAAGGGTGAGCCGACATGCTCTCCATTGGTATCATCATCAGTATTACGAGTAACAAGCCACAAAAGGCAGACAGGCAGTGCTGTACTTCGGCTTTTTCTATAACATAAATATAAACAATATAATTTGATATCGGATTTTTTTTGGCCATATGCAGCGCTCTAAACTGTTGGTCCGTTGCCAATCACAGGTGCTTAATTCACAATCCACCTGGATTTTCATGCAATCCTCATACAAAACAGTGTAAAACCACTTATTTGTACACAAGTGGACAAAGCTGCGCACGTGTCTCCGGCTAAATTTTAGCCAACTAAAATTATTTTAGCTACTCTTGGATGACTAGTATATCTAAACTATTTTAGCTTCTTTTTAGACAATATGTTTAAAAGTTTAGCTATTAAAATGACTAAAGTTTAGTTAGTTAAAATTTAGCAAGGAGAACAAAAACAGGCCCAAAGGCACCGTATCATGATCATTTCTGATTTTCCTCAAGTTTCTTTTTTGAGAGTTGATTTTCCTCAAGTTACTTGAATACAACACAATCATCTCTTCTTCTTTTATCAAAACCTGATAAAGTAATGATTGTTTTATGGATATTTGAGGAAAATATTATTTTGTGTAGGTTGGAAATAATTTGTTATCATCTTTTTTATTATAATCACAAAATTCTCCTGGACATTATCTCAATCTGTTTCTCTGGGACATCTAAGGCCTTGTTTAGTTCCAAAAAAATTTGCAAAATTTTTCAGATTCTCCGTTATATCGAATATTTAGACGCATGCATGGAGTATGAAATATAGACGAAAATAAAAACTAACTACACAGTTTGGTCGGAATTAACGAGACGAATCTTTAGAGTCTAGTTAGTATATAATTGAATAATGTTTATCAAATACAAACGAAAGTGATACAGTGTCGATTTTCTAATTTTTTAAGAAACTAAACAAGGCCTAACAATTTTCATACAGCCGGGAACCAATTAGGCCCATTCACCAACACTGATACCAACGGCCCAAAGCCCAATACTGCAGCCCTAGCGGCCAGCCGAGTGGGAAGCATCTCTCCGCCTCTCGTCCGGCACTGCATCGCCCTGCCGCCCTAGCCCCTAGGCACCAAAACCTCGCGAGGCAACCGCCCGCCGGCGCCGCCGTCGTAGCAAGAGGGTGAGGTGAGGTCTAGAGGAGGGGGTAAGATGTCGTTCCGGGCGCAGGAGATGTACAAGAAGGTGGTGCGGCGTGTCGGCGGCGAGGGGAAGCTGCCGGCGGAGCTGATGAAGTCTGTGAAGGACATGCTCCCCGACAGCAATGTCGTCATGGGGCGGGCCAAGCGCGGCATCTTCGCCGGGCGACACATCCGGTTCGGGAACAAGGTCTCCGAGGACGGCGGCAACAAGTGAGCCATCTCTCGTCTCACCTCCGTAATCCATTCCCCCCTCGTCCTGATCCATGCGAGTTGGCGTTGTCTGGAGAAATTAAGATGCCCGGTTTCTGAAACGAGGATTCAGATTTTGCGTTTAGAGTTAGCGGGTTGGATGATGAAGACTCCGGTTTCAGTCTTGCTTGGGAAACTTATGATGCATCGACCTGGAATAACAGAAAGAATTGGTCCCTGAAGTAAAATGCACAAATTTCATAGAACCAGAGAAGGAATTGGCATGATCAAGGGTGACCACTATCTGGGAGAGCAGGGATACATTGTCCAGTTTCCCTCCCATCTGGCCTACCATTTTTGGAAGCTTTACTTGCCTGGACAAACCAATTTCCTTATTACTTCCAGATGCTGTGGTAGAATTGAAAGTGATTCAGGCACTTTTGGGAACATTTGTCATTGATAGTTTGAATCATATATTCTTGATGATTCGAATGTCCAAACCAACATAATTTCTGGTCTGTCCAATGCAATATAATTTGCTATCTATGTCATTGATGCTAACATAGGGAGCTACGATTTCCAAGCTTGTTTCACAAGAGAAAATGAGCCTACTTTGTACTCCCTTCTGTTAGTGTAAATTCTTGAAAGGGTGAATGAGGTGCCACTGTGCCAGCATGTTTTTTCCTGCCGTTTAGGTTGTCTTTGGATCTTTTGCTAGTGTAGGCTATGCAGACTGTAGGCATGGTTTTTGAGGTGTTGCAGCGTCTTGTGGTGCTGGGGGTACGCCTGGACGCCTAGGTGCCTTCTAGGCGACGCCTAGGCGATATGGCGAAACTAAAACCCTGTGGCATCCTGCGGCGCCTGGGGTACGCCTCAACACCTAGGCGACGCCTCAAAAACCATGGCTATAGGCAACCTTTTCCCAACCTCGCTGAGCAAGGTGTGGCAAAAAACATTTTCATGTTTGGTTCCTAACCTTGTTCACCTCCCTTTCTCCCCTTTTCCGTTTCTTCAACCTCCCACCAAATCAAATCCCAAATGAAATGCATTTCCAAAACCTGACCATGGTTATGTGAGCACGGGAATGGCTACAAGCATGGCTAGCAGCATGACACCGGCGCGCCTCTGTTATCCACGCCGCCTCAACTTTCCCGTGTGCTTCACTGGCTCTGGCACATCCCTCTGAAGACTCTGATAATGGTAGCAGGGCAGACCGGCAGAGATCTTCTCCAATCTCTATGGTTTGTCTACCTGATCATTGATTCATGTTTCAATCTAGGCCGCATGGCTTCGTTTTTGCCTTCTTTTTGTGTAACAGTTCAATTTTGTTGCTTCAGTATTTCAAGCTCAGGCTGAGTCCACTGCTGCGAGATTGCTCTGAGGAAGCATATGATGTGCGACACAACCTTGCTTGTGCAGGAGAGCAGATTTGGCTCTTCTGCACGGGCAAGGATTTCGTTGCCCAGCTGGGTGAGGTTTCCAGGCAAAGTGAGTCTCATGCTTGGTACCAAACAGTGATCGGCATGGCAAGGGGATTGCCCAGGAACCAAACATGCCCTCAATGCCACACCACACGACTTGATTATTTCATAGATTCCTCCAATTAAGTTAAAACCATCAGCCATCTTGAGAAAAATATCATAACCTTGCAACTCATTATCGCATGATGACATGATCTTACCATCACAGTCTTAACACATCCGGTGCAACATTCATTGCATTAAAAGAAGAGAGTTACAACACACCCAAACATCCAGTGCAGCATTATTTTTCATCTGCTTTTCATCATGTATAAATAAATAAATAATATGACCCATTTGTATCTGTTGCCTTCTGTGTTCACTTGTAGTTTTTTGGAGGAATATGTCTTGATAGGATATATTAAATCCGTATCGGTACTCAGCTGGTTCGTTGACCCAATCACTGAAGCACATAGGGTTGGGTCTGTGGGCCCATTCTACACTAGATATATCTGGGGATTATTCTGGCCTCTACACTTCCATCTCTTAATAGAGATAATGTTAAGACCTGCATTGTTGCCTATCTATTTAAAGTGGCAGATTCTTAAATCTTAGGTGGAATATGAACTTCTGCAGTATGACATTAAAATGATTCCCTTATAGTTAAATTTCCACGACAATAACATTCACTAAAAATTTGTTGGTAGTGACGGAATTTATTTATACCTTGCAAATCTGAGGCTATGATATTGTTTTTATAAGCATCTTATTGGATTATCTTTTGCTTATTTAGATCAAGGCGATCATGGAAGCCAAATGTTCAGGAGAAGCGTCTTTTCAGCTATATTCATGACCGGCACATTAGAGTCAAGGTTACCACACATGCACTTCGGTGCATTGACAAAGCTGGTGGGATAGATGAATACCTCCTGAAGACACCTTACAATAAAATGGATACTGAGATGGGGATAGTGTGGAAAGCAAAGATCGAAAAGATGTATTCAGATTTGGCCGAAATGGAAGTAGGCTTCTTCCCTCCTGAGGAAGAGGCTAAGATTAAAGAGGGCTTTGACGAGGTTCGTGCTGCCAAGAGGGACTTTCGTAGGGAAGCAAGACGAGCTTTGGCAAAGCAAAGGCAGCTAGAAGCAAGTAGTGCTGGTGATGACCAAACGAGTGAAGTCACAGATACAAAGGAAGAGGTATCTGATGCTGCTGCTAAAGTCTGAGCCTAAACCTATGTGCCTGTCTTGAATGGTAAATATGATTCTGGATCTTTTTTCTCTGAAATTATGATCACTTAGTTTCTTGAAAGCTTGCCTGTCTGTTCACTTGTTCAGTACCTTAGATAATGGATTGAGTAAAGTGTAGCAATGATTGTCATGCTACCAAATATGGTTCCCTAAACTGTTATTAATGTCACTCGATGTCCAAATATCATTAATGTGGCATGCTAACATGGAGTGGGAGATGTTTGGATGCCAAGTAGGCTGATCAACGCTAACTAGAGATGTGATCTCGAATGAAGCCCTTAGCAAATTTAGGTTCCCAGATATGCAAATTAATACTTTAACTATCTAGATGACAGCCCTAAACCCGGTTTAACTCCTGGTGCATTTTAATCATATGGATGTTCTTGGAGGACTAACCATAATTATGAAGTTAAGTCCATTTGGTTTATATTATATTTTTTTTACTGTGTTCAGTTTGATTGTTGATCCAGATAGGATGTTCCTTCACTACTGCAGCATTGTTTTTCCCCTTGATATTTGAAGCCTTTCATCTGTGATAGTAAATAATGTGTCTTCACAACGACTGTTTCTGCTGATTACTATTTACTTTGATTTTAGTTTTGCTGCAGGCCTGGTTGTAGTTATCCATATATTAAAAAAAAAGTTCAAGCCTCCTATATGCTTGTGGTAATTCTTTTGTAGCCCGAAGTTGAATGTACTTAACTTGCTTTTCTTGCAGATCATAGGAGTCAGCAAATCATTGGATGTCCCTGGGCAAATAATGGAAGGCTTACTACATGATATAAACTGGGGAAAGTTTCTTGTGCACTGACTATACCCCTTTTTCGGGAGCAGTAGCGTATGTTAAGCCAGCGTATCCTTGCTGTTGTAAGCACTTCTTATTTGGTGGAAATTTTGTACAATTATTAAAAACTCAAGAGCCTGAATTGTGGGGTAGTTTATCTTGTAGAATCTATATATTATCTGCAGCCTAACTGAATTGCCAAAATAATAATGCTTGACATGAATACACGATCAATGCTAATTTGGCTAGAGGTCTGACGACATCCTAGCTCATTTCTGTTCCATTCCTATGTTGCTTGAAGATTAGCAAAATGCCAAAATGAATTTCATCACTAGTTTAGTTTGTGGCCTCGAGTGATCTGGTGTTCTTTTTGGTGTCGGATAACTATGTCACGCTTGCCTGTTCATGACCAATTTTACCTCAGATGACGAACTTCCAATTTGACGCCTTTGCCTTTTGATGTACGTGGATCACGAATTAAGGTTGTTTTTTTTCTTTGATTGGAAAATACCACTGTATGCTTTAATTAACAGATATAAAACAAAAACACTGTACAAAAGGAGACCCAAGAAAGCAAGCCCAATTTGGGCCGCAGAGCTAATCTAGGCCAAGCTATACAAGAAAGAAAGACAGAATGTTTGACAGCGTTGAACCTACGAGACTGCAATCTAACTTCTTCATAGAAAGAGCTTTTCCAAGATCCAAAGGATGGCCGGCCTCTATCAAAGATAAAATTGTTTCTTTGTTTCCAAAATTTTCAGCTGGCAATGATGAACGTCTCCATAAAGAAGGGGTAGTTATGTTGGATCTTAGCTTGCTGCATCGTTTGGAAGAAATCCATTGTGAAGTCCCAACTTATTCCAAGATGTTACCGACAGGTTTGGCTAGGGGCAGCTAAAAAACAAATGAAATGCAGACTAATGTTGTTGCTGCAGATAGCACAATTGTAGTTGTTTCCTTGAAGCTTTTGCCTTTTTCCTTCTCAGAATGTTTCTTGTATTCAGTTTATCTATCAGGAGAAGCCATGAAAAGACTCTTGGCTTGTTACAGCATTTGGAGTTCCAAATCCAGAGAAAAAGGGTTGAGGTTTTTATATTCTTGTAAGGAAAGTTGTAACACTTCGAGGAAGAGTAATTCTTGCTTCCCCAGATGTATTCCCAGGAATCCTTTGAAATCTGATAAACATGCAGAGCTTGAATTAAGTCTTGGATTGGAATTCTTGGAAGGCCTGCTCTGATAAGGGCGGATGAACATAAACTTAGCAATAAAGATGTTCTTATTTCTGGCAAAAGAGTAGAGTCTTGGTATTTGGATTCCAGAATGTTGCCATTCCAAAGATCATACCAGAAAAGCACCGTGGAACCATCCCCAATATTGCACTTCACAAATCCTCTAAACATGTTACATAATTTCTGGACATCCTTCCACCAGCCCCTATTAGTTGAGGCATGGGCACCTTGTCATGAGAATAATGGGCATTCTAGATCAACTTCACCCATGAGGTATCCTTCTTATTATAAAATTTGTGCAGATGCTTCAAAAGAAGGGCCTTGTTTTGACTCCTAAGATTGCTACCCACCTTTTCTTTTTTGCTTTGAACATTTAATCCAAGCCAGGAAAGGTTTCATCTTTCCATTAGAATCACAACCTCTCCAATAGTGACATCTTGCTTTGCTAATTTCAATGACCACAACCGGAACCCCTCCAAAGAAAGAGAGAACTGAGTTAACTAGCTGAAACCTTCCTACATGGGTCAGGAAGGTGGAAGTTGCCATGCGCCTCCTCTCAACTTTAGTCATAATGGAACCGAAGAGTTCAACCCGAAGTTTTGTTGTGCTCAGAGACAACCCAAGTTAAGTGAAAGGCAAAGATTCTAATTTGCAGCTGAAGACACAAACAGGGAGTTGAGCTTTTTCATATGGAGGTTTAAAGGAACAGGGCAAGACTTCTTATAATTGACTCCCAGCCCTACCGATTGCGAGAAGGATAGTGTCGTCAGCATATTGGACAGTGGGGAACTGGTCCAACTCAAAAGATGGAATAGGCAGCTCGAACAGGCTCTGATGATAAGCTTTGTTGACAATGCATCGTAGGAGGTCCACAACAAGCACAAAAAGAAGTGGTGACAAGTGATCACCTAGTCTGACCCCACGACGGCAATGGAAGTGGTTGCCTGGCACACGATTTAGAAGGACCGAGGAGGATCCAGAAGCCAGAATACTCTCAATCCAGTTCGTCCAAACATCAGGAAACCCCAAGCTCTTCATCACCGGCAAGATTGTATTGTGTTCAATTGTATCAACAGCTTTTGTAAAAGTCCAATTTTATAAAATCGTACTGGTTGGTATCAATCAATGGTATTATTTTAGCTAGTAGCAGATTAGCCTCGAGCTTAATTCGTGACATTTTGATGACACCATTTAGAAGAGAAATTGGTCTGAAGTCACTGACACTTGTAGGATTGTCCACTCTAGGGACCAGTATGACGAGTGAATTGTTGATGGCTTCCAGACTCAAACTGCCATTGAAGAAATCAAAGCGCAGAGTGCATATCTCTTCTTATATAGTGTCCTAACATTTTATCAGAAAAAGCCCATTGAAGGAATCTGGACTAGGGGCTTTATCAGGAGGCATGTGTTTGATGACCTCATCACGGATTAAGGTTGTTGGTACCTGTTTCTGATTGTTGCATCAGCTCGCAACAGTACTTGTCTCAAGAACTCAGGATAGCATCATAGTTAAGTGCTTTCTGATACAATATCAACAGAAAATGGTACATTGCCGGCTCCATATGAACAAACACAAGTTCGAAATTAAATGGCCATTATTAGCCCTTCCGTCTAGCCTATCTTGGCGAGAACATCGCCGAGCACATCTTTGGTTGCTGCAAAGTATTTCTCGGCCTCTGGGGTGCTCTTGATCTTCGCGGCATGGTCAAGCTGCCAAAACGGGAAGAGAAGCTCACGTGTCATTTTCCAACAATTCTTGTCAAAGGTTGAGGGGAAGGAAATTGAATTGCTTCCAGATAGATCAATGATCAATAGGATTCAACTTACATCGTCGATGGTGCTGAAGAGCTTGCCGGTGAGCTCCTTGAGGCTCTTCTTCTCCTCCTTGGGCTTTGAAGCGATGACGGTCTTGAGGTCATAGCGCAGGTAGGAGGCCCTGAGGCGGAGGTCGTTCTGGACGTACGGCCACGCCTTCTTGTCGATGAGCGGCTTCAGGTTGATGATGTCCTGCGCCGACGTCTTCACCCTCGCCGCCGCCTCCGCCGGTGGCAGCGGCTGCAGGTAGAATCGATCCTTCAAGGGGAGGCCGAAGTCCCTCGCCTGGTCAGAGTTTTCAGTCCCGGCTGTGTGCCATAGCAAATTAAAAGTCGACACGTCAGATGAAATCTTTTCAGTCCCGGCTCGTACGGCCTACTGATGTTTGTTTATTAATCTTGGAAGTGGAGGAAATATAAATGTTTTTAAGCTAAAATTTGAAACTAAAGCCTTACAAATCAGCTCCAGACGATTCTGAACTCGCAATCAAAGGTTCGAGAGATGTATATAAAAAAGGCTTTGGTGGATAGGAAGCATATCAAAGAAAGAGGAAAGCTTTGCTCGCAAAAAAAAAAAAGAGGAAAGCTGTATGAAGGCGCGCGCGGGCAGGCAGAGGAACTCACGGAGTCCACCGGAGGGCGGCGGCGGGGCTCCGATCTTGATGGAATTGACGGTCGCGGCGTGCACCGCCTGCGACAAGGCGCCGCCGACGACGCCGGTGGCCACCAGCCCGAGCACGGCGCGGCGGCCCGGCTGCGCCGCGGCGGCCTCGCCCTCGGCGGACGCCCTGACGACGACGGCGGCCGCCCTGGCCCTGTTGGCGGCGCGCCTGCTGGGCAGGACGCCCTGCGAGAGGCCGGTCATCGACGCCATGGCTTGTGCCATCTCAGCTGTCGTCGGAGCTTTTTCTCTGACCGTGAGTGTGCGCTTCGTCGGTCGGTCGGTCGAGCACGAGCAGTCATGCGTGGCAAAGATATATGTCGCTCGCAGTCGCAGGCGCCACCTTATCTGACTGGATAAGTTGATGGCCACTGTGTGACCGCCATGTGGCCGCGTGAATCACTTGCGGCCTCCTTTCAGCCTTCAGGATTGCGCCACTGCCAATGGGGCGCCGACACGTGTCAGCCAGCGCTCGTGATCACTCTCTCAATGGTGCATGCCCTTGCTGGGTTGGTCGGTACCGATCGGTAGCAGCACTCAATAACACAAGGAATGACTTAGGCATTGTTTAGTTCGACTTTTTTT
This sequence comes from Sorghum bicolor, assembly GCF_000003195.3. NCBI lineage: Eukaryota > Viridiplantae > Streptophyta > Magnoliopsida > Poales > Poaceae > Sorghum > Sorghum bicolor. Next base: position 69,858,671 of record NC_012871.2, on the reverse strand, counting down.
TTTAATAAAATCGACACTGTAGCATTTTTGTTTATATTGGATAAATATTTTTCAATTATGAACTAAATAGCCTCAAAAGATTAATTATTATTTTTATCTATATTTAATGCTTCATGCATGCGCGGTAAGATTCAATCTGATGGGAATCTGAAATTTTTTTCAAATATTTTTGGGAACCAAACAAGCCCTTAAAAAAATAACACAAGGTAAAATTTCGCATATTTGGACAAAATTTGCAGCTCAAGTGCCTTACTGTTAAAACCTGCCAATAGTTTAGACCATGTTTAGAACTGAAACATACGAATTTCATATGGAGCGCTCTCCGTTTCCTTTTTTTTACGGGTTAGCACGGAGCCCCCTACTCAAAATGGCAATGGGTACCCGAAACCCGAGTACCCGACGGGTTTTACCCGATAAAAACGCGGGTATGGAATGAATTTTGTACCCGCGGGTACGTTGTTGGGTGAAATCCTTTACCCATCGGGTATGGCGGGTACGGGTGTGGAATAGTAGTACCCATACCCGCGTACCCGTGGGTAAGAAATACCCGCAAAATGAGTAAGCAACCTACGCAATTTAGCCCATATAGCCCATGAACTGATTGGCTGAACGTGGGAAGTATTGAGCGTCTGGTGTGTTACTAGTGCTACTATTAATTTGTTGGAAGTTGTTATGTTTAATTTCCTATAAGTTGTGATATTTAACTTGCTGAAAGTTGTTATATTTCTATTGAACTCGGGTATATTTTCGGGTATGGAATACCCGTCGGGTAAGAATTACCCGTCGGGTGCGGGTACGGAATGAATTTCTTACCCGTCTGCTTTCGCGGGTAACCCGATGGAATAGATTTTGACTTGGCGGGTGCGGATACGGGTGGCAAGTACCCATCGGTACGTACCCGTTGCCATTCCTACCCCCTACTTATATTTTTGTACATATATATAAAAGAAAGTATGAACAAAAAGCACAGGTTTCATAGTCCAAATAGCCAAAAGGAAGAAAAAAAAAGACCGACCAAAGCTATGTAAAGTACTCCCTCCATCTCAAATTGTAAGTCATTCCAAGAATCTTGGAGAGTCAAACTTTTCTAAGTTTGACCAAATTTATATTATAAAATAATAATTATTATGATACTAACTAGGTATCGTTAGATTCTTTCTTAATTATATTTTCATAGTATATTTACTTTACGTTACAAATATTAGTATTTTTCTCTATAATTTTGGTCAAACATGAAAATGATTTGACTCTCCAAGATTCTTGGAATGACTTACAATTTGGAATGGAGGGAGTACTCTCTACGTAGATTTAGGGCTCCTCTCAACTTTTGTTTGGCCTTGATATATAAACTGGCCAAGTTGTTCGAAGTTTGCCATTCAAGAATGCATGTTGGGGGGTCCAGATCACCCAAGAGGCAGTGATCATTATTTTGATGAAGATGCAACTACCCAAAAGCTGTTGTCTTGCTTCTATCAACATATCTAGTGATTGGAGTAAATTGATAGAGAATTCCAACAATCACTACTGAAGGGACATTAAAAAAAAACGAATAGTGACAGGTTTCCTCAGTCCCTCTGTCGCATAGCACACAACTGTAGGAGGACCAGAGATAGTTGAAAAGGCTTTCACAAAAAAAAAGAGAGATAGATGAAAAGGGGGAGGCTTCTGAAGACCCAGAGTATGTTTTCTTTGTGTTATAAAGTGTTTGATCCCCAGATATAGGACCACTCATCTTCAATCTTCAAATCCCAGTGTCTTTCTTGCAACAAGGACTGGAGTTCAACTAGTTTCCTCTGCAAGAAAAAAAAGGAAATCCTCATGCTCCCAAAGAATATATATACTCCCTTTGTTTTTACCCCCTTCGTCCAAACAATTCTTACTTTTTTCAATGAGTTAAATGACTTGAAATTTTATTAAAATTATATTAAAAGGTAAGTGCCATTAAATTAATTATAACTTGCACAAATCCTATAGTACGTAACGTTTAGAGAAAAATGAATTAGTTCAAAAATAAAACAAACGTCATATTAAAGAAATGAACGGAGTATACTATATTTTTATATTGGAGCTGAATGTTCAAAAATAAAACAAACGTCACACACACACACACACACACACACACACACACACACACACACACACACACACACACACACACACACACACACACACACACACACACACACACACACACACACACACACACACACACACACATATATATATATATATATATATATATATTGGTGCAAAATAAAATTATATAAAAATTAAAATGACTTATAATTTAGGACGAAGAAAGTATACTATAAATAGAGTTTTGGTCTAGTCTTACCAAAGCCCAAAACATATGATTGATCACCTCCAAGCCTATGCCATGGGCGACTGCTACAGCTTTAGAGGCGTGGAAGCCAATTTTGCATATACCAAGGATTCTCAGAGAGCACGAGGATTAATGAGAGCAAGGTAGAGGAGAAATGAAGCATTGAGCAGTGAGCATTGTGCGCCCTATCCATGCATGCAACATTGTTTGAGTAGCTCGGTGAAACAAACCAACTAAACACGTAGAGTTACAAAAAAGTGGGTGCCCAAATGGCCTGCCCACTTCGTCGCCATGGTTTAACAAATTCTCGCCACAACACTTTTTTGTTCTCATAAACAAAATGCACTAATTTTGAACTTGAAATCGGTTCAGGGTCACCACAACCAGGCTAACCCGGTGCAAGCCCCCTTGTTTGGTGGCAAACCAGGCCCAATAGAGATCGTGTTTGTTTGCTGGCCCAAATGGTTGTCTACTCTCCATTGACATTTGGGTAGCCTTACTACCTTCTTTCCTCTTTGATATTTTGTCGAGCACCTTTGTGGCAGAGAGAGAGAAAAAGCAAAGAGGGAGAGAGAAGGAGCAGAGCGCAGGGCGTCGGCCTTGGTGGCGCTTCGTTCGGCACGAAGGTCTTTGACGATGGCGAGGGAGCTAATGGCTATGAAGGAGAGGTGCCCTATGCGTCGTCGTCGGTGGAGAAGAAGCAAGGAGGCAGTGGAGTTGGAGCACAGACGACCTATGGAGAAGGGGAGCTGCGATTGCTTCGCCTGTCCATCCACCCTTCGCCTGACCGCCTCCTTCAACCTCCCATGCTGGATGTAGGGAGGATCCGCCCAGAGGAGATAGAGCACGGTGGTGGTAGCTTGGTAGGGGGCCTAGGGTTTGAGAAGAAGGTCACCGGGTCAGGATTGAGGATGGAAGAGAAACACGGTAGCCTTCGCCATGACGATGATGGAGCGGGCAACTCCATGGAGGTGGTTAGGCGGAGCAGAGGAAGGTGTGAGATGAATGTGACGCTCGCTCCATCGGCCTAGCTCTTAACCGCTCCTCCCCCCTTATTTTCTAGGGCCTGGCCCAAGTGCTTTAAGCTCCATGCCGGGTGGACTTTAAGGCTGGGCCAGCGACACCAAACATGGGCTGCAGCAGCTTTGGAGCTCGGGCCACCCTCCGTAACCTCTAGCAAACAAGCCCTAAATATGTGTACTGTTGTCGTTGTCTAGCACGCTAGCGCATCCACCACAAAGAACACTTCTTCGTCTTCAGTCTTCAGAGATCCAGAGAAATGTCAATGGTGGTTGCGGTGGTAGCAGCCCCGTCGCTCGTAGAGAAGGAGGCGGTGTTTGTGCAGGTCCCTCGAGTCCAGCCAGGCTCGCGGAGGCAGCAGCCCCAGCGCTCACGGAGGTGGACGAGGCGCTTGCAGCCGACCTTGCTTACGGAGGCAGCGACCCTGGTGCTCACGGAGGTGGAGGAGGCACTCACGGTCGGTGGATCTTGCAGAGGCCCCTCGCTGCTTGTGATGCTTGCGTCCTGCGGCGTTTGTGGACATGCTCCTGCGCCATGCTCGCTCTTCTCCAAGGTCTGTTATCATTCTCCTCACTGTTATCATTCTCCTCACTCCTCAGTTCACTCGCTTTCAACCTTTTGACTTAGAGCTTGTTTGACATAGCTTACAACAACTTCATAAGTTGTTTTTTTTGCTAAACACTCTTTTTCCAAAATAGCTTCATGTGTGAAGCTATTTTTCTTCTCCTCTTGGGATGAAGGTGAAAAAAGCAGCTTATCATAGTTTTCTCCCTCATTTCTTTTCTTTTATCCATGCACGAAGTTATTGGTGTGTTTTACCAAGCAACTTTTTCCAAAACAGCTCAACTTTATAATGAAACTCTTTTCTAAAAAACAACTTCACTAATAAAGCTGAATTGTGTCATACAGGCCTTACTCAATCCAACCCGCTCTCCAACTCTCAGATCCACAAGAGAGACGCAGCCTACTATGATGGATCCAGGGTGGACATAGCAGGATCTTTGGTGGGGTGGGCTAGGCTTCGACGTGCACGCCATGGATGCGGCAGTGAAGATGTTTAGATGCATCTGTTTTATAAAGAAAAGTATATTAGTGTGTCCGTGTTTTGTAAAAAAATGACAAGATGTATATGTATCTGTTGGATATCAAGTCAATGATGATAGCGTTTTCTTTTCTTCATGTTTACTAAAATCCAATAAAAAATTATTCTACTTTTAGTTTATTAGCATTTTCTTTTTCTCCTACTACCTAGAATCCAATATTTTTGTAGTTTCAATCTTGCAGCACCTACTTTCAGTTGTGTGTTTGGTATCTGCTACAAATCAAAGTATTATTAATTAGTACTCATAATTCTTTTGATATGTCTAAAGTAACTAGATGTTCAGTCATGTAATCCTCCTCTATGGATGTCTTCATAACCTGGCTTTATTTGTAACTTCCAAATATTTGCTTCCGACCTTTGTATATGTATCATGACATGTATTATGTTTCATCAACATATTCAAATAGATATATAACACTATAAATTTGCACAGCAACGCGTAAGGTATTATCTAGTTATCACAAATGGAAAATCACCGTAATCACGCTCAACAAAAGAGAGCGGAGTGTATACCAGTAATTTTGCTTTTTATTTGGATGAAATTCATTTCGATTTTAAATTTTGTCGTCAAAGTTCATAAAGTCCTTTTGGGTTTTCTATTTACTCCATATTTTTCTCATAGCTACATTCGGATAATTCATATTTAGATGGTTTTGCCCTTGTAGTTAAAAATGGGTTTCTCTTCCCTAGAGCTTGTTTTTTTTTAAATAAGGTTCCTGTAGAGTTTTTCTTATGGATTCATTGCCAAGCTACCGAACAAGCCCAAAACATGCATATTAGGGGCTTATTATGGCTTGTTTGGATATCCATGTATTTACCTGAATCAAACAATTTTGTTACTCTAAGTCCGAGTGTTTAGTTTTCGTATACCAGATCGATGGATGGGTATATTGTTTTTTAGATAACGATGGATGGGTATATGGCGTCGATAAAAAACGTTCCAGTGAGAAAAATATGGTTTTATGCGACTCGTGAAAATAGCTGTAGGTATACAAATAGGCATCAGGTGTCAATTGTCATCATGCACAAAAAAAAGTGTCAATTGTCATCAACCTTTTGGGCAGCATGTGCCAAAATACTTTTTTATAGCAAAAAAGAATAAACGGCACACGGGTGGAGCCGTTGGATGATTTGCTGATGCTCCCCTTTGGACCGTTCGATCGGAATATACACTGGGCCCGGAGAGCGGCGAGGCAGACCGCCGCAGACCCCGACCGCCTGAGCGGCTGAGCCTGACGAACAATCCTATGCCTTCTCGCACTGGCGGCCTGGCGGGTTGCGGCGGCAGCGGCCGCCTCCGGTGCTCGGCTCGAGTGCTGAGCGCCGCGTACAGTTGTGGGCGACTCGGCGCGGAGCTCGAAGGGCGAAGAGCGAAGGCGCAGGCGGGCTCGCGAGTCGCTGCCGAGCCCATGCCGTCACGCAGGTTAGTCGGCCGCGCTGGTCCCTGGCTTAAAAACCACACCCTCGTTGAGATCACGCAGTTCGAGTGTTCGACCCCGAACCCGAATCATGAGTTGCGAGTAATTCCATCCATCAATCAATGCCCGCACTGGCCACTGTGTAACCTTCAGTCACAGCATACCACACCCTGTATTGCGTATTGTTTGTAACGCTCAAGTTTGCTATATGAGATTTTCAGTATCAAAAGCAATAGGATATCTGGCACGGATATGTGTGAGCCACAATATGTAGCGATTTTTTTTTCTCCATGTAGTACGTCTGTGATTTGCTAAACTTGGGTGGGATCAGCCATATTATAACATGTTCTGATGGACTCATTTTCTGCTCTAGCTACAGCAGTCCGCTAATTAACTGACTGCAACTGAAACAGTGGTGTTCCTCCCTGGCACTCTTCCTTCCTTTTGGTTAAATACCTACAAGGATTCATATAGCCTGAATTTCGGTTACACATCACTTTGTACAACCAACTACTTGTTTTGATTTTTTTTTTGTGAACCATTGTTATTCTCTTGATGCTGTGCAATGATTCATTTCTATGGTGAGCAGATTGTGCATGTAGAACTATTTGAAACACTTGTAAACCACACATACTCTCCGAATCACACAGTAAATAACCCAGAAAGCCACATTTTTTATTCATTGCCCCAAATACATACAACAACAGGAAGGCCAAGGGTATTACAATTCATCAGAAAATCATCAAGCCTCATGTTTAACAACACAAGATTATTGGTGCAATACATGACTGCAATATGCTCCACACAGCATTTTATTTAGTTACTAGCCTACTGCCCGACAGTAGGCTTACTTCATGTTTATCTTGATTTTGAAGTGCCTTGTGATCCTTCCTGTAGCTTGCATCGTTGGAGTGTTTAAACTGGTAGGTCTGTGTTCTTCTCGAAGGGAAATGGCTTCAATCTTGGCTGTGCTACTGCTAGGATTTCTTCAATTGGTATCTCTGGCTTTGATCTTTTCAATGGTGCAACTGGGTCAACCTTTGGGTTATAATCCTGAAATAATTTTTATATATTCTGTCAGTGTGTAGCTCAAACCAATTATGAATGTCTAGATTGTCAAGGGTGTTACTCACCAGGTTAGCATGCATTCTCCTGACAAAAGTTTTGAAAGTGGTGTAGTTCTCTCCCTCGAACAGTTCATCAGATACTCGGAGGTAGGTGAATCCATACAACTTGTGTTCTGGAGCGCCATTCTTGTTGATGCCTTGGGGTCTTGCATTCCTGAGGATGGTGTTGTAAGCTGTTGCATCATATCGACTGAGTGCATTTTCACATGCCAGATTTAGGCCCTCTCTCCATCCGGCACTCAGCACCTGCCATTTGTTATAGTTTGCACCAGAATATTTTGTTAATAATTGAGAAGTGCCTTTTGTGATCCGTTAAAGGAGAATACAGACAAGTGACCAATGGCTTAAACCTGTTGAACCAGTTCCTCAGGTGCACTTTTCGCCTCTGAACTCTGCTCATTGTCCCTCATCTCAGCACAAGTGAAGTTCATGCTTGCAGGATGCCTTGTTAGCATGTGTGCTATGGTTCTGTAGCCATCTCTGTCATCTAAGTTGTAGTATCCGGCAGTGAGCTCAGCTGCATGGTTTGGAACCGTGTACCACCAGTGTATGCCAGAGACCTGCAAACAAATATTAGCACATGTGAAGTCTATGTTTCAAATTCACCCATAGGTTAGTTCTTAGTTTGTGTTGTAGTAGCTTCTAGTAAACCTTGTACCTTTATTAATGTTATATGCAAAGACTTGTTCAACTTTAAAATCAAGGGAAAAAATAAAGCCAGGTGTTATTCGTCATCGTACTTACTTTGATTGCCAGCTGCACCGTGCATCCCAAGAAGACCTTGTTTGCTTCATCCAAGATCTTATCACCGTGCTTGATCAGTTTGTTGGAGTACCATGTGAGGAAGAACTTCCCCTTGTCGGTCTGGTATGTTCCATTATCCGCAAAGAACTGGGTCTTCTCAGGAGTGTCATTGTACTCCCCAGCATCATCAGGCAAATCCCACTCAGGATGCCCAGCCGCAGCTGCTGCTGCTTTGAAGTCTGCTTTCAGGTACTTATCATAGCACTGCAGTTTTTATTTTATTGCTTTAGTAACAATTGTAGCCTTTAAAGTGTAGTCCTCTGTTTGCTGGTAATGACATATTTATATTAGTTGGCACTTGTTTTATTTCATTTTCTTCAGTAGTTTATCAAACATTTGATTTCATCTGGTTTTATTCTTAATTGTGGTCTTGGCTTTGCTTCAAGCGCAGTACGACTTTTAAGGCATCCCTGGCCTGATCAGTCAAAATTTTACTTTATTCAAGTGTCTCTTTGATTTAGTCACTTTTATACCTTTTCCCCCCTCATTTTCTGTGACTTCTTCCAGCAGAAATCAAAGCATAGGCCAAGATTAAGATGTCTTTGTTCATCACATGGAGACGAATCCCCTTTTGTTTCGTAACAACAAAAAAGATGGAAGAATATGTGTTTTTGGAAAGAGAACTCACTATGAATTCTCCAATACCTGGGTACACCCATCCCTGACTTTGGGGATATGAGGGGTACCTCATCTCACCAGCAGGGCCAAGTCCCACCTCAATGTCCACAATGACACCAGCATCCAAGAAATCTGCCATGTTCTCTCTGAAGCTCTTCATGTAATCAGCATACAGCTGCCACAGACAGAGAAGACCGACCCCAGGTCACAACGTCAAGGTCAGAGAAGTTCGCTTGATTTATCATCATCTTTCTTCCGCATGTGCAACACCGGGGCAAGTGTTTAAAGTCAGCTGACCTGAATGGCAGTTCTTCCATGGAAGAGAGGCTGGTCGTCCACTCCAAGAGTGAGATACTCGATGTTCCTCACCCCTTCCCGGTTGGTGTAGAAGATGTCGGGATTGTCCTCGCCGACGTCCCGCACCCACTGTGGGATCGGGATGTTGACGACGTCGCCGACGTTGCCACCGCACTGGTGGCACGACATGATGGCCTGCAGCTTGAGCCCGGCCTCCTGCACCAGCTTGAAGACCTGCTTGTAGGCGCTCCAGTCGTAGACCCCCGGCTCCTTCCCCTCCACCAGCCCCCACCAGACGTCGATCATGACCCCATCGACGCCGGCCTCCGTCAGCTTCTTCAGTTGCGCCCTTGTCTCGTCCTCCTTCTCGAACGTGTTGTCGACAGTGATGATATCCAGCTGCATGTCCGGAAGCCAAGAGTTGGGGGGAAAAAAAGGTAGTAAATCACATCAGCTTCTCACCTTTCCTTTCTCGGAATGGCACGATTCGTTTAGGTCTCTTCGTTTGTTCGTTATACTGGTAGTGGTATGCTAATAATGCTACAGTTGCATTGCATGATTCTTAAGCAGCTTACCGGGAGCATGGCGTAGACCTGGACATAGTTGGCTAGCGCGTTCCCCGCCATTGTGGCTGGCTACGGTCTCACTCTCAGAGACCTCACTGGCTCGCTCTCTGCTTGGTGGTCACTGAGCTTGGAGCTTGATGAATGTTGTGGTGAGCTTGGGGGGTCTATTTATAAGTGGAGGCAGGGGAGATCGATCTGGACGGCGACGTGCAGCGTTTCTCCAGCGATGCAAACCTATCCTTTCCGTTGAGCTGCCCAGGGAAAGGCGCATGTGCAGGATGAGCTGATGATTTTTTGGATACCATCCAGAGCTGGCAAGCTATGTATACTGTATAGTACATGAGCTTGCCTTTGCGATTCGTCCGGACTGCAGTCCTGATTGGCCGGAAGGACTTCGGTTTTAACGGCTTGTATGGCACTGGGATGAACTGATGGAGGTAGGTGAAGAATTTACATTTCTCTGTCCTCGTTTGCCGCATGTGAATGAATGCTGTCTGATGTAACAGCATCGAGTAAAAAAATTCAGAAAAGTGGCACCTGTAAAGAGTAAAGTGGGGTTGCAAATATATTGCATATGGCTTATAATAACATTACAATTTGCAAGGGCTGCTATATATACCATGTGCATGGCATGTTTATACATACTGGTTTCATGCTTTTTTAATGTCCCGTGTATTTTTTTATATAGGCTATAAGCTTATATGTCAATCTATTTATTTAATTAATTACATTTCTATCTCGAGTTTGGCATGCTAGCTAACCACAAAATAACCATGCGTGCACGCACTCTTCTCCTTGTGTTTCGTATCTCTCCATGTCCATATCATGCGGGTTCACAGGTGAGGTGACAGTTTGACGATCATGCAGTTTCTCTTGCGGCTAGCCATGGAACGGAATCTGTTACGTACCTGCCGCGTGAGGGGGCGCAACAGAAGTTTGTTCGGGCGCAAGAGAAGCTCTATATTATCCGTTCTGAGATTTGGCGTCAATTCCTTGTTGGGCCTTTTGGGCTTCGACTTCAGCCTCGGGCCTTTTGCCTCGGGTCGACCTACCCTCCAGTATCCAGGTGGTTTCCCGTCAGGCCGTCACCGATCGTTCTTCCACATGTGCGTAATTATAATCTGTCGCATCTTGTAATCGGCGTGGGGGGGGGGGGGGCATTAACGTGCGAAAGCGAGGCTGCCGGTGTGGATGGACGGAGAGCGCCCCCGCCACGCCGCGGCCGAGGTGGACGACGGCGAAATCGTAGCGGGCGCGTGATCCTCGACCACGACTGCCGGGGCTTCATCAGTGTCCCAGTGGCGCCGCATTGCTGTCCGCAAATTAAGTGCGGCTGGTGTATGATTGGGATCGCCGGCAAATCGCCTACCCGCACACACCGACCATGTCGGAGGTAGGATGCCAATGCATATACCTGAGTTTTTTTACACATCTGTCATTAAAAGCTTCAATTTCTAGAATCTGTATAAAATATCTTATAAAAATATATTTTATAATAAATCTAATAGTACTAATTTGGTACTATAAATTTATCATTTTTTTAGAAAATCAGTCAAAGTTTAAAATTTTTGACTTAAGATAACTCTAGAAATTGAAGCTTGAACAGAGGGAGTATATTACTGATGTCTACGGGAGTATTACCAGCATATGGGTGTGGAGTAATTTACATAACCATTAGTATATTATAATGGATAAAAGTTCATGGTACTGAGTATGGTTATGCTCTACTTGAACTTATAAATCCATGGTTATATATGTACCCAATATGCAACTATAATTTAAAACCATATTTTGACATAATATATTGCAAAACATGGTCCAACCAGCACACCTATAGTGCTATAAAAGGGGCAACATATATATAATTTTTCTATTGTTGTTCTATTATCCTATTTTTTTTATATAGTTACAGTTTAATACATGTGTTACTTTCTCTCTATCTATTTTTTTCTATTACACTGTTGATGATCAGGCGCGTTTCCTTGACAGCCACCTAGGGTTCACCAGTGGCACGACATTGATGTTCGCGCATTGAGTGCGGTTGGTGTGGGATTATGATCGCTAGCAAATCACACACCCGCATATTGAAAATGTCGGAGTTAAGGATTAGGGATGCCGATGTCTATCCTTAACCTGAAATCCTGAAATTTGATGGTCTTTTACTCTATTATTAGGGTATAAGTGCGGCTAATTTACATAATGAATATATTAATGGACAAAGCTTCATATTTATTGGGTTCATGGGTTACCTAGACCCATATGGGTATGGGTATGTATGTACTAGATATGCAACTATAATTTAAAGCCAGCATCTTCCAACCTAATATATATACTCTAAAATATTGTCTAACCGATACACCCAGTGCCGTAAAAGAAGGGCTAACATATATATCGTCTTTCTATTACATTTTGTTATTATATATTTGGTGTTATATTATTTTCACTCGTATAGTCGTCACAGTTTAATACATGTATTGCATTTCTTCTTGTGGGCAAAGAGAACTTGTAGGTCCCCGCTACCCGTATGGGCATTAGTATAAACGCAAAATTGCATGCGCTCATAGGCCTGGATTTCTTTGTAGGTACAAAAATTTCTGATGGATACAAGAGCAGGAGCTTCACAATGTTACAATAACTTTTGCAAACTCAGTGGAAAATATTACTGTGCACATAAGAAGCAATGACACATTTAACCGTCATAACAATGCCACTAACATCAAAGCTTCCTAGCTAGTTCTAGATCCGTCGTCCCAGCGTGTATTGAGTATGGTTAGATGATACTCAATGGGCGTCGTTTGTTCTACAGGGGCTTTATATGCGTACGCTTAAAACTGATAGTGCCGTTAAAATTACGCTATAAACCTGCGTGCCTCTAATCTATCTAGAGTACTCTTGAGCACCAGTAGCAATGGCGTCGAGCTCTGGGTTCAGATTTTGAAATAAAACTAACAGATATGTAATTGTAAGAATATTTTGAAAAAAAAATCACAAAACAAAAAAAAAAAACGGTCGTATCCCTAGGCCAGGACCTCAGCTAGCTAGTTGTAGGTCTAGCTTCCTATCTTGTGTCTGGATGTATATGTCCTTGTCTCACTCAATTAAGGCCTTGTTTAGATGCGAAAAGTTTTTTTTAAGGAAAATGCGAAAAGTTTTTGGATTTCGCTACTATAGCACTTTCGTTTGTTTGTGGCAAATATTGTCCAATCATGAACTAACTAGAGTCAAAAGATTTGTCTCGTGATTTACAGGTAAACTGTGTAATTAGTTTTTGTTTTTATCTATATTTAATGCTTCATACATGTACCGCAAGATCCGATGTGATAGAAAATCTTGAAAACTTTTTAGTTTTTGGGTTGAACTAAACAAGGCCTAAGCATATATTATGCGATGATGAAAAGGCCCGACGAAGAACCATACCGCCTCTCACATCATATATTATGTCAGCGTATGATTTGGCGGCCGATATACCTGTCCAATCGTACGTGTCATCTCAACCGCTTGTCTTGATTGAATCAATGGAGCACTGTACTAGTACGACTTTGACTGCATGCGTGTTGGCGCTCTTATGGCTAGGGTACTAGTACCCTATACTTCAGTGTTTATACGAAGATGAGAATTGGAATACTCAAGTACGATTTGGGAGCGCAGGAGATCGGCTTCGTCGATCTACCTCCCGATTGCGCCGACAGAAGGTGTCGGATTCTGCTCGCGACTAGAGAAGAATAGAAGATGATGATGGATTGGGAATCGCCAGGATTGAGAACTCAAGGCTTCACCTGTGGTCGTCGGATGGAGTTTTGGGGTGGGCACCAAGTGGAATCGTTGAGCTCGAGACATTGCTCCCTGTCCGTGCTATTAAGGCCTTGTTTAGTTTGCAAAAATTTTCAAGATTCTCCGTCACATCGAATCTTTGGTCGTATGCATGGAGCATTAAATATAGACGAAAATAAAAACTAATTACACAGTTTACCTATAATTTGTGAGATGAATCTTTTGAGCCTAGTTACTTTATGATTGGACAATGTTTGTCAAATAAAAACGAAAGTGCTACAGTAGCCAAAAACTAAAAAATTTGCAAACTAAACAAGGCCTAATACCGGCTGGATCTATATGGTTTCCTTTGTGCATGGCCTTGGCGCCTTCTTTGTCCGGGTAAATGCTGGAGCGTTCATTGTTGATGTAGTGTCTGGCCGGGTGAGGAAGGTAGCTGACAACAGGCGTGCCAGATGTTTTGTTCCCTACACAAGCTTCTGTATTCCAGGTATAAGCAGTATAACTTTTCTCTTTCAGGGGCATCCATGCATGCTTTTTCTACACAATACTTTTCTTTTGAAAAGAGACTCCGTACTCACTTCGTCTGAAAATAAACATTCTCGAGAAGTTATCTTTTTAAAAGAAATTCATCTAGAAATATAGGAAATAGTATCAAATTTGTATCTCCAAACAATTTTATTATGAAAGTATATTCTATATTAATCAAATGATACTACTTATTATAAATCATAAATATTAGTATGTTTTTCATGTATTAGTCAAATTTAAAATATTTAGCTCCACGGGAAACTAGAATATGTGCGTTTATTTTGTTTTGTGGCAGAGGTAGTAATTTATAAACTTGTAATATATTATGACTTGTAATTTCCATGTGCAGCCTTTAAAGAGGGGAGGAACCAAGTGCATGGTGTCTCCAATAATTAGTAGTCTAGACGGCATATGTGTGTGGTGGAACCATGGAAGAGGTGTATTATGCTGCTAGCCTTTATTTCCTAGATCTCTCATAGCTCTAAAGCTAGTTGTAGCACCCTAAATTTAATAAAAAAACAATGGGTTGACCGGCCAATCTAAAGAGAGAAGAAATTTTTGACCTTTTTAATCGTATAAATTTTATGGACGATCGGACACCTGGTTGCGTAGAGGTTGCTGAAATGAATCTATTTGACTACTAAAAGCATCTCCAACAGTTTGCTATCTTAACTAGGTATCCATAAAAATTTAGTAAAACGAGAAAAAATAAACTTCCACAGTTTGTCATCTAGATTTGACATTTATCCTAACTTGGCATATTCCATCCTCCAGCCCTTAAATATGCACGTGCGTATCAAACTTCTCATTCGGTCTTCCGCGGTTTCCTGGTTGGCGCGACTTCTTCTCTCCTTACCGCGGCGGCCGGACCAGACCCGCACGCACGACCAGAAGGTGAGATCCTTCCAGCGCTATCGCTATTGGAGTTTTGCTTGTGGTGCTGTTGGTTCGATGTGACTGGAGTACAGGCCGTGGTCAGGTCTTGCCGTGAGCCCGTGACATGCACCTAAGGCCTTGTTTAGTTTGTAAAAAATTTTGCAAAATTTTTTCAGATTTTTCGTCACATCAAATCTTACGCTACATACATAAAACACTAAATATAGGTAAAAAAGATAACTAATTATACGGTTTGTATGTAATTTGCGAGACGAATCTTTTGAGTCTAGTTAATCTATGATTGGACAATGTCAAATACAAACGAAAGTGCTACTGTTTACATTTTACAAAATTTTTTGCAAGTAAACGAGGCCTAAACATTCAGGTGTTGATGATGAATGGAACCAAAATTTTCATGTGAAACTGAGTGACACCAAAATTTTCACGTTTCCAAAATAACTTCGTGGACATGTGTTCTAGTACAAACCGAATGAAATATAGTCCAGATAATATATAAACATTGTGGTTGGTCTTTTTTTGCCAAGTTAAAAATAAGGAACTATTAGAGCATCTCCAACAACTTGGTAAAATTCACTTGTCAAATCTTGAGTTATAGCAAGTTGCTAATTTGTTTAGCAAAAGAAAAAAAGAATGTGTCTCCAATAAGTTGCTATTCTCACTTGGTAAAAATAGAGGATGACAGATGGGACCTGCTCACTTGGTAAAAGAATATGTGTCTCCAACAAGTTGCGCTCGGGATAGCAACTTGAGATAGCAACTTGACAAATCTCGACAGTAGAAACCTCTGGATAGCAACTTGGTAAATTTAGCAAGTTGAGATAAGGAGTTGTTGGAGGAGGATTTTTATGCTTTTAGCAAATTTGGTAGGATAGCATGTTGAAATACCAAATTTTTGGAGATGCTCTGAGAGTTTCTTTTTAACTTGGCATAGCAACATGCCAAAACACAACATTTGCCAAGTTAAAAAGAAACTCTCTAATTCACACTTGGAGATGCTTAACATGACTTGTTTGGGTATTGGATATTTAAATTTATGACGAGCTGCTCGATGTGGACCATCAGATATGGTTTGAGGTTTCTCCTTTTGTTTCCAACTCAGGGGGAAAAAAAGAGACGGCTTTCTATTCGATCACCATTGGACCTCCCTGCCTAATGTCGCCACCATCTTTGCAACAGTGTGTATTTTCAAAAACTATGTGTTGCAACACTGGTTATTCAACGGTTCAGTTTACATAAAGATTCGTGCAAGTCAAAACTTGTACATCCACAAGAATTTGGTCCGCATGAGAGCATTTTCAGAGATGATGATCTGCCACTGATGATAATTGGAGTTGCAACACATAGTTAGATTGATTTTTTTTGTCATCTCTGCGTTCCTTGTCCGCGCCATGGCTTATTTCTCACGCTGTCGCCACCTACTATTAAGGCATTGCCACTGAGTTCTCATCCATCATCCATGTCCTGGCGTTTTTTCTGTTTCCCAGTCCATGTATTCAGTGGTGGGTTATCGCAGATTATTGCAGCAAGAGCTGTTGCTATCCTTGTTGCCGTCTTGTGTAGCTGTTCTCTGAATTTTGAGCTACGTATTGCTGGCTTGCTGCTGCTAGTCAATGGTAGCTGATTTGTTGACGAGAAGGAAATCACCTAAAAACGCTGACCTTGTCTTCTATAAAAGTGCGGAAACCTTTCTTCTAAAAAAACTTGCTGCTTCACTGAACTTTGACAAAAATGCAGAACATGCCCTATGACTTGCTAACTGATGCATATTCAGAGCAAGCACTGGAATGACGAATGAGGAAAAGACATGCAGATCACATCACTTGAACGTTTGAAGGGGAACACACACAGTTCTTAGCATCGCAAAACATCTCGTTTTATATAGGGATATGGATATACTCTAGATGCTCTAAATTTCATCAGTCTGTGGCCTTCCCCTATTCTGTGCAGCAAGCATAAGCGTGTACAAGTACAATCTCAGACACATGGTAATGCTAGCACAACTGCATTTGTCACTAGCCATGCAATTCCTGTTGCCGATCAACGGACCTCGTGTCGAACGGAAGTGCTGACGACAGGAGGGCCTGACCGCCTGGGTCTGATCTGATCTTATCCAAATACCCACTCGATCTTGTCGAGCACCCAGTCAACGGCCTCCGCGAGCCAGCCGCCGACGCTCATGTCCGTCTCCGGATCGAACGGGAACGCCGGCGCCGGTGCCGGCGCCGGCGCGGTGGCTTCCAGCAGCCGCTCTATGGACATCTCCGGCGCGGACGTCTCCAGGGGCTTGATGGGCCGACCGTACCGGTCCGGATCAGCGCAGAGATCCTTCATGAATGAACCAGAAAAAAAAAAGACAGATGGTTATATGCAGTGCAGCCCAAATCAAAGAAGCCCAGAACGAGGTGTGCTAAGCCCAATCAAGCCCGAGGCTTATACCAGGTCGGCGTGCAGTTTCCGGACGAAGGTCCGGAAGATCCGGAAGTTGTTGCTGGCGAGGAGCTCGTCCGAGAGCCGGAGGTACGTGACCGCCGCGACCCTGCGCGGCGCCGCTCCGGCGCCGGCGCCGTCGCCGGAGAGACCGACGACGCCGTTGGGCCGCGCGGTGAGCAGCATCTGGTTGTACCCGCGGCGGTCGTACCGGCTCAGCGCGTTCTCGCACGCCACGTCGATCCCCTCCCTCCACCCGGCGCAGAGCACCTGCTGGACGAGCTGCTCCGGGGCGCTCAGGGCCTCCTCGGGCTGCTCCGAGTCCCGCATCTCCGCGCAGGTGAAGTTGAGGATGGCGCCGCCGTGCCGCGCCAGCATGCGCGCGACCGGCGCGTACCCGTCCCGGCCGCCGAGGTTGTAGTACCCGGCGGCCAGCTCCGCCGCGTGGCTCGGGTGCCTGTACCACCAGTGTATCCCGGACACCTGCACCAAGCAAGCACACCACGGACTCCTTCGCTTAATTCCTAGGCAATTTCGATGAGCTGAGCTGAGCATTGCACTCGCATCGTAGCTTGCATGGGTTTGGGTGATGGAGATAGCGGGCACGCACTTTGGCGGCGAGCTTGACCTTGCACCCCAGGAAGGCCTTGTTGGCTTCATCCAACACCCTGTCTCCATGCTGGATCAGCTTGCTGGAGTACCATGTCAGGAAGAACCTCCCCTGCTCGGTGAGGTACGTCCCTCGCTCCGCCGCGAAGAACCCCGTGTCCTCCGGCGTGTCGTTCATCTCCCCAGCGTCGTCCGGTAGCTCCCACTCTGGGTGCCCGGCCTCCGCCGCCGCCGCCTTGAAATCCGCCTCCAGGTACTTGTCGTAACACTGCGACGACAGTAGTGTAATTGCTGAATTCTGAATCACCGGTGCAAGTGCAACTACTGCAGACGGTCAGAGAGATTGCACGATGAGAGCTAGTTTACCTGGAACTGTCCGATGCCGGGGAACACCCAGCCCTGCGTCTCCGGGTAGGACGGGTACCTCAGCTCCCCTGCAGGGCCAAGCCCGACCTCGATGTCCACGATCAGACCGGACTCCAGGAAATCCGCCATGTTCTCCCTGAAGCTCTTCATGAAATCGGCATACAACTGTCGTCGCCATATAAACAATCAACAATGCACAATTTGAATGGTTAGCTAGTGTCAGCGACATGAATTTGCATTGCTTCCATCCTGCATGTGCACCGTGAGTATAATGCCCGACCGACCTGGATGGCAGTCCTGCCATAGAACAGCGGCTCGTCGTCGACGCCAATGGTGAGGTACTCCTGGTTCCGCGCCCCAGTGGAGCTCGTGTAGAACACGTCGGGGTCGGCCTCGCCGACCTCCCTTACCCACCGTGGGATCGGGATGTTGACGGCGTCGCCGACGTTGCCGCCGCACGCGTGGAACGACATGATGGCCTGCAGCTTGAGCCCCTGCGCCTGCACGATCCGGAACAGCTCCCGGTACGCGCGCCACTCGTAGAGCCCCGGCCCGGCGCCCTCCACGATGCCCCACCACACGTCCACCATCACGCCGTCCACGCCGGCCTCCCGCAGCCGCCGCAGCTGCGCCCGGAGCTCCCCCGAGTCCTCCACCTCGTTCTCCGTGGTCACCACCTCAAGCTGCCACGCATGTTGTGTTGTGTTCATGGAGAGATTGGACAGTGAATCAACAACTTGATCGATTTTGGCAGCTTACTGGGAGCATGACGTAGACCGGGACGTAGTTTCCGAGCATCGTCTCCTCGTCGTCGTCGTCGCTGGACTGTGGCGGAGGCTGCCGCGACGAGCAATGCGTTCCGTGAACAAGCTCCCGAAGCATTAAACATTACAGGCATGCATGCACGAACGCACACGCACCTGTGGCGCGGGAGACCTTTCTGCGGGCTCGGTGGACACAGGCCCGAGCGCGGCGGAGGCAACCGTCGTCGTCCTCCTGAACTCGACGGGGACGACAGACCGTCCGGCGGCGGCCGGTGGCGGCGGAAGAAACGCCGCCGAGGATGCCACGCTGATCCGGCACGTCGCCCATTGTTGCGGCTTCACCTGAGACGGCGGCGAGGCCGTCAGCATGATGGTACTGAGAAATTCTGTCTCGTCCTTTGAAATGTTCAGTTCAGCTGCCAAATTCGGAGCGTAGTTCGAATTGATGCCTTGTGGCTTTGGCGAGTTTGGAATTAATTCAATTTATTTATAATAAATATATATATGAGTGGCGGTCATTGGTGCGCCATGGGCCCATGACATCTGCGTGCTGTCTCTCACACACAAATTTGTTCCGTTTCGGCGATGGATATGCTGGCGGGGAAGAGACGAGAGCCCGGCCGGCGATCGGCTGGTGGTTGCGACCTTGAGAAGGGTGTGGTTCGTGTGAGCCGCATGTGCAGTGTGCGTGTGTGCCTCTGGTTTCTCATCACAGGTCTGGTCTTCCTAATCCTTGCTCTACGTACATTTTCGCATGCATTCTCTTTTCGTGTGTGATAACATTTGGGTCCCGCCGCTGAGAACGTGCCAGTGAGGTCGTGACTATTGCGCTTGTCTGTTCTTTCATTTTCTTTTTGGCTCTGTGCGATGATAGCGCCAGCAACGGTGTGGATTCAACGGGAAACCAAAATGTGTATGTGTTCAAGTCGTATTGTTGACGCTAAACCTTTTTTTTAAAAAAAATGTTGGCACTAAAGGAACATGGTAACTTTTTTCACTAGGTGAGCAAGGAAACGTAGGACCCAGAGGACAAGGACGCGCGGCCTCAAGCTCAATGATTGAAAATTTGTTACATCCAACTCACCTTTTGAACTACTCCTTTGGTCCAAAAGGAATACACATCCAATTTTTCAATAAATCAAATCAATGCCAAAATTAACTAAGTATACAGAAAAATACTACTATTTACGGTACCGATAGGTATCATTAAATTGATCATACAATATACTTACTTTGCCATGATCAAATTTATCTATAGGCTGAGGATTTATCTCAGATCAAATCCATTTCCAGAGTGTAGCCTTTTTATATTTTCCTTGAAGTCGCCAGGGGGTTGGTCAACGTACTCCTCGAAGCAACACCTTACTCATGAAGCAAATTGGTCGGGTCAGTTGACTAGAGTAGTATTTTTTTAGTTAAAAACTAGTGCCACACCTAAGAGGAATAACCGGTTAACGTACAATTAAAAGATGAAACTTCTCAATGAAGGGCATTGTGGCCCTTTATTTTTAGCACTAATCTGTCCTAAACTTTCTAGAAGTTGATTTAATCAAGGACGGAGGGAATATTATCATACTATAAGCCAATTTGGAGATACAAAAGTTGATATTCCATCCATTCAAAATTATAAGGCATTTTGACTTTTTAGATGCATAACTTTTGCTATGCATTTAGATATAAACCATGTCTAGCTAGATACATAGTTAAAATAATTTATCTAGAAAAGTCAAAACATCTTATCAACGGAGGGAGTACTATTCTATATAAATAGTAAAATTTAAAACTGATTGACTTGTCAGTAAGTGAGATGTGTATTATTTTTTGGGATGGAGACAACATTTAGTTAGTATCCAACTAAAACCAAGCATTGCTAAGATATTTAGCGGAGAAGGTTATACATGTCTCATTAAACTATTTCTTTAGAAAAAAAAAAGATTTTATTGCATCCCAAGAACAGTACATCGAGTTGATATACGGTCTTAGAACAAACTCTCGGCCTGTGCCTAAGTGATAGGCACACAACTTAAGAAACAAAAATTTTGAACATACTCTAGTGCACATTCAATCCTAAGACTAGATCAAACCCATATACCTATATTTCTTATTTTAATGTAGGAGACATGCGAGGCACCTGGGTTGGCTGATACCAACATCACTCAACCTAGCCCACCATAATCATTAATAGGTGTTATTATGAGCGCATGCTTTAACAAAGTACCTATGTAGTTGCAAATTTTTATGCCATCAATATATGTAAAGGGTTAGATGATTTCTAATCAGCAATACCTTTTCCTCGTCCTCCATTGTATAGTGAATAACCGACCTTTTTGATGCATTTCATTCATTCTTTATAAGGTTCAATGGTCACGATCGTTATGGGCTAACCTTTTACATTTGAGATTATAAAGAAAGTCTAGGTGCAGCACATTTTAGGCCATAGTAGATGAAAGATCTCTTCTTACCTCGTTGAATTATCTGTATGATCTGATTTTTATTCTTAAACTCTAAAACTAGACATCTTATCATCTTAATTCTTTGAATTATTTAAATTAACTTCCTCCCTAAGTTAGAAGAGGTTTCATCATTTTTATTCATTTTTTGGATAGTTACTTAGTATTTTGAACCATGAAAAATGTCTCTAAGCTTCTAAAAGTTCCAAGAAAATACTAGAGGTAGATTATGTCACTAAAAATATGTTTTTTTTCAAAATATTCTAATAGACCAATAAAAATGCTTTGAAAACCTGATGACAAAAACAAGATTCAACCAACATAATGTATTAAGCATTAAATCTATGTTGTATTTTGTTTGTTGAACCTCATATTTTTGTCATGGAAAGTTTTTAAAACATATTACGACATCGATTAGAATGTTTTGGGAAATTTTTAGTTTTTTCTTGATATCTTACCATTTTACTAGAGCTAAATATAACTTTTGGAAGGTTTACTTTCATAAGATTTAAATATTTTATTTGAGTTTTTAATATCCAATCTATCTTTATAATTTGATCGATGTATTTAAGTTTAGAGAATTTTGTGCAGTTTAAATGTCTTATTAGGTATTTACTATTTTAACTTAAAATTAAAATCGTCTCGGGAAACACCTTTACCATAGATAGGAAAATAATTAAACGGTTTTGTTAATTGACATTAAAAAAAGGTTTGATTTTAATGTTATAGACTCAAAGTAAAACCACTCATATACTCTTTGAGTCTAAAAAAATAATTCTAGATTTTAGACATTAAACTTTTTTGAAATTCAACTAAGTTTATAGGAAAAAAATATATTATATAATTAATTTAATGTATTCTTTAACTTTTAATTCAACATATTTGGTATCATAGATTTTAATAATTTTGTATAGATCTAATTAAATTTAAAATTGTTTGACTTGCAAATTAGGCCCATAGAATAAACTTCAAACCATTCAGCCCACGGCCCATTATCCGTACTCGTGAACCTCGTGCTCACACAGTCACTCGAAACTCCGCTGAGCTCGATCCTTATCTCGGCGACTCGGCGTCGGAGCCCACGACCGCTTCCGCCCCAGTCCCCACCGCCCTCGACCCCGATTCCCCCAATCCCTGCCGCGACCGCTGAACCCTAGCCTACTCCGGCCATCTGCCGCTGGCCCCGGCGATCCCCCGCCATGGCCTCCCCCGAGGGAACCACGTGGGTCTTCGACTGTCCCCTCATGGACGACCTCGCGGTGGCCGCCGACTTCGCGGCAGCCCCCGCGGGGGGATTTTTCTGGGCAGCGCCGCCGTCG
Organism: Sorghum bicolor; assembly: GCF_000003195.3. Taxonomy (NCBI): domain Eukaryota; kingdom Viridiplantae; phylum Streptophyta; class Magnoliopsida; order Poales; family Poaceae; genus Sorghum; species Sorghum bicolor. Next base: position 69,836,262 of record NC_012871.2, on the reverse strand, counting down.
CTACAGCCGCAGGTGGTGCAGGCGCCGGTCCAGTCTGTCGTTGCCGCGTCGGCTCCCAACCCATGGTAATTGCTGGAGTACGGTCCCTGATGGATTTCGTGGGTTTGGGTTACATTTGGTCGGGTTTTTTGAAAGTTAACTACGGCGCGGGGGGGAGAGGATTCCCACCTGGACATTTTATTAAATATCAAAGTTTAGACACCTGTTACAGAGAGCATAGGGGGTACATGGAGAGATTTGGTTGGGTTCGTTGCCAGAAAATGTGTAGATTCTTTATGCATAGTAGTTTGTTATATATGGACCATGGATTAATTGGAGTTTGATGAAGCGTCTGAACGGTGGGATTTTGGACCGTGTACTAGGAATCGTGTATGCACAACAGAACAAGTGGAAGAACTAGTTACACGGGCCCTCTCTGTTTCCAATTTACTATATCAGCGTGGCCCTGTGGAAGCGCGGAAGGTGTGGGCTCTGTGTTGGTTCTACTAGTAGTGCTGTGTGAGAGGACTGAGGAAATGGTTCACACTGGATGGGTCAGTGGACCTTTACTGTAAGTTCTAAGTGGCACGGTGGAATGGACTGTTCACATCTTATTGTGTTCAGCTGCAGGGTAGGTGCATATATGTAGTATTACGGCTCCTATCTTGCCTGGATGGCTGCCTTTGTGTACACTTTTGTGTCATCTATACTCCCTCTGGTCACAAAAAACATGTCACCATTGAAAATATTTAGTCAAACCTTAGAAAATACGAACATTGATAACTATTACATTATTTATTTGGAAACATGTAACTATGTAAGTTTTATGTGTAGACTTGTATTCAAAATACTTGCAAAATCTCTTAAATTTGAAGAATTTATTCTATAAAAAAAGTGGTCAAAGATACGTATCGAAGACCACTCCAAGTCAAATGTGTCAAATATTCTTGACCGGAGATAGTAGTTTGCAGAATCTGTTAGAAACATACAGTCCCCATTCTGCAATCAACTTGTGGCTGCTCTATTGTTGGACCTTTATATGGCTAGTTACTACCCTTGTTCACAGGGAAGAATAGATAATATTTCTCTTTGGTCAATATATTCTGGATTGAAAACATACGATGCTCTCTTGGTTGATCCGACAGTCTGCAGAAAAGGATGGCAGGCATGGAATCTGCACTCAAGTTGTTGTAATTGAATCCTTCATGATTGGTGTGAAGAGGAATAAAGGATTACCATATTGTGCTGGAGTTTTGACAGCTCCGTTTCTTTTGTGAACTGACTTCCTGTCTGGTTGAGCTTGCTCTTTAGTATTATGTGCTGTCTATGGTAAATTCTTCTTCTATTTTTTCATGCAGATATTTCGTTAGGTGTAGTTTGTGGGGTTATGACTTGCTATTTGCTAAGTTGAAATGCGCCAAGTAGTGAATTTTTATTTGCTAATTATTATCTTAGATTTGCTTGCAATTTTTTTTACCATGTTGTGTTTTTTTTTGCTGCTTATTATGGTGCATTATCTTGATATTTGGCATCCTAACATTGGCTTTTATTTTAGCAGTGTGGAAATCAGTAGCTCTGTGGACTGTGGTCAGGGAAAAGAACAGCCAACAAATAAACGGTTTGTATCTTTATTCTTTGTAGTCTATATTGCGTACTGCAGCCATACATTTTAAAGTTTGTGTTCCTATTATCATTGAATGTTTAATATTCCAGTCCTAGGTCAGAAAGTACCGCAGAACCAAGCACAAAAGCATCCAGGGAGAAAATTAGAAGGGATAAGCTGAACGAGAGGTATGTTCCCTGGTGAGACTGATTGCATTTCAGTTCATAGTTTAATCTTCTTCTCTCGTGACATTATCGTATTCTTTAACTATAACTGTACTTATGATATTCTTTTTGTTAGATTCCTGGAATTGGGTGCCATTTTGGAGCCAGGGAAAACTCCTAAAATGGACAAGTCAGCTATATTAAATGATGCTATTCGTGTAGTAGGTGAATTGCGTAGCGAAGCAAAAGAGCTCAAGGATTCAAATGAGAGCCTACAAGAGAAGATTAAAGAGCTAAAGGTCTATACTATTTCGTATGGCCAAGTTATTAATGGTGCTGTTCAGATGGGAGATGGCACTCGATGTGTTGTTTGAGCACTTCATACTGTTTCATTTTATTGATTTATGACCCCCTTTTCCCATTTGGTCATATTTTTTTTCTTAACTAGATTTAATTCATCCAGTCAAATAACAAGGGAATAGGGAATAATTCTTTGTACACCTGTTATTCTCCCTTCAGTAGCAAGTTTATATCCACATAATTCATTTTTCTTAAATGGTTGAGCCCTGCAGCTGTATATAGAATATGGACAATTGTGTTTGTGATTCATAGGCTTGTAAAGTGTAAACACATCAATTTACTAACTCTTTGCTCTAATGTATACACTTCTTTGCTTGTATATGTGTTCCATAAAATATCTAGAGGTTTATGATTCAGCATATAGTTTACTGCAAAAGGTTTTGGCATTTGATTTTGCTGGTTGTTCATCAGAAAAACAATCTCGCTCTGAAGTACTTTGCTTTTGCAGGCTGAGAAGAATGAGCTGCGAGACGAGAAGCAAAGGCTGAAGGCCGAGAAGGAGAGCCTGGAGCAGCAGATCAAGTTCCTGAATGCCCGCCCAAGTCTGGTACCACACCACCCAGTGATCTCAGCCTCTGCCTTCACTGCTCCCCAGGGGCCGGCAGTCGCCGGGCACAAGCTGATGATGCCTGTGCTTGGCTACCCTGGATTCCCGATGTGGCAGTTCATGCCGCCTTCTGATGTTGACACCTCTGATGACCCCAAGTCTTGCCCACCTGTGGCGTAAGCAAGTGAAGAGGCGATGCTGCCCTCCATTGATTCAAGTCTAGATCGTGATCAGTCTGCAGTGTTGTTGGTGTAGTTGACTCCACTCTCCAGAATGGAAGGGAAGGTTATATGTGTCGGATGGTGACATGGGGTGATCTGATGACCCCTTTGTATATTATATGGTAAATGAATAAATTCCGTGACCAGTTGCAAATGAGGATTAGCAGACTAGCTCATGTCTATTCCTGCCTTTTTGTCGTATAAACCACGTTGTGGCTCTGGTTAGGTTATGGCAATGTTTCTTGGACCTGAGCTGGCATCGTGTTCCTCACATGTGAAAGCTGATTATGGCTGTTGGTAGAAGTGGAAGCATCATGGATGCGCATTACTACATGCTACCTGTGTGCCTGTGCGTTTGGTATAACGTGCTCGCCTATCTTAGCAAGACGTGCCTGCCATTAACCACGTTCCTCTACCTGAAATGATATGGGTACCAGTCTTCTTTCTACTTAAGATAGATGATTGGATTCGTAAAGCCAAATTCATATTTTCGAACTGTTTTCTTGTAGCACATTAGAGAGGGTTTGAGCATCCATGTAAAATTTTATTAACCTCTTAGGACGCTGCTAAGGCGTGTTGTAATAATCTATAATATCTGACTCGAAGTCGAAGATACTGTACTGTCTTGCAACATGAACATAGTGGCTCTGAATTGGATTCGCACACCCTGACGCTGACGACATGACAAATGCCGAAATGCGCGGCCTCAAAATGGAATTATAATAAGTAAATGTCACAATTTACACCCATATACGAAATATAAATACACGACAAAAGTAAAAGGCAGCAGAAATGAATATTAAAGGTAAAAATACAACTTAGATACCGCGTGTACGTACGCAGTAACAAATGTCCTGTTTCAGGTACAGCAGTAACTCGTCAAAACTACAACGTGCTTGCAAACACGCACGTTGCTAGCTTAGGCGACCAAGGCCACCAGAGCAGCCAACGCCAGCGCGGCCACCGCGGCCACGGGCTGCCCATACCGCGGGGCATTGCTCGGCGCGGCCGCCGGCGACTTCTCGGCAGCGCCACCGCTCGGGGTCACCTTGTGTCCCGCCGGCCCCGGCGCGTAGGCGGCGTCGGCTGGAGGCGACTGGAGCGGAGCCTGTGTGGGGCCGCTTGCGGGGGCGTCGTCGGCTGTCGCCGCCGCCGCCGCGGCGGCGTCGTAGGGGACGGTGGTGATGGTGACGTGCATGGTGCCGTTGAGGCAGTGGTTCGGGATGCCGCAGATGAAGTAGCGGGTGCCCGTGGCGGTGAGCTTGAAGGCGGTGTTGCCGCCGGAGTGGGTGGAGATGGGGCTGTCCACGTTGCAGCTGGCGTAGTCCGCCGCCGTCACCTCCAGCACGTTGTGGTACGGCATGTACTTGAACGCTGCAGTTAAGGTATTGTCATGGCACACCACATCAGCATCAGCCACAAGATGGGAAGGAATGTACAAATAGGCGAATGAAGAGAGAGCTAGCATCAGAGTAGCACGCACTTATGGTGTCGCCGACCATGAACTTCTTGCCGGCGGTCCAGTTGTCGTAGTCGATGTAGGTGTCCCACTGGTCGGAGCCGCCCACCGTGTAGTCCTTCGCCGACGCCGTCGCGGCCAACGCCGCAACCGCCACTGCGGCGAGCAGTAGTGTTCCGGAGATGATCTTCATGTTCCCGGCCCCGCCCGTGTGTCCTTGAGTGGTCGACCGATCGAATTGCTTCGGCGTTCGGGTCGGTATGTGTTTGGATCGTGTGCTGCGATATTGCTACAGAGCAAGCTGATGGGACTAGTAGGGCTATATATATAACGAGGCAGAGAACATGCAAAGAAATTCCCTTTTTTTGTCAAACGGAGAAGTGTTTGTGGGCGACCATGAAACACATGCCTTGTAGCAGACACACTACCAGTTGGAGAATCTGGTGGGGTATACACGCTCCGTCCAATTTTGAAATGATTCTTGGAATCGAAATGATTAACTGTACACTGCATATCCTTGGGGCTGCAAGCTACGGTCAATTAATGCAAGATGGGGATGTTTATGGTTTGACCTTCGGAGAACCACGAGTGGGAATTGAATGTGGGATTTGGGTTAACCACCCTCGCCTTTGATTCGGTGCACTACGTGAGCACAACTACACACAGGTCCACTGATTGGTTCTTCTCCCGGACCAGCAGATTGCGTGGAGCTCCCGATCGAGGTTGTGCCTCGCATGATCCTCGCATTATCTAATTTTCAATCTGTTCAGCGCATAATGGCATGGAACGCCCTGCAGGCCGACTTCAGTATCATCACTCGTAGTGGTCTTGTTTCCGAGGAAATTGCTCGCGCTCATAATCCCCTGTAGTAAGCTGGCAGCCTGCAACTCTCCCTTTAATTTCTCCGAAATGGTTTTGCTGCCGAGCTGATGAGTGGCAGTCAACAAGTGCGCCTCCAGTCGCCCCGCCGGGCCACTGCGCGAACCCCTCCGGCCGGAACATAGCTCGTGGGCTGGGCCGAATGGGAGTGGGAGTAGGAGTAGCAACCGAGGCGGCGTTCGGCGGCCAGGGCCCAGGGCCGAAATTGCGCGTCGCGGGTCGGCGGCTTGACAGCACTGGGCCGTTGCGTGATTCGTGCGGACGGTTTTGGTCTGGAGTGGGCCAAAAGCGAAAGGCTCCATGAAGAAAGGCAAACAGCAGACGAACGCGTGAGCCTGAGCCTGACGCGGCCTCGCCATGGCAAGTGGGCCACTAGGTGTGGGTGGCCTACCCGCCACGGTGGGGCGCTGTAAACACTGTACACGGTTCATGGCGACGACTCGGCGACGTCTCGGCAGTCGCCACTCTCTTGAGGTGGTTGAGCAGTTGAGGTATATGTGCTCATGTGGATGTGGACCTTTCAACATTTTTGTTTGAACCTGGACCTCTGAACATTTGAACGTACTGTACAGCATTAATTTTCATCTACTACGTTCTTTTCTTCTAGCTACTACTTGTGTGTGTGTACATATGCAGCTGTGACTCGCGGGGCGACCTGAACCTGACGACCTCCCTCTATTTATTCTGTGCGCAACTTGCAGCAGTGTCCACCACGACTGAAGAAAACCACACCAGCCGCGCCGCGCCGCTGTCTTCTCTCCCCGCAAGCTATCATTTTACTACTTACTGTATTTCCCGCGCCATCATGATCGTGTCGACGGCCCAGGCTTTGTTTGGTTTAATCCATCCACCTTCTACTAGTAGTGGATGCCTAACCTATCATCAGCCTCACTCGAGAATCCATCAAAATATTACCGAGACCTTATTAGAAACACGTGGTCTGCTCTGGTTTCTGCGAAACTGATGGCCGAGCAACTTGCAGAGGCACTGCAGGTGCAGCTCCTCCCGTCCCGTCATCATCTTTTGGAATTCGCCATCAACATCGGCATGTCACCACCAACATCAAGTTGTTACCACGGACACCAACCCACCTCACCTGCAATCAACAATCATATCCATATCATCCTACTGGCTACTGCCATTGACCATCGCAATACGTCGCGCTAGCTAGCTGTGGCGTGCAGCATCGAGCGACGCGAGCTCCTCCGTGCCAAGCTGCCAAGTTTGTCTTTTCACTCCAGCTCACACACATCCTTCCTCCCTTCCCTTCGCCCGCGCCGCGCCATGCACGTCCCCGTCACTGCCCTGCTAGCGGCAGTGCTGCTCGCGTCGTCGGCCGCCGCGCAGCCGTGGCCGAGCTGCGACGGCGCCAGCGGCAACTATTCGGCCGGCAGCGCCTACGGCAACAACACGCAGCAGCTCATCCTGGACCTGCAGACGAACGCGTCCACCTCGCCCGCCTACTTCGCGTCGGGCTCCGTCGGCACCGCCGCCGCCGTCGTCGTCTACGGGCTCATGATCTGCCGCGGCGACGTGAGCACCAACGACTGCTTCGACTGCGGCACCCGCGCGTGGCAGGACGTGCAGCCGCTCTGCAACCGCACCCGGGACGCCGCGCTCGTCTACAACCAGTGCTACGTCCGGATCTCCCCCACGAACTTCCTCGCCTCGCCCAACAATACCGGCCTGGTGCCCGTCGTCGGCGGCGACACCATCCCCCTCGGCGTCGACGTCGCGGCCTACGACGCCGCGCTCAGGCGGCTGCTCAACGCCACCGCGCAGTACGCCGTCGACAACTCCGTTCCGGCGTCGCCGAGGCTCTACTTCGCGGCGGGGCAGCTCGTGGGGCTCGACCCGCGGGTCCCCAACATCTGGTCCCTGGCGCAGTGCGCGGGGGACCTGTCGCCGGCGGAGTGCCGGCGGTGCCTGGATGACCTGATGGCGCTGTGGTGGAACGGGAGTGGGTTCAAGCCCGACGGGGCAAGCGCGAGTTTCGCCGGGTCGCGGTGCAACCTCAAGTCTGACCTTGGGGACAAGTTCTACACCAGCAGCCCGATGGTGAAGCTGCAGATGAACGGCGAAGTGGTCGTTCCAGCGCCGGCGCCTTCCACGGCAGGTGAGCTCTTCTCGTATATATTTTGACAGACGCCATGACCCAATATATGTGCAATCGTAGCCTTGCAACATTTAATTTTATATCGTGCTCAGTGATTGATGGCTTTATTGTCATTTCTTATCGCTGCTAGAGGCTATGGTGCTACCATTAGCTATTTAATCCTAGATTAGTTTTTTTTTCGCCTGAATGACACTACAACCCTGAGTTATATATATATGAGTTTAATAAGCCTAAAATGGAAATGAAACTCCTTTCTCCTTCGTCATGTCATAATACGTACGAATAAACCAATGCCAATGTTTTGTTGCAGTCATCTTGTGTCGTCTACTAAGATACACAATCCGATACCGACACCACATCTTAAAGAGCCATATATTATATACCTATATTTACAATGAATCAAGTAAATATCGACGCTTGTCAATCTATAAATTTAAGATATTCATATATTTAGTGGTAAAGTTTTTTACTTAATTAAGACAAACCTAGATTGACTTGAGGAAGTAACTCTTTTTTATTGTGTTCTCACTTTAGTAAATTTGTAGTGCTCTTACCACTGACAAAACTTTCTCCTCTTGATTGTCTTCCTATCTAAATTGAAAAAAAATCCTAGTATTCATCTTGTAAGGGATCAAATGCAAAGTATGTTGATCACTATTGCGGAAACAATAGTTAGTGTTACCCTCATTTTTCTGTCCAACTTCATGTACACTTTTAGATAGAATATGGAGCTCCATTGAACTAAGTTTCTTTTTGGGAAAACCACAGGTAAAAATAATTCAACTGGCAGGCTTCTTGGAATCATATTGCCAATAGTGTTTATTGTTGTAGTAACTGCCATAGTCCTCTATGTTTGTAAAAAGAGAAGATCTCGAGGAACAAAGCTACCCCACGGAAGTAAGTCCTATATACAACTTGACATGAAGCTATAAGAAAACTTTTATTATTTAGCATCTCCAATTGAAATGATGAAAATTTACCTGCTCATACAGTTGAGGACTTCGGAAGCATCAAGTCAACATTATTATCACTGTCATCACTACAAGTTGCAACAAATAACTTTGATGAAAGCTATAGACTTGGTGAAGGGGGATTCGGTGTAGTTTATAAGGTATGATGACACCCTTTCAATACTAGCTCATGTGCAAGTTTGTGGACAGCTCTTATGTAAAATAATATGCTTGATTACTGGACAACATACATCAGTTGGTTTATACAAAGGATTGCCATAATATGACTATGAAAATAAACTTAGAACTCAAGTTCGTTAAAAAAATTATTGTACTCAGTTATTGTGAATTGTAATACATGAAGATTTTCAAACCTTTTGCATTTATATTGTATCATTTAATCAACTTCATGGAAGATAACAAAATTTTGTAGGGAGACCTTTCTGGACAAGAAGTGGCTGTGAAGAGGATGTCAAAGGGTTCAGGGCAGGGGCTAGAAGAACTAAAAAACGAGCTAGTTCTAGTGGCCAAACTTCATCACAAGAATCTCGTTCGCTTAGAAGGTTTTTGCTTAGAAGAGGGGGAAAGATTGCTTGTGTATGAGTACATGCCCAACAAAAGCCTCGATACTATTCTTTTTGGTACTAGAAATAATCTTTACAAAAGAATTTATTCTTTTAGCATCTCTACTTGTGCTATAACATCAAAATTTTGATTGTTTGTTAGACCCCGAGGAAAAAATACAGCTAGATTGGTGGAAAAGGTTCAACATAATAGAAGGGGTTGCTAGAGGACTACAATATCTCCATGAGGAATCTCAAAAGAAGATAATCCATCGTGACCTAAAAGCGAGCAATGTTTTGTTGGATGCCGACATGAATCCTAAGATTGGAGACTTTGGCCTAGCTAGGCTCTTTGGGCAAGATCAGACTAGAGATGTCACAAAACACATTGTTGGGACATTGTAATCAATCTTTATTATCTAGTAGCTATTGTTTGAGCTTTCTGTTTCGACACATATATGATTCCCTCTAACTAACCATGTTGCTAATAATTCTCATTGCAGTGGCTACATGTCTCCTGAGTACGTGATGCGTGGACAGTTTTCCACAAAATCAGACGTGTTTAGTTTCGGGATCCTTGTTATAGAGATCATAACAGGGCGGAGAAATACAGGGCATTACTTCTATGATGAGCAAAATGAAGATATTATAAGCCTTGTGAGTACTTGCCAACAAGCACACTATATATTCTACCTGTAATAGTACTTTCATATTGCTAGATTATATTGTTTCTCATTGTGAACCCCATGAAACCGATGCTAGGTATGGAGGCACTGGACAGAGGGAACAATTGCAGAGATGATAGATGATTCTCTGGGGAGAAATTACTCAGAGACCGAGGTGCTTAAATGTGTTAACATTGGTTTGTTGTGCCTTCAGCAGAGTCCCACAGACCGACCTACGATGTCTGATGTCATGGTGATGCTCAGTGGTGATGATACTAGTTCTATACCGCCTGCTGCGAAACCCACATTTTTCTTGGATAGAAGCACAGGTTACTCCTATAATTCATGTACTATTACGCATCTGTCTGCAAGATAGCAGTGGCATTTGTGGATAGTTGCCCACTGTTACTTGTTTGCTTCTTGATGTATATATAGTAGTTCAGATCATAGTTCAATTCATCACAAAGTGTGATTTGTAGTTACCAATTGTAATTGTGGTTACTAAAAAGTTTGGCCATTCTAGCACCAATCTCATACAGACTTTTCTCATAGCGCCATCCAATCTTTTCAATGTGATTGCTATCTTAGCGAAGCAAAGTAGAAGGCAGTAGGCATCATCCAAAGGGGGAAATTGCAACTATGCTTACAAATATGTGATCATAGATTATTCTCTCCCACGTCTTCCCACAAGTTGCGTTGTTCCGTTCGGTTCTGGGAGACTTCCATCCAAAAGGAAAAACCAAAAAAATTTGGCCGCCCATGCGGCGATCAAGTACGTATCGTGTTCGCAGGTGCTCAGGTTGCGTCGCGCCGCGCGGGAATGCATGCGCGCCTTGATCCGTTCCGCAGTCCCCATTCACGCCGCCGCGCGCCGTGTTGATCGTCCGGTGCATGCCCGAAGATGGCGAGGACTTGAGTGTGTTAGGTACGGTGTGAGTGTGGACCTTCAACTAGACATACCCGCACTCCGCAAAGTCCGTCCGCAACGACTTGACCTCGATCTTTTTGTTTTGTGCGACGTCCTGCTCCTGCAGCAGTCTCCGCGACCGAAGAAACCACCAGCCGCGCCGCTGTCTTCAAGTGGATGCATGCGCCTCTGATCACTAGAGACTGGACCAAATACCAGTGCTACCAAGTAGAAACACGTGCAGCTGCTCTGCTCAGGTTTCTGCGAAACTGGGCAAGCAACTTGCAGCTCATCTTTCCGTCAGCTTTTGCCTTTTGGAATTCGCTTCCATTTCATCGTAAAAATTTCCAAAGAGAACGCATCGATCGGCAAGAGTCGCCGGCAAGTCGCTGTCGTTATATGGAGACCCACCCGCCCAGCTGCCTGCTATCATATACTACTAGTACCGGCTACCGATGCCATTGCCACGCATAGTCGCATACATCGCTGATGATGGTGCATCCTCTCTGAGCTCCTCTCCGTGCCAAGTTGCCAAGTTTCTCCGCGTCCGTCAATCCAGCTCACCAGTTCTCCCTTGGCGTGCGCCATGCACAGCGGGCGCGCCCTTCGCGCCCCCGCCCAGCTTGCAGCGGCAGCAGCGCTGCTGGCGGCGGCCGTGACGCTCACGCTTGTCTCCTCCGCGGCGGCGCAGGCGTGGGTGGGTCCGTGGCCGACGTGCGACGACACCACGGGCAACTACTCGGCCGGCAGCGCCTACGCCAACAACACCAAGCAGCTCATCCTCAACCTCCAGAAGAACGCGTCCAACACGCCCGCGCTGTTCGCGACGGGCTCCGTCGGCGTGGGCGGCGCGGACGACGCCGTCTACGGGCTCATACTCTGCCGCGGCGACCTCAGCGCCACCGACTGCTTCGACTGCGGCACCAACGCTGGCCAGGACGTGTACCGCGTCTGCAACGGCAGCCGGGACGCCGCGCTCGTCTACAACCAATGCTACGTCCGCATCGCCCCCACGGACTTCCTCGCCTCCACCGACAACACCGGCTTCAAGGGCCTCATCGGCTACCGCGTCCCCGCTGGCGTCGACGACGTCGCGGCCTACGACGGCGCCGTCACCAGGCTGCTCAACGCCACCGTGCAATACGCGGTGGACAGCGGCTCCGCCCAGTCGTCGTCTCCGAGGAAATACTTCGCCACGGGGCAGATGGTGGGGCTCGACCCACAGCTGCAGCTCCCGACGGGCATCTGGTCCATGGCGCAGTGCGCGGGGGACATATCGCCGGCGCAGTGCCGGAGCTGCCTGGACGACCTGTTGGCGCAGTGGTGGGACGTCCAGTTTGACCGCCGGCAGGTGGGCGCCAGGCTCGCCGGTTCGCGCTGCAACCTGAGGATCGAAGGGGAAAACTTCTACACCGGCAGCCCGATGCTGAAGCTGCAGATGAACGGAGCGCCGGCGCCTTCAACTGATGTTGTACCGGGCACCACCGGAGGTGAGTGCGCAATTGCTTATTCCTCTAGATTACCTCGAGTACTGGTGATTCCTCTAGATTACTATCCTGGATATCTTTTTATAATGACAGAAGTAAGTAATTTAGATACAAAATTTACAGTGTTATTTTTAATATCTTTCACAATGACAGATGTGGATACAAATTTAGGGGTTACTTTATGTATTTTTCATAGTGACAGAGATGAATAATTGATAATACAACAAGATAGATCCAACATGTATTATTGTTTATGATGATGATTCGGGTGTACAAATTAAACGTCGGATATCGTTTCTGATTATTGTGAGTATTTCTATAATGTACCTTTTTCCCTAGAGTTTCTCATGACATTAACATGGAGGCTTTGTTGGGGCATATAAATAGTAATAGTAACACTGAACAACATCATCACAATGGTGAGCAAACAAATGAAAGCCGACACATCAACTGCTAGACAAACTTGAATTGAAATTTTCATTTTGGCAAAATCACAGGTAAAAGGAATTCAGCTGGCAAACTTCTCAGAATTATATTGCCAATAGCATTTATCGTTGCAGTAGCTGTCGTAGCCCTTTGCATATGGATTGTTTGTAAGAAGAGAACATCTCAAGGAACAAATCTTTCCCACCAAAGTAAGTCCTTATGTGTATAGTTTGGTATCGAGCTACAATAACTTTTGGTCTTTAAGCACTCAAAACTAAACCAGTGCAAATTTACTAGCTTATATGGTTGAGGACATCGAAAGCATCAAGTCGATATTGTTATCATTGTCATCACTACAAGTAGCAACAAATAACTTTGATGAAAGCAATAAACTAGGTGAAGGGGGGTTTGGTGCAGTTTACAAGGTATGATGACACCCTCTCCATTAATAGTTCATTTGCATGTTTATCGCAATATTTATAAGGGTTTATGTTATTATTGTACAACAAAGTACATGAGATAGTTGGTTTATACCAGATTGTCAAAGTACGAATTATACATATATATATATATAAATCATGGACTTGCACTCATGTTTTTTTATAAAAAAGTTTCAACTACTATGACATATAATACTTTGAAGCTTTTGGAACATTCCATGATTTTATATTTATTTATTTAATTAACTCATGGTGATAATGAAAACTATGTAGGGAGATCTTTTTGGACGAGAAGTGGCCGTGAAGAGGCTGCCAAAGGGTTCAGATCTGGGGCTAGAAGAACTAAAAAATGAGCTAGTTTTGGTGTCCAAACTTCATCACAAAAACCTTGTTCGATTGGAGGGTTTCTGCTTAGAAGAGGGAGAGAGGTTGCTCGTCTATGAGTACATGCCCAACAAAAGTCTCGACAATATTCTTTTTGGTACTATAAATAATCTTTTCAAAGAATATACACATGTTGTTAACATTTTTATACTTATTATAACCTTAAGACTCGATTATCATTTAGATCATGAGGAGAAAAGACAACTAGATTGGAGGAAACGATTCAAGATAATAGAAGGAGTTGCACGTGGATTGCAATATCTTCATGAAGACTCTCAGAAGAAGATAGTTCACCGTGACTTGAAAGCGAGCAACATTTTATTAGATTCAGATATGAACCCTAAGATTGGTGACTTTGGACTAGCCAGGCTCTTTGGGCAAGACCAGACTCGAGGCATCACAAACCACATCATTGGAACATTGTAATCAATCATTGTCACAAAGGAGTTAATTGTTCAATATTTGATTTAAATACATAATGCCCTCTAATTAACCTTGTTGCTAATTCTTCTTGTTGCAGTGGCTACATGTCTCCCGAGTATGTGATGCGTGGACAATACTCCACAAAATCAGATGTATTTAGTTTTGGCATACTTGTTATAGAGATTGTAACAGGACAAAAAAACACTGGGCATTACGTCGATGAGCAAAATGAGGATATTATAAGCATTGTGAGTATTTGTCCATAAATACGCTATCCTACCTATAAGACTAATAAAATTTCTATCTATATTGTTGCTAATTGTGAACACATGGAATCAATGCTAGGTATGGAAGCACTGGTCTGAGGGAACACTTGCAGAGATTATAGATGATTCTCTATGGAGAAACTACTCAGAGAATGAGGTACTAAAATGTGTTAACATTGGCCTATGGTGCCTTCAGCAGAGTCCAATGGATCGACCCACGATGTCAGATGTTACGGTGATGCTCAACGATGATGATACTACTAGTTCTCTACCTCCTGCTGCAAGACCAACTTTTTTCTTGGATGCAAGCTCAGGTTACTCTTACACTTCGGGTACTATTTCGCATCCTTCTGCGAGGTAGTGTAGGCTGAGGCCTAATGCACATCTATATATGAATATTGACATATTGTTGCTTGTTGTTTCTTGTTGTATATTAGTTGAAAGAAACGTGGAATTCACCATGAAGTGTAACAATTTGTGCTCACTATTAGTTTCTTACTGAATTCTCAAATATAAAGTTTCTCTTGCTAGAGGTCCTACAAGCTTTCAGAAAGTATCGAAATGCTTACTCATTGGAAAAGGTTGTGCTCACTATATATATTCTCCCGAACTATTTCCATTGGTTTCTTGAGTGACTCTTTGAGAATTTAGGATCCAGAGTGAATGGAAAGCCTGTGAGAAAGATCCTGAGCATTGAGAACATGTTACTTGGTGAAGATGTTGGACTTGTGTTTATTATTCTAGAGATTGGCCCCTAGATGGTTAGGCATCGCTTATTAAAGCACCAAAGCTCTATGGAGTGATTAGGAAAATTTGTGTTGCCCTGATATCTCTTGTAAGAACTCTCAAACCTAAGCTTTGCCAATCACTCGAAGAAGAGATAGGGTTGGAAGAGACATAAGCTTTTTTTGTTTTCTCAACAATTTAGAACGTAGGTAGACTAAACCTTGGCTGCTAAGCAAAACCTCAGAACAAACACTTTTGTGTCTTGCTTTTTCTTGTGTTTGAATTGTTTCGATCTTGTGATGTTGAATTTTTTGTCAAAATATAAGGCTGATTTGTTCGTTAACTTGAGTTTTGTCTTAAAGTAGTAGAACCTCTTTCATAATTTTGAAAAAATATGCATAGCTTTCAAAATTTTGTTGATCCACTGCTTTACAACATCTCCCACAGTGTAAACCAACTCCCAATATTGTTTTATGGCATAATGAAAAAAAAATCTAATTTAACAAATCCTTACCCTAACTCCCAATCTATCCATGCTTGAAAAAACGGAGGCATCCACACGAAATATACACGGACAACCTTTATCCCCTATTAGTGTTGGTGTCTTTTTTCTTGAGCTCTCTATTGTTGCCTCTGCTTGAACGTTTATCATTGAAATTGAATCTCCTACCACTATTTTCATATTTAAGAATACTAGGAGATAGAAAAGGGAATGGAAACTTTGTTTTAGTGGTTCTAGGTGTGAGTATATGATGCCAGATGGATGGCTATGACCCCTTCGCCGCTGCCTAAGAGGTTCGCCTAAGAGGTTCGCCGGAGAGGCAGATCAGGCAATGGAGATTCCATTTTGAAGGTTTTGGGTATGAGCTAGGGTGCTAGGGATGGCTGGCCATGATGACGAGTTATTCATCCACGGTTGGCAACTTAGTATGTACGGGAGATGATGGCATGTATATTTTTAAGCATAAATAAAAGGAAACCGGTGGTAAAGTGTTTTTTTATTAATAGTTTAAGAAAGGTTTTGAAGCCAGGTTTTGGAGGCTTAAGTTTTTTTTATATCAGTAAAGATGCTTCTAGTGTCGTGAAATTTTTATGTTGAGCTATTCACCTCCCTCTAGACCTTGTCTAGTTCTTTCTATTTCTTAGCTCCAGTTTCGACATTGTGACATACTCAATTCAACCAGTTTCTGATTTAAATTTTGATTCAGATAAAATTGTGAAATTAGAAAGAGGTGAGAGAGTTTTCCCCAACTATATATACCTGTCAGTTTTCAGATTTTTAATCCTTTTTTAATAATATCCGTATCTAAGAATCTGACCCTTTTCCGCTGGCACGACCAAATAACGCTGTCGCGCCAATACATGTGGCGCGGCAAGGTTTGCCATGTTGGACGAGGTAGAAAAGCTTGTCGTGCCACTCTCATTGGCGTGATAGTATTGTTTTGTCATGTCACCGGAAGTGGTCTGACAAAATTGAACATTCGAAGAATCATAACTCTTTAATATGAAGTCGGATGAAGATGATTTTTATATAAAAATTTAGGTATCGATGAAATCTAAAACTTTCTAGTCTGAGTTTTTTTCATGAAATCTAAAACTTTCTAGTTTTGAGTTTTTTTATTTTAGAATGTTAAGATGCTCAAAAAATAATATAAAAGTTCAGCATCATAATAATTACATACCAAGGCTTGCCACAATAGAAAATAATATCTTTCTCTGTATATGTGGTCAAATGAAGATACATTTTATACCAAAGATGTAGGTTTCAATGATATTTACAACTTTATAGTTTTTAGTTTGTACATTTAAGGTTGTCAAAATGCTCGAGAAAATAATATAAAATTTCAGCAGCATATTAATAGGGCACAAGGGCTTGTCGTCTCACGAAAATTATATTTTGTGTCAAATGAAGATATTTTTAATATTAAAGTTGTATGTACGCATGATTGCATTATTGCTCTCACGCGCGCGGTATACTCGCCGGACGATGTGCTAGCTGGAGGTGGCCGGCGCCCTGTTCCTGCCGTAGAACGCCGGGTTGGACGGGTTCCAAAGGGAGACCGTGTCGCTTCCGAGCATCATTACGACGGACGACATCACCGGCCGGTCTGCCGGGTCTTCCTGGACGCATAGCAGACCAATTTGGATGCACCTTAGCACGTCGCTCCGGCAGAAGCAGCTTCTTCCCAGGCACGGGTCTACGATCGCCTCCGGCACCACCCCGGCCGTCCAGTGGTCCCATACCTGCGCCATGCATGCATGTGTGCATCGAGGATGATGCATGATCCATGGTTTAGTTAAGAGTAAAAAAGACGACATCTCTGCTACGCAAGGCCGGTTTACGTTATGAATTACACTTGAGCAGGGAATGAAGCACTCACGAGGCTCAAGAGATCGTCTTCATCACGCGATCGCCAGGCGTCGTCGTCCCGGCAGACGTTGTGCTTCTTTCCCGTCACGATCTCAAGGACCATGACGCCGAAGCTGTACACGTCTGACTTGACGGAGTAGTTCCCGCGCATCACGTACTCCGGCGCCATGTAACCGCTGGAACAATGGACATCCAAAACCTAGCTAGTCAAGATCGTACGTCCCTGGATATGATATCTGGTATTCGAGGAACTAGCTAGGCGGAGACGCGACACTCACTAGGTACCAACGACATGATTGGTGACACCCTGCGTCTGGTCTCGTCTGAAAAGCCTCGCAAGGCCGAAGTCCGAAATCTTGGGGTTCATGTTCATGTCCAGCAAGATGTTGCTCGCTTTGAGATCACGGTGGACTACCTTGAGCTGAGAGTCTTCGTGCAGGTACTGCAGGCCCCGAGCTATCCCGTGTATGATGCTGCACCTCATTGTCCAGTCCAGCTGTTCACGCTTCTCAGTGTCTGCTCAAAGGAAATTAAAAGCAGGAGCGAATCATCAAGGTTTAATGTCAGATTTTACAGAAGGAGATCGAAGATCTGGAGGATATGACAATCGCGAATTCGTCGATTGAATTGAATTAGTCTAGGTAGGCAGCATTCAAGTGTCGTTATCGTTATCGTTACCGTACCGAAGAGTATCTGATCAAGGCTGCGGTTGGGAACAAACTCGTAGACGAGCAACCTCTCCTGCTGTTCCAGGCAGACGCCTACTAGACTGACGAGATTCTTGTGCTGAAGCTTGGCAACCAGGGCGAGCTCATTCTTCAGCTCTCCGATTCCTTGAGCTGATTGCCTTGATAGCCTCTTCACCGCTATTTCATTGCCGTCCGGGAGAGTACCCTGCACCAGTAAAACCGATAACAATAATAATGCGAGCTTAGTTGTTGACAATGACAATATCAATGGAATATATACAGGCTTATTAGCTCAATCAAGCTCTGATATTGGCAAGTTTATAAGTACTTTGTACACTGCACCAAACCCGCCTTCGCCGAGCTTGTTACTCTCGTCGAAATCCCGCGTCGCAGCTCGCAGGGTGGAGATGTCAATGATCATCGATTCTATGCTCTCCATGCCTTCTGTTTCAGTGGAATGAGTGGGATCTGTTCAAATATCGAAGCGTGAGCAAACCAATTGCCTTTTCATCTAAACACTTCAAGCTGCAAACCTGTAGCGGATGAGGGAAGAATAATTCGGCACACTACATACTTGATTGGGTTCCTCCTGTTTGTGGTCTCCTTCTCCACAAACAAAGCCAGATGAGCAGGTTAATGACCAGCAAACCTGCTATGGTCGGCAGCAGTATTACAAGTACGGAGACGGGGACGCTATACTTCCTCCCTGCCAGTGTTGTGAATTGATATCGTTGTACAACGTAAAAAAAACATCAGGACGGCTCGAATAAGGGGTTGTTTGTTATAAAAACTAAATATTAGCTATTTAGAAATTAGTTAAAATTAACCCTAACCTATCCAAACACAGAAAGGTTAATATCAAATAAATGGGATTATTTTTTTAGCCAAGTATTCAACTAGCTGTTAGCCAACTAGCCAACTCCTAACTAATTGGGGATAATTTTTAGCTCCAACTAGCTCTAGCTAATTCAAGCTGAACCTAAAAGCATCTTCAAGTGTCTTTCTAAAATTTGTTCTCTCTCTTTTTGAAAGATTCGACCAAGTCAGCATGTATTAATAAGAAACGAAGCAATTTTTACACATGTGCACGCAACGTTTGGAGAGTAGTCAAACTGTTTTTTATAAAAAGTATTCTGAATTTTAGAAACTCACTATTTTGAACTATTTTATTTAATCTAATCTTTTATATTTTTAGTAACCATTGCAATATGTTGTCCTTGAGAGTAAACGAGGATATATAGCTCCGTTACCTCAATAAGTTGTAACTCACAAATGATCATTGTCCTAGCCGAAATGATTTATTTCCTTTTGGCCCTTTGATTCTAAATCCAACATTTTAGATGATTCCACGGGAATTATAGGAAGATCTAAAAAACCTAACTCCCACCATACCTAGCCTAGGACCTCACCGCTGCAACCATCGTTCCCTTTGACTACAACTCTCTTCGTTCTAAATTATAACTTAGATAAATTTTGTAGAAAATATATATCTATACATATATATATGTTCAAATAAATAAAATTTTAATATATTTCATAAAAACTTTAATGAATTAAATTTGATATTTCAAATATTTGTGTATGTTTCTATTAAATTGGTTAATAAAAAATTTATTTTCTAAATCATCATTTGAAGAGTTATGAGTAAAAAATATTTTCTATATCTTTGTACTTTCCAACAACTTTTTTATATCTTGTGTTTACTCTAAAGAGTCATCCTCACTCTTTATCATTGGTTAGCATGAATTCGGAACAGATGATGTCTATATTTGAAGATCTAATTAGAGAATATATTGAAGAGTATTCTTTTTCAAAAAAAAAACAATCTCTATTCCTATAAACTAGGGAGAATATAGTGAGTCTCTTCGTTCAAAAAAATATAGTATGAGTCTCTTGGAGTTATTCTACTCTAAGTACCAGTGTTACAATGTTGTTGTTTTTTTTAGAATCTAATACACTATTCGAAACAGGATGTGTATACTATGATGAGCAATAAATTAGATAAATACAAAACATGAATATTTCCGGCGTCAATACACTAACTCAGTATACGTATAGCCCATTGCCATTGTTTGGTATGACTATTTAAAATCAGAGTACGTAGCATATATTTGAGTAGGTGTGGCTACACACCTTTGAAAAGAACTTATGGAAAACATTGCCAAGACAAAACAACAGCTCCAAATATGTCGTCCTCTCCTTCATTTTCGTGTGCCTTCGGTCAAGTGGCAATGGTAGTGCACGTTGGGACAGGCCAAGCAAATGAAACAAACGTGTCGTTTCCCCCAACTGCTTAACTTGACATGTGACTATATAGTCCCACATAGTAGTTTGACAGGGACAAGATATATAATATAACACACAAGAAGGTGCATGCGATCTGTATTTTAAATTATAATTCACTTTAATTTTGTTGTAAGTCAATTTTTTTAGAATTACACAGTAGAACACATGTACACTCATGGAACACATATACGCAATGCCTACCTCTATAAGCACCTCCGAAAGACTGGTTCAGTATGCTGATGACACTCTCATCATATTGGAAGGGGATTCAAAACAAATTCTGTTCCTAAAGTCAGTCATCAACACCTTCTTTGAAGCTACCGGGCTTAGGGTGAACTTAACGAAATCAATGATGCTACCAATCAATGTGCCGGAACATAAGGTGGAATTCCTTGCTAACACCTTTGGTTGCTCGAAAGGAACTTTCCCTTTCACTTATTTAGGACTGCATCTGGGGCTAACCAAACCAGTGATCCAGGATTACCTACCTCTTCTAAATAAGTGTGAAAGGAGATTAGGAAGTGTGACTGCTTTCTTAACTCAGGTTAGAAGACTGGAAGTTACTAATGCAGTGTTGACTGCATTACCAACCTTTTATATGTGCACGCTGGATATCCCAAAAACAGTGATTAAAAGAATTGATAAATTCAGAAAAAACTGTTTATGGAGGGGAAATGAGAAAAATGCAAGAAAACCCCCTAAGGCAGCTTGGAAGATGGTATGCAAATCAAGGCAAGAGGGTGGACTGGGGATCATTAACATAGGGGAACAAAATAAAGCTCTTCTGATGAAAAATTTGGATAAATTCTTCAACAGAAGAGATATTCTCTGGGTGCAAATGATCTGGGAAAAGTATTACAAGGATGGGAAGCTGCCAGGACGAACTAGGAAAGATTCCTTCTAGTGGAGAGACAACATAAACTCATAGGGAACTTCAAAGAGCTAGCATGCCCGAACCTGAAAAATGGAGAGAGTATATTATTCTGGAAGGACAAATGGAATGGTCAGGAACTTCAACTTGCCATGCCTGAATTGTTCTCCTATGCAAAATGAACTGGTCTCTGCCAAGAAGGTCTTCAGTACTGATGACCCAATTGATCTTTTTGCACTACCACTTTCAACTCAAGCCTTTTAGCAGTTGCAACAACTAATTTCCTTGTTACAAGAGCTACCATAGTCTCAGGGACCGATGAGTGGAAATACAGTTGGGGGAATCAGTATAGCTCTTCAAAAGCTTACAAGCTATTAATGGGACACAACCAGATTCATGACGCTTATAAGTGGTTGTGGAAGTCACAATGTCAACCTAAGCATAAGGTGTTTTTTTGGCTGCTAATCAGTGATAGGTTGAACACCAGGAACATTCTAAGAAGAAAAATATGGAGCTCCAATCATATGACTGTGTGTTTTGTGTCAATAGCACTGAGGAAACCGCTCAGCATTTGTTCCTCCAGTGCCCTTTTGCAGCTCAGTGTTGGCAGAACATTCAGATTGAAGCACCTACAAACTCTACGTTCCCGGATGCTATTTCCCAGATCAAAGATCAGATGCGGTCTCAATTCTTCATGGCCACAACGATTTTGATGTGTTGGTCTATTTGGAAAACAAGGAACAATCTGATTTTTGAAGGAGTTCAGCCATCAATTCAGGCGGCCAAATTAGTTTTCAAGAAGAAATTGACCCTACTTTCTGCATAGAGTCAAAGAAAGTCTCCATCAAAATCTACAAGAATGGATTCTCTCTCTACCATAGTCTTTCCTTTTAGTTTTCTCTTTTTTGTTTCTTTTTTTTTCCTTAATCTTGTACTGGCTCGTTGTCCACCGTTTCTTTCAATAAATTTCTTAGCCTTGGCCCCTCTAGATTACTCAAAAAAAAAGACTGAGTCGACAGATTTCGACTCATCCCTATGAACACACATATGTAAACCCTACTCCTATGAGCACCTTCGAAAGACTGAGTCCACACATCTCGAGATTTACAAAGTCATCATAGACGCCTCGCTGTCAAGGGGGACGTCGCCTAACACTGAAAGTATAACACTATTAAATCAGGTGCCTCGCTGTCAACAGGAACGTCGCCTACCACTTAAAACATAGGGTCATTAAATCCTAGAATAAATCTAATAAAATACGAGCATTCGTGTCAAATCAAAAACTTAAACTTGGGTGGACAGATTCCAAACAACAAGTCCAATACGTCGTCCTCTTCTTCATTTCCTTGTACCCTCGTTCAAGTGGCAATAATAAAGCACATTATTAGGATTTAGACCAAGCCAACCATATGAAATAAACGTGTCGTCTGCCTTGACTTCTCAACTTGACATATGATTATCCATGCGCCTTCTCTCTCAATTTTTTTAATTTCAATACATCCCAGTATCCCACATGGTCCAACATGTGCCTCACCCATGTAAACATATCATTTAGGAGTATCATTAAAAATAACTAGCCATATTGTGAGCATCTTTCCTACCTCGAGGACCTAAACTAGAGTAGACATATTAACTATCAGCGGAACTATGCTCATTTTACTCCCTCCCTCCTTCTCAACTTATCATTAATTATATTGAAAGCCTAAATATGTTTTGTATAATTTTCTTCTCATAAATCATACAATTTTCTTTAGCCGAAAGACCCGCAGGAATTGACCATTGTCACTATCTAGGGATGACAGGGGCGCAACATATACCATACAAAAACGTACACCCTCAATTTCAATTCAAGTTATAGTTTAGTTTGGTTTTGTCCTAAGTCAAACTTTTTATTTGACCAATTTAATAGAAAAATACACAAACATATAAAATATCAATTTAATAGAAAAAATACACAAACATTATGAAAAAATATTGGAAGTTCATTTAACTTGTAGATGTTAATACACATTTTCTATAATTTTTCTATTCTATAGTATAAGTTATAATTTAGAACGGATGTGGTAGTAGTCAAAGGGTACCAGGGTGGCAGCGTTGAGGTCGTAAGCCATTATGTACTCCCTCCATCTCTTTTTAATTGTCGCTTGTGTTTTTTGAAAAACAACTACCGGTAATTATATATTTAAAAATATTAATATTTATAATACATAATTTGTATCATTAGAAAGATATTTGAATCTAGTTTTTTAACAAATTTATTTGGAGATACAAATGTTGCACGTATTTTCTACAAATCGAGTCAAACTTGTGGCACGCACACCAACAACGACAATTAAAAAGGGACAGAGGGAGTATGCTGGGACAGTAGGTTATTTATTAGTAGATCTTCGTATGATTTTGTGGAAGAATCATCTTAAATGTTGGATTTATACCCAAGGGACAAAAAAATCATTTCAGCTAGGACAATGATGATATGCAAGTTATTTCTTATATTGATGAAATGTTCACTAAAATATTTAAAATATTAGATTAAATAAAAAGTTCAAATTGGTGGATTCCTAAAATTCGGAATACTTTTTCTAAAAAAACAGTTTCACTTCTTTATGATAACTCTATCTCTGTTGATTGTTCTTGTGGGTTTATGCCGTTGATCATTTGTGAGATGCAGTGTCATTGATTTATTTTAATTAAGCCTGATAGTCACTGAATTTTGTACTCTCTTCATCCCAAAATAAGATGTTTCCCCTAGAGTCCCACACGAGGTAGCAGGCAAGGCAAGCGATCAATACTCACTCACCTCCTCCAGCAGCCGCAGGCGTGACACTCGTGGGCCCCATCGCCGGTGTTGGGGATCCCAACGCCAACTGGACCATCACCGGGCTGTTGAGGAAGGAGTACACCTCGTACCGGTAACTGCACCTGATCCCGAGAACCCTGCCGCCGACGCGGTCCGTGAACAGCCTCGGCATCTCGGCGATGATGCCGGCGAGGCATACCCTGCACTGCGCCGGCGTCAGGTCCGGCGTGCACTGCGCCCAGCTGTACACCTTGACCTTGGGGTACTCCTGGTCGAAGTCGGCCTCCCCGGCGGCGTACCGCCGCGTCGAGTTGTACGCGGCGTAGTCGGCGGTGGCGTTCACCAGCGCGCCGACGAGGCGGTTGAACCGGGCCGGGTCCGACGTGACGTTCCGGAGGTTGATGCGGTCCGTCGACGCTGACGCGACGTTGTCGCCGGAGGAGAGGAAGCCGCCGTCGTCGGAGTAGTAGAGAATGCAGGGGTCGTAGTAGATGGCGGCGCTCCTGTCGAAGGAGCACATGTTCTGGACGTCCTGGAAGGCCGTGACGAGGCAGGCGGAGCAGGTCGTGGCGTTGGCGTCCCCGCGGCAGAGCGAGAGCGCCGAGACCTGCTCCGGGACGGCGCCGACGACGGCGGTCGCGAAGAGGTCCGGGGACGATGAGATGTTCTTGGGCAGGGCGACGGCGAGCAGGGCGAGATTGGCCTGGTACGTGCTGTTGGCCGTGAAGTTGCCCGTCTTGCCGCATACCTGCCATGGGTAACCCGCGGCTCGCGGCACGAGCAGCACGACAGCGGCAAGGACCAGCAGCAATGGCGGCAAGGGGCATTGAGCTTGAGCCATTGTGCTATGTGTGCGTTTAGGTGGGGAACGTGTCATTCATTTATGCATGCATGTTGTCGAGAGGATGGAAACGGAATCTTTCGGTGGTCCTTGCCGCTGTCGTGCTCTCGAAATGGAACTCTTTGCTTTGTTCAAAAAGAAGAAAAATCTATGCGTCAATACGGACGCGTATGACATTTATGGAATTTAGAGACGATTGTTGACCACTTTTGACGTGAAATGCCCGTTCTATCAGCAGCTCTGGGCGAACATTCCTCACCTAAACGCTTCCATGTGAATGGGTTGCCCGTTCCCCAATTCCTGTTTCAAGATCGTTCGCTAACGGTCCGTCAACGATCATGGTCCAGTGTCCTTGCAGTACTTTTCACCTTTTTTTTGTGCTTCTCTTTTGTTTGCCTTTTCATGTTTTTTTTCATATTATAATCTACTGTTTCTATTCTATATATTATGAACATTTTTTATGTTAACAAATTTTTCCACAACAAAACATGTAAAAAAAGGTTGTGCCGGATAAGTTGCATATAAATTCTTCAAAAGACTTTGGACAACAAAATCCTTTTGTATAGGTATGCTATTCGTAAAATTAATTTGTTATACTATGTTGAGATTATTATGACGCTGATAGTTGTGACAAAAGGTTGGATTAAAAACTTAGGCTTTTTGTTTGTATCTTATCTCACTCTTGTTCTTGAACATTTCAGATGGTGAACACCAAGAATTACTGCAATTCTAGGGACAATGGCCCGAACCTTCCTCCACCAGCTTAAGAATCCTGCTTAGCACAAATTTCACATAAGTTTTTTATATTCTCCCTTAATTTGTTTTAAAATTCCTAGAATGCAGGGAGTATTTAAGGTAAAGCATACATATGGGATGGAAACTAAATATGAAGCAATGCCACAGAGCCCAATAGAGAAATCAAACTCAACCAAGTAAATGTGGTCTCTAAAATTCGAGTAGTCAAGGAATTTCTAGATGTTTTCCTTGCGAATACTACCAAATCAAGAAATTGAATTTTTCCTAGAGCTAGTACCAAGCATCTTCTGGTTATGGCTAGGTTCTTGGAAAGGCTTCACAAGACTGGGTGGTCTATGATTTTTAGGGCCTGTTTAGATTGAAGATGAAAATTTTTTGGATGTCACATCGGATATGTCGGAAGAATGTTGGGAGGGGTTTTTAGAAACTAATAAAAAAAACAAATTACATAACTCGTCAGGAAACTGCAAGACGAATCTATTAAGTATAATTAATCTGTCATTAGCACATGTGGGTTACTGTAGCACTTAAGGCTAATCATGGACTAACTAGGCTTAAAAGATTCGTCTCGTGATTTTCAACCAAACTGTGTAATTAGTTTATTTTTTTATCTACATTTAATGTTTGATGCATGTGTCCAAAGATTCGATGGGATGGATAAAAATTTTTTGGATGGCGAACTAAACAGGCCCTTACCAAACAGTTTTAACAAGATCAGATTTTGGATGGTCAGTGATAAATATATCTTGGCATACATGTGAAATGTGGACTGCATGTGGCTGCAAACTAGGTCAAACAAGTAAAGACGAATGTTTGTTAATCAATCTTTTTTGGCAATGACCTGGCGTCTTTAATGACGGGCGAAGGTCTGCTGACTAGTCAAAGCCACACGAAATACTTTCCAAAATCGTTAAAACAAGGTATAACCCACACAAGCAACGGACCGACGGTCCCAGGCAGCTCAGAGGAGACTCATTTCTGCAGCAAACAATGGTTGGTGCCCACTCTATTGTCGCCGTTGCCGCCGTACTCGCCGTCGTTCTGCCGCTCACCGCGGCCCAACCGTACCGGTCCTCGACATGTGCAGGCGGCACCTACGCGGCCAACGGCACCTACCAAGCCAACCTCCAGCTCGTTGCCGCGGCGCTCCCCGCCAACGCCTCGGCCACGCCGGCCGGCTTCGCCACGGGCACCGTTGGTGCGTTGCCTAACCAGATCTCCGCGCTGGCGCTGTGCCGCGGCGACACGGACGCACCAGCCTGCCGCGCGTGCGTCGCCGACGCGTTCCCCGGCGCGCAGCAGGACTGCCCGAGCAGCAAGGACGTCACCGTCTACCAGGACGCCTGCGTCGTTCGCTTCTCAGACCAGCAGTTCCTGGACTTCCCCGGCGTGAACTCGCCCTACGCCGTGTCGTCGTGGGACTCGGACAACCTCACGGTTCCCGCGGCCTGGTTTGACGCCGCCGTCGCGGCGCTCATGAACGCCACGGTCGACCGCGCTGTGAGTGTGAGTGTGACCGCGGCAAGCAGCAGCAGCAACTCCTCCTCCGCCAGGAAGTATTTCGCGACGGGCGTGGAGGACTTCGACGCCGAGCACTACCCGAAAATCTACGGGCTGGCGCAGTGCGTGCCGGACATGACGGTGGTGCAGTGCCGGGGCTGCCTTGGGAGCCTCGTCGCGTCGATGCCGGGGTTCCTGGACGGGAAGCCCGCGGGGAGATCGCTTGGTGTGTGGTGTAACTTGAGGTACAGCGTGAGTCCGTTCTACGCGGGCCCTGCGATGCTGCACCTCGCGGCGCCGGCGCCGGCGCCTGCACCAACGGCTGTGCCCTCAGTTGTTACTCCAAAGAACGGAGCAGGTAGCTTCCCGTCCTGGCTTGTTTTCCTGCAGGAAAATCTCTCTGAGTTGTGTGAGAATCGCCGATCTTCTACTACTGCCTCAAGTTAGTTTTTGTCACGGGTCTCCATTAGTGCTTGCAGGGAGGAGGAGGAGGAGGAGAGCAGCAGGAATCGCCGCCGGGGTCGCTGGTTTCGTCGCGTTGGTAATGCTATTTTCAGGTGTCGCTCTGGTTCGCTTCAGGAGAAAGATTGCCGAAAAGAATGGTAGCTGTCGCTGTAAATAGTAGCATAACTACTGCCTGTTCAAGAACTGGAATTCTTCATTATTCTTCCGCACATTGACATGTCTTATATATATGCTAATACAACACACAGCAGCGTTGGAGAAAATTGGCAGAGCGAAGTGCACCGTCTTTGACTTTTTTACACTGCAAGAAGCAACTGAAAACTTCTCAGAGGACCTTAAGATCGGCGAAGGTGGTTTCGGCATTGTATACAAGGTTGTATATCTTATTATCCCTAATTTTGGGAATAAAGACTTGTATGAATCAACTGCAAGTACTGCTCTCTTGTCAAATTCTGATGAAAGACTCTGGCAGGGAAAGCTCCCAGACGGGCAAGAAGTAGCAGTAAAGAAACTTTTAGACAGTGCTACTGGACATGGACTGCTGCAGCTACATAATGAATTGCAGGTATTGGCAACGCTTCAGCATAAGAACCTTGTCAGGTTGCACGGGTTTTGCGTGCATCAGAACCAGAAGATGCTTGTTTATGAATACATCAAGAACGGAAGCCTCGACAACTTTCTGTTTGGTATCTTCTCTACTTCATTGGCACCTTTATATATACTTTTTTGTATGTGCATAAAACTCGGCACTGTAGGATGGTGGTTAAAGATAAAAACAACACATGCCAATGTTCCAAAGATCTGATAGTATAAATCATTCACGTTAGGGGCATCATGTTCAGTGATAGACTTATTCACTGTTGCACTTCCTGCAAACAAATTACCTCTGGTCCATATGTAAGGCTAGCAGATAAAAAGTAGGCATGCTACCTCATCTAGTTCTGCCTTGCAAAACCGTCTAACATAACTTATCATTTCGTCCAGAAGACACTGAAACGGGAAATAAGCTAAGTTGGGATCAGCAGTACAACATCATTGTTGGCATTGCCAAGGGAATAATGTACCTTCATGAGGATTCAAGAATTAGGATCATTCATCGAGACCTGAAAGCCAACAACATCCTGCTTGATGAGAACGCGGATCCAAAGATTTCAGACTTCGGACTAGCAAGGCTGCTGGGAGACCATACGCAGACCAAAACAGCTACGGTTGCTGGAACATAGTACTCTCTCTGATCATTCAAGTATTAAATTTTTCAAATATATATTGAAGGTATCAAATGCGCCTAACTGATCATCACTTACGTGCCTGCAGTGGTTACATGGCTCCAGAGTACGCAATACACGGAAGTGTATCACCAAAAATCGACATTTTCAGCTTTGGTGTGCTAGTGCTTGAAATTGTAACTCGGAGAAGGAACACCAGTTTTAATGACTGCGATACCGTGAATCTCCTGAGCGATGTATGTAACCTCGTTTTGCACTGCAGAAATCCACATCATCTCATCACTGGAACTGAAGTTTCAACTGACAAACTTGTGGCCAACATCTTGCAGGTATGGAAATGCTGGATACAAGGGATGGCGTCGCAGTTCGTTGACCAAACCCTCGATGGATTCTCTCGAACCCAAGCGCTAAGATGCATCCAAATTGGGCTGCTCTGCGTCCAGTCTGATCCTGACGACAGGCCTGACATTTCATCCGTCGTTTCCATGTTGACAAGGGACAGCATGGAGCTTCAGGCACCGGCACAGCCTGCGTTTTTCTTTGGGAGAGCCTCACCTGTTGTTTCTCAGCCGTATGAGGAACACTTTTGTGGTTATGACCAGTCTGATGTGATCTTCCAAGAAGGTATCACAGTGAACGAGGTCACACTCACTGATCCATATCCTAGATAAGCTGATGATACATATCAATTATCAATCTCCCCAAGACAATAATGTGGAGTGCATATATATACCAATGAGAATGTGAATTACTTTGACATTTATTTTTGTTCAGAACTGCAGTACTAAATGATAGTGAACGAACTAGAAAATGTAGATCAAACTTTTTTCATACAGAAACACTAGGTAGTATGCCCGTGCGTTGCTACGGGATATCTAACATTTTGTATTTAAAATACGTGGATCGCATGATAAGATAATAATATTATAAAATATAAATACCAATTTTAAAGTGACATTATCTTAATAAAGCAAAGTTTTTAAAATCAAACACAATTATGGAGAGCACGGTGTCGCAGGCTTATGAACTCTACTTTATAGACTTTTTTTTGATATAGCTAAGATAATGTTTAATATCGGTAGGAAGAAATCTCCGATATCTATTTCTTTCATACGCCAATAAATCCACAAATAGTTCTGCCACATCTTCGTATGATCCTGTCACACATTCGAGTGTATGTGTAAATTCACAAATAAGTTCTGCCGCATCTCTGTACCCTCTTTCTGTTGAGCGACGCAACGATGGAATCCATCTCGCAACTGGGAAGCCAAAGTCATGAAAACCTTTCAATGCTCAAAACTAAAGTAAAATGGCACGCGAATGACATGATTAAAAACAAAAAGTCAGTGGATCATGTCTAATCACACGGATCCTTAGACACCCTCTTTCTTGTTAATTATTTTCTTTGTTTATAACAAAATTAAAAGTTTGAATAGTTGTGATGATAATTAATTAGCAAGCATTCGACATTTGAGTCGGATGACCTAAAATCCTATCATAGTCCGCATGTTGCAACGGGAACGAATAATACCCGGATAATTTAAGCACAAACTTGTTATACATTGGATGATGATTTTTATTTTTTTTCTAAAATAATAAATCATTGAGAAACATTAGTTGTCACAAATAGTAGATGTTATACACTATACCTTCAGTACCGTGCGAGTGCCATCAGTAGATGTTCTTACGTACTTCAGAAGACTCATTGACAGAGTATCGCTCAAAGGAAAACAACTATTATGCAAAGATAGACCCTGCAAAAAGACAGAACTTCATCTTATTGAGCAAATATAAGGTAGACAATTCTCACAGAAATAATGGCAGATAACAAACTGAATATGATAAC
Source organism: Sorghum bicolor (assembly GCF_000003195.3). Classification (NCBI taxonomy): domain Eukaryota; kingdom Viridiplantae; phylum Streptophyta; class Magnoliopsida; order Poales; family Poaceae; genus Sorghum; species Sorghum bicolor. Next base: position 69,806,049 of record NC_012871.2, on the reverse strand, counting down.
ATTGCTGCATCAAAAAACACTTAGCTAGTAAGAATTAATCATTACTTGTACTGTAATTCACTGGTTCTATTTTTTTTTTAAAAAAAACAAGTACTCTATTTTTATTAACAAGTAAAATAATGATCTAGTTATGTTATACACTAAACCTTAACTGCAACTGAAGGATTATTTGACATCATCTACACCCACTAAAAACTATATTACTGATGAATTCTACTTCACCAAGTTATCAAACAACTCAGTTCTAAATAACGAAATTGGAATAACATCTATGCTAAGCTTGAGAAAAGTACACTCACATATCAGGTAGAGTTCAAGTACTTTTTTTGCGCAAGAGATGTTCAGGTATTGAAAGATCTTTGAGCTACCTATATTGTCATGGCTAACCTTTTGGTACACACCAATTTTCAATTTCCTACATGGAAACTGACATGTCTTCAACAGCTAGATCGGCGGCAGCAGCGCTTCCTGGCCGCCTGTGCGTTGGAGCCAGGAGCCAGAGCCGCAAAGGCGTCGCCCCGCCTCGTCCTAGGCCGGAGCGAGCAAGAAAAAAGTATTGCATAGTTGAGCTACCTCTCCTCGACCACGCAGTTGCCAGGAATGAACTTGTCCCCATCTTGTACATCTTCTCATCTCCATTTGTGGCTCGCTTCCAATCAACCATTCCCATCCGTTAGTGACGTGCTCTGCTGGCTTGGATCGTCGAGGCTCACCTCGTCGCTGCCGTGGGTGGATGCGCTTCCTAGGACGATGCAGGGTAGTTGCAGATGTGCTTCTGTGGGATGGGGGAGGGGACGAACGGCCTCCCAACGCCCAGCCTGCGCCCTTCCGCGGTGGCCTACGTCCTGCAGAAAAGTTCACCAGCTAACAATATTTGGACTCATTCCAGCAACAATGGCCAATGCTTCAACTACAAGTGAAAGGTTTTTGAGAGACACCATGGACCCTACAAGTTTATTGAAGAACTGTTAATTCTTCCTTTTGAGACAAAATTTTGGAAAGACATAAGTTTCCAAGTCAAAGATATTCAATTTCTATATCTTATTAAATAGCACATGAATAGCGAATTCTGCCTAATCCCAAAAGATCTAATTGCAACTGACTCACGGTTCCTTTGGAGCACCAAGCCGAGCTCTAGACTGATAAAACTACTCACAACATGTTATCCTAAGTAACTGAATCCTCTACACAAATAGGCAGACGAAGGAAGACCAACACTCCAGTGCTAAATTTAGCTTGAGGTGGAATCGTACGTTTCGCTAGGAATGCTCTAAAGAAATACAGAAAGATTAAACATTTCCTCAACATTCTGCTCCAAGTGTAGCTTGAGGTGCAACATTCTGCTCAAACGTCTCCCCAAAATGAGAAATTGGTTGCAGTAATCACGCACAGTGGGAGCCACGAATTCGCTAGAACCTGTGTCTCCATCAATCAATCATTTAACAGAAAAGAAATGCAAACGGAGTGGGTAAAGCTTCCCCGACCTCTGAGAGATGTAGCGTAGGAGCTCGTCATTGACGAAGGTCTCGGCCCCGAAGCCTCCATGGTGCCCGCGGAGCGGTCGACGGCGGCGCGCGCCATGGCCTCGACCTCCTCGGTCTGCAGCTGGTCCCCTGGTAGGTCATGTCGACGCGGCGCCACAGCGTGGGGTCGGAGGCCGCGAGGCGGTGCCACGCGCGGCAGACCAGCCCGGCCCCGAGTTGGATCTCCGCCACGTCCAGCTTCGCGAACACGGCCACCGGAGATCGGCGCGGGCGCGGCGCGGGCGCTTGGCCACCGGAGATAGGCGCGTCCGGTCGCTGGTGCGCGCGGGCGAGCGGGCACCGGCGTTGCCGCTCGGGCAGCGGGCTCGCTGCGGGCGGCGTCCACCGGGGTCCGCGCGGGCGAGCGTTCACCGGGGTCCGCGCGGGGCGCGCTCGGACAGCGGGCTCGCTGTGGGCGGGGGGCGCGGGGCGCGTCCACCGGGGTCCGCGTGAGCGAGCGCCGGCGCGGGGCGCCTCCACCGGAGTGCGCGCGGTCGGGCTCGCTGCGGCGCGGGGCGCGTCCACCGGGGAAGGGAAGGTCGAGCGTGATTGGTGGAGGTGATCTCGTGACCGTGATTGCAGGATGTGGGAGCTCGCGCGCGTGGAGGAGGCCTCACTTGCCGGCGCTGCGGAATCGCACGGGGGAGGCAGGCAGGACGAATCTTTTTGTCGCACCAATCTTTTTAGTTGCAGAAGATTTAGAAGTTTAAATATTGAATACAAAATTCACAAAAGTTAATATAGAAAAATAACATCCTGTTCAAAATCATAAGTTAGTGTGTGTACTAATAGAGTGAATATCTAAGATTAGATGTTGTGGATCGGGAGTTCTAGGAAATGCATGCTTTAATAGAAAATGTTGGTGTCTGGAAATACTCCATGTACCTTGTCTTTGTGGTGGGTGATGGTCGTCAGGACGTGCATTTTTTTTTCCTAATGTTACTAGTCGAATTGCTCCTTTTTCAACATGTGGACATACCAGATATTGTTTTTTCCTAACTGGTCTTCGTGATTTATTTTTTTATTCCAAATAAAATTGTGGCAATGGAAGTGGTAAGTGGATTTTCCCCCAAACCATACATTATATATCCCAAATTATAAGTCATTCCAAGAATCTTAGAGAGTCGAAGTTTTTCAAGTTTGACCTAGCAAAATAATAACATTTTTTGTAACAACCAAGTATCATTAGATTCTTTGTTAGTTATATTTTCATAGTGTACCTATTTTATGACATAAATCTTTATATTTCTCTCTATATTTTTTTGTCAAACTTGAAAATGCGTTGAATCTTCTAAATTCTTGGAATGACTTATAATTTGGAACTTTCGTCCCTACACATTATCTCATCTTCTTCCTCATTAGTGCGGTAGTGGATGGCGCGAGAGGAAGAAAGATATTATCTTATCTTAAAGAAGGATAAAACCACCTAAGAAATCACATCTACGAATATAAGATAGACGTATTTATATTATATATAAACCTAAATTTCATCACTCCTAGGTCAAGCACGTGTCAAAATGTTCAATGCAAATGTGGTTGCCTTCAGTTTTTATTTTATTTTATGCTGCAAGTGACGGGCCGGCCTGCGGGTGAGCTGAAGCCGAAGTGGGCTGGACGGTACGGGGATCACTCACGTCAAAGTGGGTTGGGCAGGGTTCCTGTCCGCGGTGTGTGATTTCCAAGTTGCTCGTGGCCTTGAAGGCTGTCCCTGTCCGCGGGCTGCGGGTCATCAGGTGTTCAGATTTTTTATTTTTATTTTTTTTGGCGAGAGTATTCAGGTTTTTCTAGTCAAGATAGTCCAGGAGTTCGGTTAGGAGTTTGGCGAGAGTATTCAGGTTTTTCTAGTCAAGATAGTCCAGGAGTTCGGTTAGGAGTAGTGGACTCGTGACATAGGCTTGTTTGTCACAGCTCAACTTCACTAGTAAAGCTGTTTTTTTAGAAAATAGCTTTATGAGTGACTTTCTAGATGAAGCTAAGCTGTTTTAAAAAAGGTGTTTGGCAAAATAGCTTCACAAACTACTTCATGCATAGTTGAGAGAGAGAAATGAGGGAGAAGCTGCAATAAGTTGCTTTTTTCCAGCTTCATCCAACTTATGTCTTTGTGAGAGGAGGAGAAAAACAACTTCACCCATAAAGCTGTTTTGAAAATAAGTGTTTGACAAAAAAAACAGCTCACAACAGCTTATGAAGTTGTTGTGAGCTGTACCAAACAGGCCCAGCTTCATGAGCTGTTGTGAGCTGTTTTTTTTGCCAAACACTTATTTCCTCCTCTCACAAAGACATAAGTTGGATGAAGCTGGAAAAAAGTAGCTTATTGCAGCTTCTCCCTCATTTCTCTCTCTCAACTATGTATGAAGTAGTTGGTCAAGCTATTTTGCCAAACACTTTTTTCGAAAACAGCTCAGCTTCATCTAAAAAATTATTCATGAAGCTATTTTCTAAAAAAAACAGCTTTCAAGTTGAGGTGCCCTTAAGCAGGCCTCGCACCTGCACTAGCTCGTGGAAATGCATGGTGCGGTCGTGCCACACCCACACAGGTCAGGCTCACTTGCATCGCCGCCGCCGGCTGCGGCGGGACCCACCACCGTGCATGCAGCGCCTGGACCTTGTGACTATAAATTCCCACTCACCCTCTGGTTCCGTTCATGTGTCATCGTCGTCACACACTCAGGACAACGCACTCAGCAGCTAGCTAGCCTATCATGGCGCTGGCTCACTTCCTCGGGGCGGCATTGCCGCTACTCCTCCTCCGTGCAGCAGAGGCCGCCGGCGAGGTGGGCGTGAACTACGGTAGGGTGGCGTACGACCTGCCGGACCCGGCGTCGGTGGTGCAGCTGCTCAAGCAGAACGGCATCACCATGGTGAGGCTGTACGACGCCAACCCCAAGGTGCTGGCGTCGCTGGCCAACACGGGCATCAAGGTGCTGGTGATGCTGCCCAACGAGGAGCTCGCCGCCGCGGCCTCCGACCCGTCCTACGCGCTCCGGTGGGCGCGGAGCAACGTGGCGGCGTTCTACCCGGCCACGCGCATCCACGGCGTCTCCGTGGGCAACGAGGTGTTCGACTCCAGGCCGGACCTGAACGCGGACCTCGTCGCCGCCATGACCAACGTGCACGACGCGCTGGCGCAGCTCGGCCTCGCCGACGCCGTCAAGGTGTCCACCCCCGTCGCCTTCTCGGCGGTCACGGACTCGTACCCGCCGTCGTCGGGCAGGTTCCGGGACGACATCGCGCAGAGCGTGATGAAGCCCATGCTAGGGTTCCTGGAGAGGACGGGCTCCTACCTCACCATCAACATCTACCCCTACTTGGCGTACGCCGAGCATCCCGACCAAATCTCCCTCGACTACGCCCTGGGGAACTCGAACCCCGGCGTGCGTGTCGACGACGACGACGACGATACGGCCGGCCTCACGCTCGACGACGACGACGACAACGACGGCGGCGGCGTCACGTACTACAGCCTCCTGGACGCCCAGCTCGACGCCACGTACTATGCCATGGATGACCTGGGGTTCACCAGTCTGAAAGCACATGTTGGGGAGACTGGGCATCCGTCGGCCGGAAAACCCAAAACTGGGCGGCGGCCGCCACGCGGAGGACGGAGGCATTTGATGGCCGGGGACGACGACGGCGACGGGTACCCCGTTGCGTCGGTAGCCAATGCCCATGCGTACGTCAACAACGTCATCAACCGCGTGCTGTCCGGCAAAACGGGCACCCCGCACCGGCCCGACGCGGACATGGACGTCTACATCTTCGCGCTTTTCAATGAGAACCAGAAAGGCGACGGGCCGGACGACATCGAGCAGAACTTCGGGCTGTTCTACCCGAACGAGCAGAAGGTGTACGAATTCGACTTCCACGGCGGCGGCGGCGGTGGTGGCGCGAAGGCGAGCTGGTGCGTGGCGAACGCGGCCGTCGGGGACTCACGGCTGCAGACGGCGCTGGACTATGCGTGCGGCCACGGCGCGGACTGCAGCGCCATCCAGCCCGGCGCGGCGTGCTACGAACCCAACACCAAGCTTGCCCATGCCTCCTATGCATTCAACGATTACTACCAGAAGAACGGCCGGGCCAGCGGGACTTGTGACTTCGCCGGTGCCGCCAACGTCGTCTACCAGGCGCCAGCCGGTGGGTTTATTTTCTTTTCACCATTAGAAATGGGCACACGCTTTATATGTATTCTTCGCCTTCTCGCAGACACCTGCAACGCGGCAAAGGCGATGAGCTGGTGTGTGGCGAACACGGCAGTCGGTGACGCGCGGCTGCAGGCGGCTCTGGACTACGCATGCGGACACGGCGCGGACTGCGGCGCCATCCAGCCCGGCGCGACGTGCTTCGCGCCGGACACCAAGGCCGCCCACGCCTCGTACGCGTTCAACGACTACTACCAGCGCAAGGGCCGGGCAAGCGGGACGTGCGACTTCGCCGGCGCTGCTTCCGTTGTCTACCAGCAACCAGCCGGTAATTAAGTGCCACATAATATATTTGCACGGTATTTTAATTTGTCCATGGCGGGCGGCTTAATTCACCGAGAGATACATATATATAGGCGCCTGCGACGCCAAGTCGAGCTGGTGCGTGGCGAACGCGGCCGTCGGGGACGCGCGGCTGCAGGCGGCACTGGACTACGCGTGCGGCCACGGCGCGGACTGCAGCGCCATCCAGCCCGGTGCCACGTGCTTCCAGCCGGACACCAAGGCCGCGCACGCCTCGCATGCCTTCAACAGCTACTACCAGCGCAATGGCCGGGCCAGCGGCACCTGCGACTTCGCCGGCGCTGCCTCCGTCGTCTACCAGGCGCCAAGTGAGTTATTCCAAGTTCCCTCCATTCCAAATTAAATTAGATGACACTTTTTGTTTGAAGAGAGTTACGCAAATAAAAAATTCTAGCCATGACGAATACTAATAATTAAGATAAGATTCTGTGCACCCAATAGAGGATGAGATAATAATGTTTGCTCTCATTGTTTCCTGCAGAGATCGGAAACTGCATGCTCCCATCGAGGGCATGAACCGAAGGAACGATGGGGACACATCTCAGCATCCGGGATGTCGAAATAAAAGTATAAAACTGTATCATACTATACTACCAATATCAATAAAGTTCCAGTTCCTCACTGTATCATGGAACTAGAGAATAAAGTGCAGCAATTACAAATTTCCTTCTGCAATAGAATGTATGTAGACCATGGAATTTTAGAGGGCAGTAATACTCCTCTCTCCAAACTAGCGAATATTGCGAGTGAGTGTCCGCTAGCTAGTCTGTTGCATTGAGAGATTGCAACATGTGGCACTAGGTGATCGAGTTACAAGCCGGATTGCTTGTTACCGCAAAGCCGCTCTCACCTCGGCGGCAGGGGCTGCTCATGCCCCGGTGTTGAAGGCACGCACGCGCCCTACGGCAGATCCAACGGCAGCGGGGGCTGCTCGCGCCCCAACGGTGGCGGGGGTCCACACACACCTCGACGATGGATTCTATGACAATGGGGGCAGCTCGCGTCGGCGGAGGCTCGTGGCAGTTGTGGAGCTTGAAATTGGCGAGCTACGGTAACAGCGCCCGGATCCAACGATGGTGGTGGCGTGCCGATGAGCTCAGTAAGCCTTGTGGATGGGCTTGCTGTTTTTTTTAAAAAAAGCTTACAGAGGCGGGTTAGTGTCCACCTGTGTAGATAAAGACTTACACAGGTGTTCCCACCGTAATATAGTTAGATATATTCCAAAAGTTTCTGAAAAATTGGGCGATTTTTATGAAATTCTATGCACCAAACTCTTCATCCCCTCTGCCTTGATTTCCCATTCCCTCCTTTCCCTTCTCAAACATGTGTTTTCGCCAAAGAACATTCTATAGTTTGATTCAGATTTGTCTGCATTTGGGGCCAAAAAAGGAGGTTTTTTTCCTTTGCTTCGGGTTTGGTACATGACTAATCCCTACGGATATCATGCCTCTAACTATTCATAGAAAAAGAAAACACATATAAGAGGGAGTTAGCCAAATCATCTTTTTTTATAAGATAAGGCAGACAGTATGATCAAATTACCTGGTCTATAGGGTGTCCGCCCTCTAAGAGAAGCCCAACCCTGTGTCTCCTAAAATGTTTTTTGAACGCCTAGGATAAAGACTGTTGTAGACCTATAGTAGTGTGAACGACGTTGTAGAGTCGCTTTAGGTAGCCCACTCGAAGATATCGGTGTAACACTAACCCAACCCAGCCCCTGATACTATGCCAAAACATCAAATAGAAATCGAAAATCACCCAAATTAGTGAGGCAAAAATAAAACGCGTCCCCAATATGTTATCAAAGACGTGTATAGACACGTCTCTATGTGTTTTGTCTTTGTGTCTACGATAAGAGTTATCACAGATGCATTACTGCCTCCGTTCTAAATTATAAGTCATTCCAAGAATCTTGGAGAGTCAAAGTATTTTTAAGGTTGACCAAAAATATAGAGAGAAATATAAAGATTTATGTCATAAAATAGGTACACTATGAAAATATAACTAACAAAGAATGTAATGATACTTGGTTGGTACCAAAAATATTGATATTTTGCTATATAAATTTGGTCAAACTTGAAAAACTTTGACTCTCCAAGATTCTTGGAATGACTTATAATTTAGAACAGAGGACGTACGTCTCATCACTCATCAGACATAACAGGTTATGCAGATTTTACGCGTCTCTGATGATGGTTGAGACGCGTGTGTAATGTTGAAATATGACAGTGTGCTTTTTTTCCCGTAAAAAAAAGGTCGCGAAAAGCAAACGTGATCGCTTTTTTGGAAGGGAAAGCTAAGGACAAACGAGAAGAAACATACACGGACACGGAGGATGTGCCCGATCGATCGCGATCCCAGCGTCATAAAACACACCGTGCGCGATTCCGATCCCGATCGAGAGTCCCCCGTCCGCCTTCTCCGACTTTGACACCTCAACGGAGCCGCGACTCTTTCTTCCCGTCGTAAATCGCACGTCGACGATTCCCCTGTGTCCTACGACGGCGAGGTGCTCTCCCTCTCCCATACCTTGCTCTTCGTATCAGCGCGCAAAACCACACGTTCTGTCTATGCATGCTAGCTCTTCCTGCTAGGGCCGCCCATAAAGAGATGGTCTGATCTGATTTCTTCGCCTCGCTTTCTGGCCAAGTTGCTTGCATGCATGCAATTTTCTTACCTATCCATCAACCCATAAGTTATAGGATTGTGTTTACATATTTCAATATACAGCTAGATAGCTTTCAGGAATAATCGTCCCAAGGGTGATTTGCGGATTCTGACACCGATCCCCTCTGCGATTTTGCTTACAGTGCACAAGCTGACAAGCAAACGCGCCACCTCTAAGTCGCCGGCGTGCGTGATGAAGCTGCTCGAGATTAATGGCAGGCTTTTTGTCGCCGGCATCGCCCCTGGCACCAGTGACGCCGACATCGGCCGCCACTTCTGCCGCTACGGAGAGGTGTCCGACGTCTGCCAACCCAAGGACCGATTCACCGGCTGCCCCCGTGGCTTCGTGTTCGTGCAATTCCCCCGCCCCATTGACGCCGGCCGCGCCCTCGCCGACCCACACCACGTCATCAACGGCCAGCATGATAGATAACAAGCTGACCTTCAGTGCTGTGTTGGGTACATGCATCTCAGAGGACGGCAAAGAGTGCTTGGTCAGATGGCCACCGGTGAAGCGGGACGATGGTGGCAAGTCTGCCGCCTTGTCGTCAGGACAAGGAGATATCGTGCCATCTTGGACCTGCCCCATGAAAGACCTTGCTCACTTTGTATCAACTGGGAACTTTGGTTCTGCTGCTTCCGATTGCCGATATTGTTATTGTCTAGGACGTCTGTTTCCCGGTTCTGCCACTGCTCACTCATGCTATCCAAATGCTGTTGGTGTTGGAGATGCCCCTAGCGAGGCTGGTCGATCACAGAACTGGTGTTGGCTCGTGCTCTACGCCTATTAATCAGAAGACTTATATGTATATACAATGATCTCCGGACGTAGGGGTAGATTAAAAAGTGTAATGGTGGCTTAGACTGTCTCCAACGGCGTGACCTAAATCCAAAAAATAGGTCTTCACAGTGTTTTGCGTCCCAAGAACGAGCTCCAACAGAGAAGGCAAAGAGAAGATGCATTTTGCGTAGCTGCCGACACGGAAAGCAAAAATGTGTCACCGAGAGGGACGACGCAAATCAACAGCGTCCGTAGTGGTGGGCCCGCGGCAAGGCGTTGCCCGCGATGGGGCGCGGCCGGCTCAGCTCGGCGAGCCCGCGACGAGGAGCCGCAGCCGAATCCACGGCGGGCAGACGCTGACATGACGACGAGCGACCGACGACGCGACGAGGAGCGCGGAGCAGGGCGTGGCGGCGAGGCAGACACGGCATATCTGGCATGGTGGAAGAGCTCGTCGGCGAAGGACATGGCAGCGCTCACGAGCTGCTGCTGCTAGTCCGGGTCTTTGGGACCGCCACCATCTTCACCGATGGCAGTGAGCTGCTACTAGTCCAGGACCGCGCCTCCACGATGGCGAGCCGGAGACCGCAGCGCCAGTGGGGGCCTGTGGATGTGGGCGCTCGGCCAGAGGTGCTCGCTGGTTGGTGAGAAGATAGAGCCGAGCTCAGCCAGGAGACGGGGCAAGCTCCGCGAGGTGGGTTTTGGGTTTTCTTTTTGTGTTGGCCGTTGGAGAAGCCAAAAATTTAGGTAGCTGAGTCCTTTACTGTGTATGACCCAAATATAGAATGGGTACTCTATTTGCGTGAGCGCTGTTGGAGATAGCCTTAGTAAGGTGCTGTACCTATTCCCGGCCTGCTATTTGCAAAGTTTTTGCTATAAAGGTTTTGTATGGTATGCTTTAGTATAGCAATGATCTCCAGAGTCCGGACATATGGGTATATGTATATATATCTATATTATATAGTAAACATACAATATGATATACTTTAGTATAAAGCTTTTGCTATAAAGGTTTTGTATTTTTTATTTATTTGGCTGAATATTTAAAAAATTATAGTAAATCATAGAAAAAATATAAAATAGAAATCTAATTTTATTGGACTCTACATGACTATATATGCACAATGAACACATAATATGAGTATGCTTTAGTCCGACAAAATAATCATAGAAGCGGCAACTATGAATTATTTCAATTAATTACAGAAAAGCATAGATTTAAAGCTAAAAAAAATTATACTAAAGCATACCTATTATATATTTACCGTGTAGATATGCTCATGTGGAGTATAGCAAAAATAGATTTTCTATTTTATGATTTTTCTGTAATTTACTATGATTTTTCAAAGATTTAGCCACAATAAAAAAAGATAAAAATAAAACCTTTATAGCAAAAACTTTGTACTAAAACATACCATATTATATGTTCATTGTGTACATATACTTATGTGGAGTCCAACAAAATTAGATTTTCTATTTTATAAATTTTCTATGATTTATTATGATTTTTCAAAGATTCAGTCGAAATAATTAAAAAAAGACAAAACCACTGTCACTGTAGCAAAACCATCATTCACTGTAGTAAAACCGCCTTCGAAACCGCTCCAATGAGGTAAAATACATGGTTTAAAAAGTCGAGGGAGGTGGTTTGCCCATCTTTGGAGACGAGGGAGGAAAAGTGGATTTTCGTAAATGTTGAGAGAGAAAAAGTAGACTTTTTCCTAGAGCAAATAGCATAATATTGGGCCTGTTATTTGAGGTTGTTTGGGCCGTTGGGCTGTTGCTGTACAGAAAAGCCCATCGATAGTAGGCAAAGCGGCCCAATGCTAAAGTGATGCAAAATTTAATAGGCAACTAAATTTTAGACCATAAGATCCAACACAAGGTCTTAAAGATACTCTAGTATGAGCACAAAAATCAAGACCTCTAATTTAATTTGAGTGATATTACTTTTGTTAGCCCAACTTTTTTACTTTCCACAAAAATCAAGACCTCTAATTTAATTTGAGTGATATTACTTTTGTTAGCCCAACTTTTTTACTTTCCACAAAAATCAAGACCTCTAATTTAATTTGAGTGACATTACTTTTGTTAGCCCAACTTTTTTACTTTCCCTCTAACAACATCATTTAAATTTGGGCCCTCAAATCCATTCCGCTAGACACTGACAAACGGGATTGCTCGCCATCCTCTTTCTTGTTCTTCTCTACCTTCGGAGCTAGGCCTACATTCGCCTATCACTCGGCCTATCACGCATGTCAGGGATGCCCGCCACCTCCTCCCCAGCAAGGTAGGTCCTTTGCGGATTTGACGGAGGGCCGCTCCTGCGTGGTGGACAGCAGGGACTGCAACCTCTATGGCTAGGGTTGCTCCCGCTTGTTAGAGGATAAAGGGAGACACACCGCCGAAGTTCGAGATGGGGTCGTAGATGCGCCCACTATCGAGCCTGTCGTCCATGTCCTCTGTGGATCTGGCCATGCGGGGAAGGAGAGAGCAAGACACGCTGGAGGTCGTCGCTGGAGCTACCAGACATGACCAGGCGAATTGTGGACGTGCTTCCCTACGAGCGGTAGGAGCAACTGTCACGACCGTGGGATGGGGGCTTCAAGCTAAGCAGTCTAGGAGAGGATTTGCATGCTCACCTAAATTTGGAGTCTTTAGTAAGCATTATGCTGGAGTTATGTTTTTATCCTAAGCACTAATATTTAACTATGGGGCTTAAGTATGGACAGTGATGAAGTTGCCCTTAGCAAGAGCTAGCCAAGTTTAGAATAGGAACCAAACACGCTATAGAGTGAGCGATTGATTGAGTGAAGCAAGCAAGCTTAGGCTCTTTTTGATCTTGTAATCTAAAGTTTAAACATTAAACTTTAGACTAGTTTAGCTCTTAACGTTTCAAGAAGATGGTCTAAAGTGTTATCTACGGTTTAGCCAATACGATAAAAAGTACATTATATTAGTTTATTAGAGCATATAAATAATTTAAAGATGATCTAAATTTTAGCCTTTAATTTAACCAACTAATCGATTATACATTATGGGATGGGGCCTTCAACGTTTCAAGAAGATGGTCTAAAGTGTTATCCGCGCGCGAGAGAGAGGGCTAGTAGCGCTGCTTGGTCAGACAGCTCCGGGAGAGAACCAAAACACCCCTAGAGAGTATAAGCCCGATCCGAAAGTATATACTTCTACAAATTTTTCTACCTTTTCAAAAAGGTTTAGAACATTGTTGGAAAGAGAACTACGGGTCTTCGTTGACTGTTGGTCAAGTTCCTTCAGGACCCATCTCACGATTTTTTCTTCCCAAGTGTCCTGTTTTCTCCAGACTGTACGTGCAGCGTTCGCACCCTGATGAATGCCTGGACCTGGACGCTGATAGCCTGATACAGCGATGCTGATGCTGCACCAGGCACCCACCACCGCCCCTGGCAATTGACACGGTGAGCCCGTGGGCCCCGCAGGTCATCCACCTGGTCACCCCCCCTGCGGGCCCCAACGAACTCGAATAGACGAACAGTCTCATGTCTACCATTCTAGTCAAAGGATTGTCCTCATGGTCTTTCCAAAAAAAAAACACTCTCCTTATCAGTTGTGTGCAGCAGGATAAAGCACATTTCCATGTTCCAAATCCCCTAACGACTGCGACAAACACGGCACTGCCCTGCTCCCTCGATCACTGCTCGCCGCGCACGAGCAGCCGCAGCGCCATGGCCGCGCCCACGGGCCACCTCCTCTTCCTCGCCGTCGCCTCCCTCCTCCTCCTCTTCCTCCTCCTCTCGCCGCGGGCCGCTGCGCAGCCGTGGCAGGTCTGCGGGAACACCGGCAACTACACGGCCCAGAGCACCTACCAGTCCAACCTCGCGAGCCTCGCCAAGGCGCTCCCCGCGAACGCGTCCCGCTCGGCGGGGAACCTCTTCGCGGAGGGCAGCGTCGGCGCCGTCCCGGACGTCGTCTACGCGCTCGCGCTCTGCCGCGGGGACACGGCCAACGCCACGGCCTGCGGCTCCTGCGTCGCCACGGGGTTCCAGGACGCGCAGCAGCTCTGCCCCTACGACAAGGACGCGGCCGTGGTCTACGACGCCTGCTACCTCCGCTTCTCCAACAAGGACTTCATCGCCAGCACCACCGACAACGGCGATAATCTCATCATCCTCGCCAACACGCAGAGCGTGAGCTCGCCGGTGCGGGCGTTCGACGCCGCCGTCGCCGCGCTCCTCAACGCCACCGGCGACTACGCGTCCGCGAACTCGTCGCGGTTTGCCACGGGGGAAGAGGGTTTCGACGCCAGCAACCCCACCATCTACGGGCTCACGCAGTGCACGCCGGACATGTCGTCCGCCGACTGCCGGAGCTGCCTTGGGAGCATAATCTCGGCGATACCACAGTCTCTCAGCGGAAGTAAGGGCGGGAGGATTATAGGTATGCGGTGCAATTTCAGGTACGAGGTGTATTCTTTCTTCTCCGGATCGCCCTCGCTACGTCTGCCAGCGGCGTCGCCACCGGCGGCATCTCCTACTACACCATTTAACGGGACGCCGACGGCAACCCCACCACCACCAGGTGAGATATCAGCAACAGATTTACAAGTTCCTAGTTTTTGTTCGTTTTTAGCGTTCAAATCAGATTCTAAAACAGGATGTTCGTCTGAAGAACATGATTACACGAAAAAGAAGAAAAACATGCGCACGCTCAAACAACCCAAATTCTCTCCATTTGTTGCCCACTATACTTTTTTTTTTTAGAAAAATCGCCCACTATACTAGTTTCGCACGACTGTTTCGGTAGCTACAATATTTTCAACAGAATTTGGTAGCAGACACAACCGTGTACACCGGTTTTCTTTGATGATCTTGACATCTCTGAACTGCAGTCCCGTCGCTATCCTTTACTACCTTGTTGACCGGAACAGCGATTACAGTATGCTGAAGACTTCTTAGTTGATATTTCTAAAGAAATACATACTATGCATCAACGCATCAATACATACAAGTAAGCATAAAAAACCACAGCCTTGTTATCCATTAACAAAACAACCATGTATACCACACAACTCTTCGTGTAAATCTTGTAAGAGAAAAATGGGTTACCTTGCCTTTGCCCGTTCCATTTCAAGCGCGCTTGTCTTTTCATTTAGCATAGAGTGATGTCTGTCAGTCTACAAAGCAATGTGGTTAGTTCCACTTCCAATGGGTATTAAGTAGGCACTAATCAATGTTAAGTGTTTTAAATTATCTCCTGGTCCACTGCATGATCTGCTAATTAGGAAAAGGACAAAAAAAAGATGAAAACTTGTCGTAAAGTTATCTTTATTTTATTTTTCTGTTGGAACTTTTTGCAAATAACATATGGCAAAGTACCATGCTGCTACTCAACTAGTAGTTGATTTCCATAATTTTTGGGCCTAGTACCACTAAGGTTCTTAGTGCTTGGACTCCAAAGTCCCCTACAACTACAAGTGCTTGAGTCTATATATGCACCTTAAAAAGAACCTTGATTACAGTAAAATATGTTTTGTATGAAGTGGTTCATATTATAGTTGAATTGTTTCTAAGATTTGCAGCATTCTTTGACGCTGAAGTTTGTGGCCTTTGTTTACAGGAAGAACCAGAAACAAAACAGGAATTGCTTTAGCAATTGTGTTGCCTATAATTGCTGCGGTGCTAGCTATCAGTACTGTTTGTCTCTGTTTCTTCTGGAGGAGGAGAAAACAAGCGAGGGAGCAGACACCATCTTGTAAGTTGTCTTGACAATTTGGAACCGTGAACAGATTTGCAAGAGGAACCAATATATACTTGACTTTGAAAGAATGCTAGATATTTGATTATATATTACTCCTCCATTCCAAATTGTAAGTCGTTCTGGATTTTCTATCATAGCTTTTAGTATGATGTATTTGGACATAATGTATATCTAGGTGCGTAGCAATAGCTACGTATCTAGAAATCTAGAATGACTTATAATTCAGAGCGAATGGAGTAGCTTTTTATTGATTGTAAAGGGCATACATATGTGTTTTCATTATATATATTCTGACAGATTCAACTAATGCTGGAGACATGGAAAGCATTGAGTCACTTCTTCTTGATATATCAACTTTACGCGCTGCGACTGGTAACTTTGCTGAGAGCAATAGGCTTGGTGAAGGAGGTTTTGGTGCTGTCTATAAGGTGGCCACTCATACTAGCCATTCATAAAGCATTTTCATTTTCAGCAACTCAAGGTCACACTTATGCAGGGCGTCCTTCCTGATGGTCAAGAAATTGCAGTGAAGAGGCTCTCACAGAGTTCAGGGCAAGGAATACAAGAGCTGAAAAATGAGCTTGTTTTGGTTGCCAAGCTTCAACACAAGAATCTTGTTAGGCTTCTTGGTGTTTGCTTGCAAGAACATGAGAAACTGCTTGTGTATGAATACATGCCCAATAGAAGCATCGACACCCTCCTTTTCGGTACTATTTTGTAACAATCTGTTTCCGGTAGCACTAGTAGTATCAGAATTTAACATTTCTAACATGAGGTTTCTTGTTCAACTGCCAGATGCTGAGAAAAACAAGGAGCTAGATTGGGCAAACAGAGTCAAGATAATAGATGGAATTGCTAGAGGATTACAGTATCTTCATGAAGATTCTCAGTTGAAGATTATTCACCGGGACCTTAAAGCGAGCAATGTCCTTTTAGACTCTGATTATACTCCTAAGATTTCTGACTTTGGCCTGGCTAGGCTATTTGGAGGGGATCAATCGCGGGAGGTCACAAGTCGCGTCGTTGGAACATAGTACGTATACTTCCAAACTAGGAGGCCACCATGCCTCCCACCCACTTACTTCAAATTTGCATGCAAAGATAATACAGTTTTTTAGCGCCATTTATTGTTTAGCTTTTGCTCTTTCTACCTCCATGCCTCTATTCTTGACTAGAATGAATTTCCCTTCATGTTGCAGTGGGTATATGGCACCCGAGTACGCCATGCGTGGCCACTATTCTATAAAGTCCGATGTTTTTAGCTTTGGCATCTTGATTCTTGAAATCTTAACCGGAAGAAAAAGCAGTGGTTCCTTTAACATCGAGGAGTCTGTTGATCTCTTAAGTCTTGTAAGACATTCTGCTATCCCAAAACTCCCTACACAAGTAATTTGCTTCAAAAACACTAACAAAATCATTTGATAAATTGATACAGGTTTGGGAGCACTGGACCATGGGAACAATTGTTGAGGTTATGGATCCATCTCTGAGAGGCAAAGCTCCTGCGCAACAAATGCTGAAATATGTCCATATCGGCCTACTATGTGTTCAGGATAACCCGGTCGACAGACCGATGATGTCAACAGTAAACGTCATGCTCAGCGGCAGCACTTTCTCCCTCCAGGCTCCACTAAAGCCAGTATTTTTCATTCCCAAGAGTGGTTACTACTCAACTGTTTATTCAGAATCATATCCTACAGCTTCCCAATCCACCGATAACGTTATGTCAGGGGCGTTATCACCTAATGAAGTGTCAATTACAGAATTGGAACCAAGATGAGCCTTGGAGCATCATGTTGCCACTTGCTAGAGCAATTGAATTATTATTGTACGAATAAACTGAACATAGGGCAATGCTCTAGCATCTGTATTACTAACTTTTCAGTTATGTTTCCACTGGCCCTCTAATTATAAGTCGTATATTTCAGTTGGCAAATCTGAGCCAATTGTGCCATATTTATCTTAGATGGTTATTTGAATTATCGTTACTTATGGGAATTATCGTTACTTGTGTGTCCACAAATGCAAGAACTTATGGGATTTTTAGGACAACTTGGAGGGAGTGAAAAGACCAATATATCCATCAATCAAACACCTCAAACACAGTGATACAATTAAGTCCTGGCTATTTAGAACTTTAGGTAACGAATGCAAAGTATTAGATCCTAGTTATTCACGTGAATTAGGATAGAAGTTCTTTACATCTGTAGACAAAGGGACTACTATCTAAGAACTAAGATCATGTCTTCCATGTTTTAGATTATGTGGTCAAATTATTTATATCTTTTGTTATCAACTATATTCTTTATATACTAAGATTGAAAATGTGATCTGATGGAGGAAAATTAATCAAGAAGTTGTATATATTAGTTAAAAATATTTCAAGATGATAACAGAATACTAATGATAGATGATGCAGGGAGGCCTCCTAGACTCGTTCACAAGATAACATGGGTGGAAGTGGAACAACTAAATCAAGTTGCCATGTTGGGCGTGGCGCATGAAGACAGCCCAACAGCAGGTACCCGGTGGACGTGGGGAGGGGCCCTGTGGCCGAACAGAAAGGTTGTTGGCTACTTGGGTGGGACAAACGACATGCATATCTGATATCTCATAGGGCCTATCTTGTTGATAGTAATGCTAGAGCATGGAGAGAGAATCACTACAATACAATTAAAAAAATAAAAAAAAACTATTTAAAATATTTTCAAGTTAAAAAACACAATGCTACCATGAGAAAAAGGTAGCTACCTACTCGTACTATTTGCACAAGCTACCTTGTTGCTCTATACTCTCATGAGTCATGACAATCTCTAAATCGACGACACATCAGCGGACACGGTCGTGTTAGTGCCACTCTTTCTGGCGAAGAATCCCGGCTTGGATGGAGCCTGGAGGGTGACTGTGTCGGTTCCAAGCATCATGACGACGGACGACATCACCGGCCGGGCCGCGGGGTCTCCCTGGACGCAGAGCAGGCCGATGTGGATGCACCTCAGCACGTCGCCCTCCGGGAAGCTTCCGCCCAGGGATGGATCCACCAGCTCCGCCACTGTCCCGGCCTCCCAGTGCTCCCATACCTGCACGGTATTTTGTATTGTAACCATCAGGTCTAACTTCACTGTAGCTGTTGCAACAATGGCGATTATTGTCAGTTTGCACTTACGGTGGTCAAGAGGTCTCCAGACTTCTGGGAGTTGTGGTGGAAGCTGTCGTGGTTCTTCCTCCCGGTGACGATCTCCAGCACCATGACGCCGAAGCTGAACGCGTCCGATTTCACCGAGTAGTTCCCGCGCATTAGGTATTCTGGCGCCATGTACCCACTGAAAAGAGAAATGTACCCATTTAAGCAGGGAAGCAGGAAGCTCAGCCAGAACACAACTAACAATGAGAGATGTGCATGGGTACTGACTAGGTTCCAACAACGCGGCTGGTGATGGCCTGTGTTTGGTCTCGACTGAAGATCCTCGCGAGGCCAAAATCTGAGATCTTGGGGTTCATCTCCACGTCTAGCAGGATGTTGCTGGCCTTGAGATCACGGTGGACTACTTTGAGCTGGGAGTCCTCATGGAGGTACTGCAAGCCTCGAGCGATGCCGTTTATGATCTTGTACCTCTGCTCCCAGCTAAGCTGCTGCTCACGTTTATCAGTAGTACCGAAGAGTATCAGGTCGAGACTCCGGTTGGGGACGAACTCGTACACGAGCAGTCGTTCTTGCTGCTCCAGGCACACGCCGACGAGTCTGACGAGGTTCCTGTGCTTCAGCTTGGCGACCAACGCGAGCTCGTTCTTCAGCTCCTCCACTCCCTGTGTCGAGCTCTTCGACAGCCGCTTCACCGCTATCTCGTCGCCGTCCGGGAGAACGCCCTGAACAAATCACCACACCAATGCACTCTGTTGTTGTCAGTCATGAGCAATTGTCAGCTGGGGAGGGAGCTCCATGGACCATGGCACTTTCAGTACCTTGTACACCGCGCCAAATCCGCCTTCACCGAGCTTGTTTGTTTCGTCGAAATTCCCTGTTGCGGCTCGTAGGGTGGAGATGTCGATCATCATGGAGTCCACCGTCTCCATGTCCTCTGCTTCAGTGGAATACATGGCCTCTGTTCAAGTAGAGATTGCATGTGTCATTTCTTTTCAGTTCAGACTCTATGCATGAAGTGTTTCAGGCTGTGACAAAGTGGGAGGATTTTGCAGGAACATACGTGACTGCTTTGCTTGTGCTACTTGTCGCCGCCGCCTCCAGAAACAGAAGCAAAACACAAGGTTTAGGGCAGCAAGAGTAGGCAGCACAACTGCAAGAACCACAATGAACACACTGTACTTCCTCTCCCCTGTGAATGAATTAATTAAAGATGGTGTGATCAGACAAACGAAATTTCAGTAGAAACAAAACAAACAATTAGATTGGTATATCAAGACCATATCAATAGCTTTCTCATTGGTCAAAAGTATTTCCTCATCAGTCATCAATGCTTATATTTAAGTACTATGTTAACTGCTAAGTTTTAACTGATACTTTCAGGAACCAGTGACAGAAACTAGAATATATTAATTGGTACTTGTATGGACAAAAAATGGGTAAAAAATTCATGTTACGCCATTATTATGCCAGATTATGAGTGCTTGTCAATATAATACGAGTGCTCGTCTTTGAAAACCTGGGGCCAACTTTTGGATAATTGTGATCACGAAATGCCGGAATATGTAACATGAAAGTGATGTTGAAGACTAGCTTCGAAGCAACTAATATAAAATTCTAAGATTTTTGCGCCACTCGAGTAAAGATTACAATAATTCATCATCCACGCACGCGCGCACTAACAAACATCAATCACGGTCAAGCAATTTCACACGCACGAATAATTTACAGTCAATTTGCACGGGGTCCATGAGTCCATGTTATTCTGTCAACAAAGGGTAAAACAATAAACGCTTTAACTCACCTCCTCCTGCCGCTGCCGTCGTCGTCCCAGCCGGCGCTGGCGCTGGAGGGCTCGACGTTGCCAGCCGCACCATGGCCGGTCCATTGAAGAAGGGCGCGGTCTCGTATCGCCAGGTGCAGTTGACCCAGAGCACCCTGCCTCCGATATTGCTCTGGAACCCGTCTAGCGACTGCGATATGAGCCCGGCGAGGCACTTGCGGCACAGCGCCGGCGTCTGGTCCGGCGTGCACTGCGCCAGGGTGTACACCTTGGGGAACTCCTGGTCGAAGTCGGCCTCCCCCGTGGCGAACCGCCGCGTGGAGTTGTACGCGGCGTGCTCGGCGGTGGCGTTGACGAGGGCGGCGAGGAGGCGCTCGAACCGGGCCGGGTCGGAGGTGACGTTGGCGTTGTTGTTGACGGTGTAGGACAGTGTCGTCGGGCCGGTGTCGTCGTCGGGGAGGGTGTGGACGTCGGAGTAGTGGAGGATGCAGGGGTCGTAGTAGATGGTGGCGTCCTTGTTGTAGGAGCAGTCGTTGGGCAGGTCCTGGAACGCCTGGGTGAGGCAGGCGAGGCAGCTGCTGGCGTTGGTGTCGCCGCGGCAGAGCCCCATGGCCCAGACCTGCTCCGGGACGGCGCCGACGACGGCGGTGGCGTAGAGGGTCGGGGACGCCGAGACGTTCTTGGGCAGCGTGGCGGCGAGGAGGTTGAGGTTGGCCTGGTATGTGCTGTTGGGCTTGAAGTCGTTGCTCGTGCCACAAAATGGCCACGGGTAGCCAGCGGCGCCGGGCGCGAGCAGCGATACGGCGGCGATGATGGCGGACACGGCCACGGCCACGGCCAGGAGGTGGGGAGCCATTGGTAATTTGGTACGCATGACGGAAAGAATTAGGAGCCAGAGCTTATGTAGACGCGGGGGACTGACAATACGCGGTACGCCCACCGCGGCAACACCAAGCCACTGTCCGTTTTAGTACTCCTTTTTTTTTTAACTCGTTTTAGGGCGTGTTTAGATCTAAAATATTTTTTGATTTTGACATTGTAGCAATTTCGTTTATATTTGACAAACATTATCCAGTCATGGATTAACTAGATTTAAAAGATTGGTCTCGCAATTTACAGGTAAATTGTGCAATTAGTTATTTTTATCTATATTTTATGCTCAATACATATACCGCAAGATTCAATGTGATAAGAATCTTGTAAAGTTTTTGATTTTTGAGTGCATCTAAATAGACCCTTAGTACTCTCCGTTAAGTGTGTTCCTTAAACTAACATCCTCTCATATAACACATTTCTTCGATTCACTCTTGCTTCTGGTGTCTTAGTCCCTTTGGAAGCAGCAGAATGCAAGAGTCTTCAGAGGTGCGGCCAGGTCTGAGCTTGAGGTTTTGGACGACATCCTTGAGGAAGGGGAACTTTGGGCTTTGGCTGGCTATGCCCCTCTCGCTGCTTTTAGTTTTCTGTGGTCGCAAAACTAGTTCGCATTGTAACCGTTTTGATTCAGCTAAGTACTACTTAGCTCCCTTCCTTTGTAAGGTTCTGAGACCTCTCGCCTTGGATTCGTCTTTCACGCTCGTTGTGTACTTTGGTTTGCTTTCCTCTTAATGAAATACGGGTGCACACCCGGTCGCAAAAAAAATCTTTATTAGTATATATAAAATATATTGCTTATCAAGAATACTACACTAACAATTTACAAGAACATATTTCCAGAGGCAGCATGACACCCGCCTCTACTAAACGTCACTGTAAATCAATGTTTTCATAGGTGGTTATACATGTCTAATTTCATAAAAAAAAAACTAGAGCTTAGCTGCTCAAGTCCATTCCTCATTGCCCACCATGCAAGCCGATGTGTCGCACCCCCACTCAATTTGCTTGTAAGAGCATCCTCAATGACAGTTGACAGTTTACAAATACCTAGCTATATAGGGTTTAAAAACAATAAAAAAAAGAATATTGCAATGGGTGATGTGAGAGAGTTATTTCTGAGAAATCGTGTTAGACTATTTGACAATCATCGGTAGCTATTTGTTCTCTCTCTTTGATAGCCAATAAAATTCTTCGTAGACTGGCTATTTGGGAACCATTGAGGATCCTTGAGGTGATAAGGTTTCAAGAACTAGCGCCACCTATAGGTCGTGGGCCTCGATTATTAGAGATGGATGACTTAAGGTGTCTAGCTTAAAAGGTTCACTGTTAATTGATTTTAGGACACGGTAATTATTCAAATGTTTCTGTAAAATTAGATGCCTATCGCTAAAAATTATTATGTATGTTTGGAGACATTCACATACATAAACCAATCACAAGCTCAAAACCTTAGTGCAAGTACAAAGCCATGCAAAAGTTGATGCATGAGAGAAGAATGCTGATGGATGAGAGAAGACTCTCATGCAAGCAACATGCTAGGTATGAAAGCATATGTATTGGTAGATATAGATATCAAGTAAATGTAATGAGAATTAGGAAACATAAGGCGAAACATAGGTAAAATTAATGATAAAAAAGCTTTTAATAGACAAGTACTAAAAAAACTACTATTGTATCTACTTACAGCTATATAAGTATTTTTTGTTTAAAAATAACTATATATAGTTTGGCTCTTATTACCTAGATCTGTGACTGGATTGCTCTTAGAAGTTATACTCGACTATAGCTTGAGCTAATCGGGTTGGGAGAGTGAAGTCCACCATCTCGGTTCCTAAACTTGTACTGTCGTGTCATTCTGGTTTCTAAACTGCAAATCGACCGTTTATGTCCTCAAACTTGTTCGTCTGTGTCATGTCGATCCCTAAATTTGTTCTGTTGTGTCATCCCGGTCTCCAAACTTAGAAAACACTTATTTAAGTCATTAAATTTGTTCAGTTGTGTCATCTCAGTCTCTAAACTTGATTTTAAGTCTCATCTAGGTCAAAACAAAGCAATATAAAAAAATTTCAATTTAAAAACTTTTTAACTACAAAGTTGTAGACCGCGTTGCTGACTACAGTTTTGATATAAAGTTTATCTTCAGTTTGAGTTCATGAAAAAGTTATGAGTTATTTTTCTATATAGAGTTTTTAGATTCGCCCTGTTTTGATCCAGATGAGACTTAAAAATAAACTTCTGGCCAATATGACATAACTAAATAAGTTTGACCATTTGTATGGGAGATTTCCAAATTTAACCAGAATGACATAGCCGAATAAGTTATACTTAAACGATCGTTTTATAAGTTTAGGGACCGGAATAACACACTGCAATGTCGTCGTACGTCAATGAAAGTCAATCATGAGAGGAAGTCGCGGATGGTGCCTGGTTGGTTCTGTTGCAAGCAATGCAAAAACAATTGGCGCTGCCGCCTGCCGCTCGGACGGACGGCAGTGGTTTGTTCGCATGTGAATGCAGGTCAGCATCCTCATGTAGTCATGTGTGTAACCCATGTATTATGATAATATTTCATCATTATGGATGAGAGCATGCTACAAATATTTTGACTCAGGGTCAGTAGTGACTACTGCGGGGGGCTGAAGGGTCAGTAGTGACCACTAGTGAACGACGCCAATGATGTACTACTACTCACAACTCTCTGTACCGCGTCAAGAAAGGAGACAAACTGTCGACGTCTGCATCTGCTTTACAATGGCGCGAAGACTCTAGGTGCCGTGTGGGGTAACACTAACCCAGTGGCGTGTTAAACATTGGCATAAGCATTTGAACACGAGGATATCGGGGCAACTTTTGCCAGGGTCAACTTTTGTTATGACCTGTACCCATACATACATACATACAAGTCACGATAAGATAACTAACTAGTAGCGGTACTATTCTCACACACGATTGAGCATATGCATGCATCTACTCTTCGATCTAGATGCAATCGACAGCGTTTAGATCGATTGGTTGGCCAGCTGTTGGTCACCTATAGAATTCGAGCATCATAATCAGGCCCGTTCATTATAGATTTTTTTTCAACACGATGCAACCCCATTTTCATTAGCTTGTAACGGAAATATAGAGTTTCGATGAATAATGTAACAGAAAAAAAGGACCAGAAAAAGGACGGGCATAACAGAAACTTGAAAAGAAGACTGGCTCTACACAGAGCCCAGCTAGCTACCACCTGAAATCGTTTCAACAGGTCGGACTTAATCCGCTTATGGATCGCAAAAGGCCGAACCCGCTTATGCATTGGATACACTGAAAGCGGTCGCTGCCACTCGGATTGTGGCAGCTGATCGGAAATGGAAGTGTGAAAACAATATGAAAGCATGCCTTTCCCCTTCCATTTACCAGCATTTTTAAGAGTTGCTCGTATATTCTAAAAAAAAAGAGTTGCTCGTCATTGTCCTTCCGCGGACTTGATCAGCATATCCTTGGCATGTATGATGGGACTCTGAATATATATACTTATTTCTGTTGGCATATGACTCCAATGTACTGGTCTACTGAATATACAAGATGACATTTCTCTGAACGAGGCTTACCAAACCAAACCTTCCATTTGTTGATATATATGACAAATTAATGCAACAAGAGGATAATCAAATGGTACAGTACGGCAGTATTGTTGTTGTCAGTTGGCCAGTTGGCTTCATCTGCTGATCTGAAGATTTTTTTGGAACAAGCTGATCTGAAGATATATAGATAATGAAGGAAACAAAGTCATAGTTGGCTTGTAATAAGAAAGGACGGCAGCGGGAGGAAGGTGCTGGTTTACACTTGGGAGGGTTACTGGCACCCGTTTGGCCGCTCGATCGGAGCAAGCAGACTGTGGCGTCAAGTCGTCGTTAACCACCCCAATTGGTGCATGTGCATGCACCGAACAGATCAGCTGACTCAGCTCGGGCCCACTGCCACGTTGTCATTGTTGCCTGCTAGCTACAAGTTCCCCGCACCCTTAGCTAGGTTCCTCAGCTTCCTACGTCTCGCAGTCTTCCTCCTCTCGGTACTGCCGGGAGATCGAGCATGGCGCTCACTCGCCTCCTCGTTCTCCTCCTCGGCGCCGCCGCATTGCCTGTGCTCTTGTTCCGCACTGCAGGTAATCACATAGATGTGCAGCTGTCTGGAAATGGTGGAGATCCAGTTGCAGGTGCATGCAGGTATTCGCCGTTCTCGCAAATGATGGTCTGCTGCTTTCACAGAGGCGCGCGAGGTGGGCGTGAACTACGGCAGGGTGGCGAACGACCTGCCGGACCCGGCGGCGGTGGTGCAGCTGCTCAGGGACAACGGCATCACCATGGTGCGGATCTACGACACCGACGACGCGGTGCTGAGGTCGTTCGCCAACACCGGCATCAAGCTCATGGTGATGCTGCCCAACGAGAACCTGGCCGACGCCGCGCGGAGCCCGTCGTACGCGGCCGACTGGGCGCGGCGCCGCGTGGCTGCCTACCTCCCGGCCACGCGGATCCACGCCGTCTCCGTGGGCAACGAGGTGTTCGACTCGAGGCCGGACCTGACGCCGCTGCTCGTCCCCGCCATGACCAACGTGCACGCCGCGCTGGCGCAGCTGGGCCTCGCCGACGCCATCAAGGTGTCCACGCCGCTGTCCTTCGCCGCGGTGGCCGTGTCGTGGCCGCCGTCCGCGGGCAGGTTCCGGGACGACATCGCGCAGCCGGTGATGAGGCCCATGCTCGAGTTCCTGCAGCGGACCGGCTCCTACCTCACCATCAACCTCTACCCTTACTTCGCCTACGCCGCTCAGCCGGACAAGATCTCCCGCGACTACTTCCTCGGGAACCCCAACCCCGGCGTGCGCGACCCGGACACCGGCCTCATGTATTACAGCGTCCTGGACGCGCAGCGCGACGCCACGTTCTCTGCCATGGATAAGCTTGGGTTCACCAGTCTTCAAGCAATTCCAGGGGAGACCGGGTCAGCGTCTGCCGGCCGACCGAAACCTGGTCCTCGACACAACAAACCACTACACCAGCCTTCTTGGGAGCTGGCCGTCGGGGACGACGGGGATGGAGTTAGAGTAGACCCGCCGGCGGCCTCAAAGGCCAACGCGCAGGCGTACAACAACAACGTCATCAACCGCGTGCTGGCCGGCAGGACGGGCACCCCGCTCCGCCCCGACGCCGACATGGACGTGTACATCTTCGCCCTGTTCAACGAGAACCAGAAGGGTTCCGGGCCGGACGACATCGAGGCCAACTTCGGCCTCTTCTACCCCAACATGGAGAAGGTGTACGAGTTCGACTTCCGCGGCGGCGGCGTTCCGCCGGCGCCGGGGGCGGAGAGCTGGTGCGTGGCGAACGCGTCGGTCGGGGAGTCGTGGCTGCAGGCGGCACTGGAGTACGCGTGCGGCCACGGCGCCGACTGCAGCGCCATCCAGCCCGGCGCGACGTGCTTCGAGCCGGACACCGTGGTCGCGCACGCCTCGTACGCGTTCAACAGCTACTACCAGCGGAACGGCCGGAGCAACGGGACGTGCGACTTCAACGGCGCCGGTTACATCGTCTACCAAGAACCAGCTGGTGAGTTCTCGGCTTCCTCGCTCGCTGCTGCTTTCAGAGGTCTTGTTTGCCGATCATGCAAACTGCAAACGTGCAAACAATAATGCTGATGATCCAGTCATCTATCGTCTGATCAACCTGGTGGTGTGAAACTGAAGGCACCTGCGACCCGAACGCGAGCTGGTGCGTGGCGAACGCGGCGGTCGGGGACGCGCGGCTGCTGGATGGGTTGAACTATGCGTGTGCCAACGGCGCGGACTGCAGCACCATCCAGCCGGGCGCGCCGTGCTTCGAGCCCAACACCATGGTCGCGCACGCCTCACACGCGTTCAACAGCTACTACCAGCGCAACCGTCGGGCAAGCGGGACGTGCGACTTCGCCGGCGCCGCCTCCGTCGTCTACCGGGCACCAAGTGAGTTCACACTCTAGTTTCATTTATTCCCTCTTGCCGTTGCCACTGCATGTAATCTCACTGTGTCTTTACTACAGAGTACGGAAACTGCGTGCTCCCATCAAAGGCTTCGATTGAAGAAACGATAGCAAAGTCGGAAGGCGAAGCTGCCATTTGATCCTCTGCCAAGAAACGCAAAGTTGCGGGAGAAGCTGTTTTAGGGAGCTTCACAGTTCACACTATATATACTCAGTGTTACCGGGTAGAACGGAACAAGGCAATAAAGCCCGGGAGCTGCAAATATAATTCGATCGGATCTGCTGGCCAGACCATCTGATCATCAGATCTGTCAGTCAGCGTGGCAATTTTTTTAAATTTTTTTTGGGAGTTTTCTTTTTTTTTAAAAAAAAAAAAATCTTCCACGCGCGTTCCTCTTGTCAAAGTCTACCAATCTATATATTCCTATTATCTTATTAATTATTTTTTGGTCAACAAAAGAAATCTTTGTGTTAATTCAACAAGCTACAAATTATTATTACATTATAATTGAAGAAAATATTTAAAAAATTATACATATCGATAAATAACAACCACTACCATTACATAACAATTTAACCCAAAAAAACACCCTTAACCTATTTCTCTAAAACCTGCCCGTGCCATTGTTAAAATCACATGAAGCCGTTTTGTTCGTTTGGCTGATAAACCATGGTAGAAAATACTGTTGGCAGATTTATTATGAGAGAAAAACACTGTTGAATGGCTGACAGATTCGGTTGATTTATTAAAAGGTCTGTTTGTAACTGTGATGACCTTTCTTTTTATATAGCAGGTTTGTCTTCCTCTTATATATTTTTTTCTCGAATACATAGAAAGATTTGTGCATCTTTATAATTAAGGTAGAGATATTTAGTACAAATACCATGTTTTTGACAAGCGCATCTTAAAGAGTTCTACAGGATTCTTGATTTGCAGCCATGGGCTAAACCATCCTAGCATAGAGATAACAACCAGGATAAGGCAGTGAGTCAGCCTAGAAAGATAGCTTGCGCTTCCGCCTCTATTGGCGCAACTCATTCCCAACGTCGTTGTTGAAGAGTGCTGCCAGCACTTCCATGTTGGAAACGATGGGCTCGGTCTTGGTCTCGTAGAGCTTCTTGTAGGCCTTTTATCGCCGAGATGCTTGGTGTTGACAACCCGGTGTCCAAACCCAATCGTTGCATGATTAGGATATCACCTTACTTAGAAGCAGGCACCCGAGAGAGGCTTTGACCCGCTTAACGCTTGCTTCGACGACGTGACAGCAAGTCAGCAACGCCTCTGCAGGTGACTGCATGGGAGGCTATGATAAATCGATAGGGTGGTCTTGTTAGGGCAGTCCCAATGGTAGAAACTACACACGTTTTCCAAAACATTCATATCATGTATGAAAACTATCATGCACAATGGAGGTTTCCATCGCTAATAAATGTTTGCATTCTTTTTCTTTCTCCCTCTTAATTCCACGGTGATCAGAATACAAGCCATGACTGAAAACTCGGCAACTGCAGGACATGGTTAGGCGCTAGCGTGCGCGGTCACCACGTTCTCCACCAGCACGCATCGTGCATAGGCTAAGAACACGGTTGCTCAAGATTGCAACCCAATGTAATACATATTCATTGAGATCAATACAATATATGTTGGCTCCCATTCGTTTTCTACACCATGGAGGAGCAAGGACCATGGCGAGGAGCCTCGGAGAGCTGTGGGCTAGCGCGTCACCCCGGCGGGCGAGCAGCCATGATACTAGCGAGCGAGCGCGGCGGGTCAGTGCGGCTGGGGGCAAGCACGTCCTGCATGGCTGCTGCGGTGTGACGCGGCCAGTGACCTGTGCAGCGATGAGCGATCTACGTCGCGGCGAGCGCGGCCTGCGCAACCTGGCGACAGCGAGCGCGACTGATGGCGAGCGGCCTGCGCCGCGGCGAGTGCGACCGCCTGGCAGCGGCAAGCGGGACGAGCGCGGAGGACCATCAGCGGTGACCAAACCAATCCCGTCGCGACCGCGAGCAGGCTCCGATGAGGTCCAGCGGTGGCTCCGACGAGCTCCCATGGTGGTGCGCGCGAGCGGGTCGGCGTCGACCGTGGCCGGCGGGGGGGCGGGCGAGCGCGTTCGAGCGGCTGCTGTGGGCGAAGACGCGTCGTAGCTGGCGGTCAGCTGTTCGCGGCGATGCAGGCGCGTACGCAACTCGCGGCCTCCATCTATAGACGCCAGTGGTTTCTTCCCAATGAAAAAATTGCTGTTTCTTTTATCTCTCGGTTCAAGAGTCGACGCCGTTTCTTCATGAGAAAACGGTTTCTTCAATTTAGTCTCTCTTTCTTCATTAATCATGTTGCCACGTCAGCGTTTTACATATGTGACGTCTTATTTAATGAAGATAGAAACTGTTTATTAATTGCTATTGGGACTGCCCTTACGCGTCTCTTTGTTGATAAAGGTCTCAGGGCGGTTGGTGGAGACGCTGTTGTCCAAGGTTGGTGGATGCGTTATGCATCATGTCTAATCTAACTATAAAAATGATGATGTCTGCCCAATGGTTGAAACTTTATAAATTTTATTTATAAAAGCTGTGATACGTCCATATACAGACTGGATGCTTTTACTTTAGCTATTGTCAAAGGCGTGCATATTAGTACAGTTATTATAGTGCAGACGTATCAGGGTTTTATCGTTACAGCGTCACTCTCGATACCATCCAAGGCCCAGCCCAACCTGCCAGTAGGCACTGATGCGGAATTTACGGCCCAGAGCGCTGGCCCAAGAAAGGGAACCACTGTTCACCTTTTTTTTTTGAATGAACACTGTTCAGCCATTTGCGCGTCGCTATCACGACAGTTTGGTGTTGGTGCTGTCAACCCATGTGTAAATTCCGGACTCACAATGTGCAGAACGAGTTGCATGAGAATTCAGAAATGGTGTTCCGATTGTGAATTGTGATGGCTCCGTAACGCCTTGTTTAGTTCTGATTTTTTTAATACTACATTATTTTTGTTTTTATTTAACAAATATTGTCTAATTATAAATTAATTAGGTTTAAAAAATTTATCTCACGATTTACTTTTTGCTCTACGCATTTACCGCACGCTATCTCACAATTTACAGATAAACTATATAATTAGTTTTTATTTTTGTATTAAATTTTTTTTGATTTTTAAAGTGAACTAAACCAAGCTTTACTCAAAGACCAAACACATTCTTCCGATACATCCGAGAGAAGACTCGCAATGAGCAGTCTTGATCCTCAATGATAGCTTAATGAGCTGCATCCGAAATGATATTCCGATTGTGACGACTCAAGCGTCCTGCTCCTGCACTGCAGCGTGCTGGCAAAACTTTTCCTTGTGACCACTGATCGTGACCGCGGCGAAGCACACGGCCGAATTGTGACTCATGTGTCACCACTCCACTAACCACTACTAGAATCTCTACTTTGCTGACTGTTTTTTTTTTTGACATTCGGCAAAGAAGTTCTTTACCAAGTGTAAAAAAACACTCAGAAAATTTCAAATCAAAATTTGAAGCTCTAAACGAATTCGAATTAAAAAGTTTTTAGCTACAAAATTATATAACTTCTCAAGATCTACAGCATTTATTTTGATCATTTTTTTATTTGACAAAGCCAAAATAAATTTGTTTACAAGTTTTACATATCTCTCTTATAGTTTATTAAACTACAAGAGAGATATATAAGATTTATAAAAAATATTAGAATCACCATATCGGATGAACAAATGACAAAACAACTAAAACAAACTCTGTAGATCTTGAGAAGTTATTAAATTTTGTATTTGGTAATTATTTTTATTTGAGTTCATCTTGTCATGCAAAGCTGTGTCTTCAATTGAAAATTTTAAAATTCAAACTTTTTAAATGACTTAGGATGGAAAAACTCCCTAAATAAACTTTGTTGATCTCAAAAAGTTATGAAACTTTGTAGTTGGAAACTTTTTGTTTTGAAATCATCTTGTCATAAAAAAACTACGTTTGAATTTCTCAAATTTGAAATTCAAATTTTATAAACAACCTCGGATGAAGAAACTTCCTAAATAAAAATTGTAGATCCCAAAAAGTTATGAAACTTTGTAGTTGACAATTTTTTGATTTGAAATCATTTAGGACCTTAAATAATCAATTTTACACATAATTTGGTATAATATATGAGGAATCGAAATGTAATGTAGACACAAGTTATAGTGTGATGCAGTAGTTAAGAAGGGAGACGCTCTCGAGAGAGGTCACGGATTTGAATCCTATCTTCCGCAAAGGCACGAAAAATTCCATAATTGGGGCAGCAATTTTTCAGATTTATTTTGGAATTTTTTCATTTCTGCAAATCCTTTGCCGAATACTCGAAAAATAGCACCCGACAAAAACCCCTTTGCCGACTAAAAATTTGTCTTGTGGTCTTTATCGAATGTGACACTTAGCAAAAGCTTTGCCACATATATTTGAATCTTTGCCGAATATCACAGACACTCGGACAGTATCCTATAGTGAATATGAAAAAAGTCTTTGACTTTGTCATTTTGTAGTTTTTGTTTGACCTGCAAGAACTGCGCGCGGTGGCCCTTGGCATGGATTAAGAGCCAACTCCAGGATCCTCAAACAATATCTTAGTATAATCTGATGATACATATTCTATTCGTCGCAAAATTAATGCAAATTTCTTCAGTTGTAGTTCAGTTTGTTTGGTGCTTGTTTTCCCTTTTATAGGGGGGAGGAGTTGGAGTGGCGGACCAGCATAGGCTGTGTCCTGTAATATTTTATATAGTTTTTTTTCCTTTCTCGGTAAAGTTTTTCCTGTTCTTTCACGGAATAAATAAATGCAATTCTAATTTTTTCGAACTGATAATATTACTTTGATTACATATTTGCTTTCAACTTATAAGATATTTTAGATATATATATTAGCTTTTTACTATAAATTTGGACATAGTGTATATCTAAGTGCATAGCAAAAAACTACGTAATTAGAAAAAACAAAAGGTCTTATAATTTGAAATGGAGGGAGTACTTTAGAAATAGAGAAAGTAAAGAAAAAAACACTATTTTAACTAGGTGGACCATACCTATTAATACACTTATTTTGGAACAAATTTGAGATAGTAGAAATATGCTTATTTTGAGATGGGAGCATGCAAAGAGGCTCTTCTCAGCACAAAACACAGGAACCAAAGGCCTTCGCTGGCTCCCATTACATTGCGCATTGAGACTTGAGAGTTAGGTTATTAACTTACTATGAACAACACACAGTGAAAGATACACCAACATAAACATTACAATTGCTATTGTGTCACTTGACCTCCTTGTGCATATTATTACTAGGAAGTCTCCATGGACCGGAGCCATCATGCTTTATTTTCTTTGTTCATGTCATTTGTTTCTACGATTTCGGCGATAGGACTCGTTGGGGGCTGTGATCGTGGGGACAGGGATGTGGATAGTATGTCACCGCAAACAGGGTTAGGGACAGTGAGCGGGGTTTTATGAGACTATCCTTTTTTATTTACAGAGGATGGTTAAAGATGTCATACTCTCCTAAAACTCTAACTATTTTTAGAGATAGCTTATTTACAAAGACACTTAAAATATTAACGCATATGAAAATTAATTAACATAGAGGGCTACCTCTAAAAGTGGTGTCTATTTTCATAGACCGAACTCTTAGGAGGACCACCACTAGAAAATTGCCTAGCCCATTGACACTTCTCCACTCTTATTTTCACCCACGCCCCATACTCACACTCATCCAACTCCCTTTTAGTTCTCATGGGCTGCCTCTCTCACTCTTCTCTCATCCTTCAAACCTCTCTCCACTCATGGCAGATCTAGTTCCCTCCTCCCTCTTCCTCTTCTCCCAACTCATCACGGTAGATACATGCACGCTAGAACCTCGCTAGGGAAGCCGACGCGAGGGGGTGGGGCTATGGCTCCTTTGTGTACAAGAAATGGGCTAAGCATGGTGGTAGGTTTAGCAACTATGTACTTGTTGGCAGGGAGCTTGGTGTCTATGAGCTTGGCTGCTATGGGGCTCA
The DNA here is from genome assembly GCF_000003195.3 of Sorghum bicolor. Classification (NCBI taxonomy): domain Eukaryota; kingdom Viridiplantae; phylum Streptophyta; class Magnoliopsida; order Poales; family Poaceae; genus Sorghum; species Sorghum bicolor. The sequence goes on along the minus strand of NC_012871.2, from coordinate 69,773,002 downwards.
GTGCCAGTAGACTTGGTTGTTGTGGGCTCGGTGATAAGGAGCCCATGAGCCTCTCGAGAGGGACACATGAATTGTGTGTGACAAAAAGAATTGGACTAAAGGGCTTGGCTAATGCCTTCTAAAAGATATAACCTATGGTTTTTTAAACCTAAAACATCTTAGGTTCACATGGCGATAGGAGTCCCATGAACCCTTCTTGAGAATCAATGGGTTTTTGTGTGTTAGGGAAAGTTTTACTCTCAGTGCTTAGATAAACATATTTTTTATGTCAACAAGTCGAATATTGTAATACTCCTGCCTCTGTGTAACAACAAATGCAATTGACTGATAAATATCGCTTTGCAAGCAGGTGAATTAAAATGGACACTTTTTAGATGAGGTCATGGCTAGAAGGCTTTTTGTAATTCTTCTGATTTTCTTTTTGACCCTTTCTGTTTCTTGTGGTTCTATTTGTACTCGACTCTTTTACATTAATAAAATTTTCAGTAGGGTTTCAATCCAACCTGTTCCTCAAAAAGAAAAAAAGATAAGGCCATTCCTTACGATTCCAATGCACCAGCTTAAAGGAACGAAAATATCCATACAAAAGGGATATCCGAAAGTATTGTTTGAAGATGTATTATCGGCTCTAGCGTACCTGGATCTAAAGGGTGCTAGCTAAGTGTATCGAACTAAGTTGGACCTGCTGTAAAATAATAACCTGCTGTAAAATAATAACTTGGACTTCAAGTGATTCCAGGTTCCAAAATGTGCTTTTGATGATCTAGTTCTAAATCACAAGGGCCCACGGTTCACTTTGTCCAACAAACCTCGTTTTAGATATCACATGGCTTAGCACTTGGACTGTTTTAGTGCTTAACCTAGCTTTTCTTTTGGACATGACATGATTGTAGCTAGTGGACAAGTACAACTCATCATCCGCACCGAACGTGCGGCGCTTATATATCTTTTTCTCTAAAGAACGGGTTTGCGTCATTATTGCTACCCAGCTTCCATCACCCATTCACCCTTATGGCCTTATCAGTAGCTGGTCGAACGCCAGATCAAGTGACCTGAAAAGGAGTTCCCACAGTCTTTGAAGCATACTCCCTTTGTTCCATTTTGATATAATTAATTTCATTTTTGAGAAGGTGTTTATTTTGGGACGGAGAAAATTTGAATGATTGTGAGTATGACTGAAGATATGATTTACTCTGGAAAAAATACTGTATTTTCTTTAGTTGTGAGGCGTCTCCTTTTCCGGAAAACGACTTGACGAGCGCACAGATCTTCATTGCATAGTGTTTTCGTTCATCTCGTATGGAAAGCGCGACGTGTATGGAATGTGCCAGCAGGGCAGTGATATCACTACCACACACAAACATTTTAGATTAGAGGTGACTACAAATGATTTGTTTAGACGACTGTTCCAGCCGTCTCTAGTTGCGTCTAGAAACCGATCTCTAGAGATAGGTCAAAACTCAACTGTAAAAATTATTTTTCTAAAATTTATAAAACGTGCCAAAAATTAGTAAATTACTTCCTTCATCCCAAAATATCTATCATTTTCGTTTCTCGAGAAACAACTTTGATTAAATATATATTAAAAAATATTAATACTTACGGTACATATATAATTATTATTATCGGAAAGATCTTTAAATCTAGTTTTTAACAAATTTATTTGGAAATACATGTTGCACGTATTTTGTATAAATCTAGTTAAACTTGCAACACGAAAACCTAAAATGATAGTTATTTTAGAACGGATGGAGTAACTTCCAAAGTTGTCTTTAGTCAAAATTATTTATGAAGTTCAGAGTGCTTACAAGAAGCTATTCATAGCGTGGATATAATTTAGATTTTATGTATATTTGTGTAATTAAAGTGTTGTAACATGTTCATATACCCAGCTATTATGTAATATAACTCTTCTTTCGTCGAAAAAAAATTCAAAATTGTCTTTAGTAAAAAAAAACTTAGTTTAGTTTAATTTATAAAAAAGCACCAAGACTTATAAAATCAAATAGTATAATTAGATGCATCATAAATGTACTCATATATAATATGTTCATTGGTATAATAAATACTTATATTTTCTATAAAATTGATTAAATATTAAAAATGACATAAGATAATTTTAGAAATTAATTTATTCAGGAACGGAATACGATTATAATGTTAGTATGAGAGTACGAGACTATGAGTAGATAAGGAAGACAATCGATTTTGGGAATTTTTTTTATTTTTAGCCCATTTTTAAAACAAATTTCAAATTTAGGCCGCTTCTTAAAAATTTTTCAAATCTAGGCCGTTTGGCCCCGCCACCATGCATGGTGAGGCAAAAACACTGCACCCCGCCATGCATGGTGGCGGAGTAGACCCTGCCACGTGGCGCTGTATGGCCGAGGTGGCTGACCTGGATCCCGCCATGATCGCTGGCGGGTTAGGGCTACCCGCCATGGATCATGGCGGGGTACGTACCAAGCAATGCAATGCACACGAGGCAAAGAGCTGGACTTGTTTAGTTCCAAAAATTTTTGGGAAAGTCGATACTGTAGTACTTTCGTTTGTATTTGAAAAATATTGTCCAATCATGGACTAACTAGGGTCAAAAGATTCGTCTCGTTAATTTCGACTAAACTGTATAATTAGTTTTTATTTTTATCTATATTTAATACTTCATACATACGTCTAAGATTTGATGTAACGGTGAATCTGAAAAATTTTGAAATTTTTTTGGAAATTAAACAAGGCTGACAAGACATGTTTGTCATGTGGTCTGCTCACGTACGAATTGAGCGGAGTCTAGGGTCACATCTGTAGTCTAGGGTCTTGTTTAAGTTGAGAAATTTTTTTGGTTTCGGTACTGTAACAATTTCGTTTTTATTTGACAAACATCGTCTAATCATAGAGTAACTAGACTCAAAAGATTCATCTCGCAATTTACTGGCAAACTGTGTAATTAGTTTTTGTTTTATCTATATTTAATATTCTATATATGTGCCGCAAGATTTAATGTGATAAAAAATTTTGAAAAGTTTTTGAGTTTTAGGGTCATCATGTCGCTTTGACAAAGGCTAGCTCTAGCAGCAGCCGTAGTCATCATGTCCATAAAGCTGCGCCCAGCATTGTTTAGTTCTAAAACTAGTTTTAAGATTTCCCGTCACATCGAATATAATGGTATATGCATAATATATTAAATATAGACGAAAATAAAAACTAATTATACAGTTTATCTATAAATCGCGAGATAAATTTTTTGATCCTAATTAGTTCATAATTAGACAATATTTATCAAATAAAAACGAAAATGTTACCGTAGCAAAATCCGAAAATTTTTCATAACTAAACAAGGCCTGAGTGGTCAGTTCGGCCACTTTTCCCGAGTCGGTCGTGCATGTTCACGTGACCAGACCACCAAGTCTTGTCAGCCTTGTCAGCCTTGTTTAGTTCCTAAAAATTTTTGCAAATTTTTTTAGATTTTTTGTCATATCGAATCTTTAGACATATGCATAAAGTATTAAATATAAATAAAAATAAAAACTAATTGTACAGTTTGATCGAAATTGACGAGACAAATTTTTTGATCCTAATTAGTCTATAATTAGATAATATTTGTGAAATATAAACGAAAATGCTACAGTACCTATTTTCTAAATTTTTTTTGAACTAAACAAGATGCGGGCGCGGGCGCGGGTAGAGTAGGACAGAGGGAGAGAAAGAGCGGGAGCGCGGCTTTTGGTGGTGCTGGACGTGCCCCGCCATGATCCACGGCGGTGTGGGCAAACCCGCCATCGGTCACGGCGGGGTATACGTCAGCGTACTCTGCCAGCCATGCGCCACGTTACCAGTGCACTCTGCCGCCATGCATGGCGGGGTCATGTATATTTGCCCCGCCATGTATGGTGGCGGAGCCAAACGGCATAGTTTTGAAATTTTTTTCCTAAGCGGCCTAAATTTGAAATTTGTTTTAAAAATGGACTAAAAATAAAAAAAATATTCGATTTTGGTTAGTTACTGTACACGGTATGATCCCAAAATTTATACATGATTTTTTTAATGCTTGTGTTTTTTTACATGCAGAGCACGTGCCTAGTTTTTCTGATAAACAGTAGTACTCCTAGATGGTTCCATTAGACTGGCGACGACCCGGTTATTTAAATTCCACGCACCTTCGGTTGCTCAGCATGTCTCGCGGTCTCGCCCTGTCGTCTCCTCGCCGCTACTGACTACTGAGGAGTGAGGAGCATGGCCCTGAGTAACCTCGTCGTCGTCCTCCTCGGTACCGCATCGGTTCTGCTCCCCTTCTCCCCTGCAGGTAACCGCTTTCGGCTCAGACTGCCGCTTATTTTCCAGGTCCAATCTAGTGCTAATTTTTGTTCGTCGTGCACAATGTAGATGCCGGCGTGGTGGGCGTGAGCTACGGCCGGCTGGGGAACCACCTGCCGGACACGGCTTCGACGGTAAAGCTTCTGCAGAAGAGCGGCATCACCTCGGTGAGGCTCTACGACGCCAACTCCAAGGTGCTCAAGGCCCTGGCCAACACCGGGATCACGGTGATGGTAATGCTACCCAACGACAACCTCGCCGCGGCGGCCGCGGACCCGTCGAGCGCGCGGCGGTGGGTGCGGAGAAACGTGGCGGCGTACTACCCCGCCACGCGGATCCACGGCGTGGCCGTGGGGAACGAGGTGTTCGAGGAGGCCAATAAGAACCTGACGGCGCAGCTCGTCCCGGCCATGGCCAACGTGCACGACGCGCTGGTGAAGCTGGGCCTGGACGAGGCCGTGAAGGTGTCGACGCCGATCGCGTTCACCGCGCTCCAGGCGTCGTGGCCGCCGTCGGCGGGCAGGTTCCGGGACGACGTCGCGGCGTCGGTGATGAAGCCCATGCTCGATTTCCTGGAGCGGACGGGGTCGTACCTCACCGTCAACGCCTACCCGTTCTTCGCGTACGTCGAGGAGCCAGACAAGATCTCCCTCGACTACGCCCTGGGGAACTCCAACGCCGCCGGCGTGCGCGACCCCGTGACGGGGCTCGTGTACCACAGCCTCCTGGACGCCCAGCTCGACGCCACGTACTTCGCGATGGAGAAGCTGGGGACGTCCAGTTCCAGTGCGCAGGAGCCAAATTTCATGGCGCGAAAGGGTCCGCGCGCGTATGTTTCGGAGAGCGGGTGGCCTTCCGCCGGCAGGCCCAAACCCGGCGGCAGGCCACGCCCACGCGGCGGCGGGAGCGGGAGGCGATGTTTGGAGGAGGAGGAGGCTGGGGACGAAGCGGCTTCGGTAGCAAACGCGCGAGCGTACAACAACTACCTCATCAACCGCGTGCTGTCCGGCGACACGGGCACCCCGTACCGCCCCGGCGCCGACATGGACGTGTACGTCTTCGCCCTCTTCAACGAGAACCAGAAGGGCGACGGAGCGGACGACATCGAGCAGCACTTCGGCCTGTTCTACCCGAACCAGACGAAGGTGTACGAGTTCGACTTCCGGGGCGGCGCGCTGCCGAGCTGGTGCGTGGCGAACGCGTCCGTCGGGGACGCGCGGCTGCAGGCGGCGCTGGAGTACGCGTGCGGCCACGGCGCCGACTGCGGCGCCATCCAGCCCGGCGGAGCGTGCTTCGAGCCGGACACCGTGGTCGCCCACGCCTCGTACGCGTTCAACAGCTACTACCAGCGGAACGGCCGGGGCAGCGGGACGTGCGACTTCGCCGGCGCCGCCTCCGTCGTCCACCACGCACCGAGTGAGTCTCCACGCTTCTTTCTTTGCTCGCATTATTGTTTTCTCGGCGTGACTGGATCGAGCTGTTCCTCACTACTGAAAGTCTGAAACATGTCCCACGTGGCCTGGAGGATCCAGACATCCTCACTGTTGTTTGCTTCTCTGTTTACCGCAGAGGTTGGTCACTGCGTCCTCCCGTCGAACGGTTGGGTTCAAGAAACAACAGCAACAGCGAAGTCTGAAGGCTACACTGCCATCTGATGGCCTGATGCTCAAGTAAAACTTTCAACAAAAGTTCAGTTTGACCTTGAATTGCACTAGTAGAAATGTAGAAAAGTGTAAAGCTAGGCATCTGCACAAGCACATCAGAATAACAGATGACCTTGCTTGCTTTGCTTCACCACACCAGGAGCTAGGTTTGGCTCCGGCTTTACCGCACACTATATATATATATATATATATATATATATATATATATATATATATTTGGAGAACACTCACGTTGCCTATACTGGCTGATGTACCTTTGACATGGTCATTGGTTTGATTCCATCCTATGAACCACGTACATAAACCCTATTCTTACTAGACACTTGTGACGTTTTTTTTTTTCTTTTTCACTAGCTTCGGTTTTTCGATGCACACTGCAGCAAACAATTAGAAAAAAAACTACTACGAAACATATGTCCTTCGGTTTGACTTCTAATCACACGTGTAAAATTTTAAATCTTTATGTATCGTCGGTCAAAGAAGTCAACAGGCTGGAGGTTGTAAAACTGCTTTCGTTGGGCCGGGAAATTGGAAGCAAGTAAGCAACTATCATATACTCCTACGTACGACTTGTAAAAAACGACTTCTTTTGTTAACATGAAGAGAGTATTTATATGGTTTTTATATTTTCAAATTTAATAACTTAAAAGTTATTTATGATTTATATTCTCAATGTTGATCTAAACACCTTGTAAAAAACAACATCTTTTGTTAACATGAAGAGAGTATTAATATTTATGGTGCTGTATATAATCAATATTATTATATTAATTATTAAATTTATTTTATAATAAATTTATTTAGAGATACTAATATTTTTTATAATATAAATCTTATCGACGCGCAAAACTATAACAAACTAGTTATCATAAGAGATACAAAACATATTTTAGAATTTTAAAGTTCTTCTCTTCAACAGAATAAAGAAATCTAATTCTTAATAAAAAATAATAGATTAGAGAAGGAGAGGTATTTCCTTTATTTGAGGGGCGGGACTGTAGAAGGCCAGAATTCGAGGGACCGAAAAAAAAAACTGCGGGAGATGCTGTACCACTTGTGCTGACGCCGCCGAGTAAAATATAATGCAAAAATGGCGCTTCCCACAGCCAGTCAGCCACCGTCGCCGCTCGCCGGGGCCAGGGCAGGGCGGTTGGTATACTTTGGTTGTTGCATTTCCTTGGCGAAGGAGAAGCAAGCCGCCCGTCCTTTTGCCGCTGGCGATGCTCGCCGGCAGCTGCGTCTTTGTCGCCCTCGCGCTGCTTCTGCCGTCGGTACCGCCGGCCGCGGCGACCCAGGAGTTTTACTGCGACGATTCCACCTATGCGGACAACAGCACGTTCCAGGCGAACCTGAACCTCCTCGGCGCGGCGCTCCCCGCCAACGCCTCCGCCTCGCCGGCAGGGTACGCCACAGGCGCCGTCGGTGCGGCGCCGGACCAGGTCAACGGGATGGTGCTCTGCCGCGGCGACACGAACGCTTCCTCCTGCTCCTCCTGCGTCGCGGCTGCGTTCCGGGACGCGCAGCAGCGCTGCCCCCTCACGAAGGGCGCCACCGTCTACAAGGACGATTGCACCCTTCGCTTCGCCGGCATCCGGTTCCTCGACTTCCTCAGAGAGGACCAGTGGCTCGTCTCAGAATTGGTGTAAGTATGGGTATGAACTCTAAGATTCCAATTTCGTACATCAGTAACCCGATAAGATTTTCTTCCAGCTAAGAGGCGCGCGTGCCCTTACAAATTTGTAAATTTGTGAACTTTTACAAGTCCCTCGATTGACCCGGGCCCTGGGAGCGTCAACGCCGCAGATGCCTGGTTCGACGCCGCCGTTACGGGGATCTTCACGGCCCTGGTCGACCGCGCGGCGGCGGCGAGCAACGCGACGAGGAAGTACTTCGCCACGGGGGAGATGGATTTCGACCCTAAGCTCTACGGGCTCGCGCAGTGCGCGCCGGATCTGACGCTGGCGCAGTGCCAGAGCTGCCTCGGAGACCTCGAGTCGAGGGTGACGACGCAGTTCCTGAGCGGACGGCCCCTCGGGAACAACGCTTTCCATGTGTGGTGCTCCCTGAGGTATAGTGTGTCGCCGTTCTACGCCGGCCGGGCGATGCTGCAGCTTCCGGCGCCGCCGGCACCTCCACCAACGGCCACGCCCACGCCCCATTCTTCAGGTCTGAACCACGTAGGAGTTGGGCACTCGATTCTTGTTTTCCTCCAAACTAAATTTCTTTCAGTCACCATGTTAACTCTCAAATATGTTCAAAATTCATCAAATGATATAGTCCACATCAGACTAAACTTTCGTCAAAATTTCAGCAGAAGGGAGTACTACTTTGAGTCTTTGACTTCTTCACTATTGTTAAGGTTCAATATCAAGTACTCCCTCCATCATGAAAAGAACACAATTTTAGCTCTACCATTGATTAACTTTTCTAAAATTCGACCAAGATAATAGAAAAAAGTATCAATATTTGTAATGCAAACAATGTATACTATGAAATTATATTTCATGATGAATCTAATGACATTTATTTGGTATCATAGATATTGATACTTTCAATTTGGTCAAACTCAATATAGTTTGACTCGGTACTACCATAGAATTGCATCCTTTCGTACTTTATATTCAGGTTTGGTGTATGCAGGGAGGAAAATGAATGCAGCAGGAATCTCTGCAGGCATAACCTGTGTTGTTGTGTTGATGTTAATTCTTTCGGTCTTTTTCTTTATTCGCTTCAGGCTAAGGATTAAAGTGAAGAAAAATGATCACTGTGAGTAGCAATATTGGTTTTTCATATGAGCCTGTATTTTCGGTTTCCTTACATAACTTCTTGTCATATGACACCAGCACTGAAGAAGATAGGGAGAGCTCAATGCACGATCTTTGATTTGCTGACGCTGGAAGAGGCGACTGAACATTTCTCAGAGAAAAATAAGCTTGGAGAAGGTGGTTTTGGTATTGTGTACAAGGTAGGTAATCGAGTGAGAACTTAGGGAAAAAATTCTAGTGCATCATGCTTTCTCTGAAAGTCGATCTGTTTCAGGGGATACTGTCAGACGGGCAAGAGATAGCAGTCAAGAAACTTTTAGGAAGAGCCGGGTCTGGGTTAGATCAGCTACAGAATGAGGTGCAGCTACTGGCAGAGCTTCAGCACAAGAATCTTGTTGGGTTACAGGGTTTCTGCTCGCATCATAATGATACACTGCTAGTTTATGAATACATCAAGAATGGGAGCCTTGACAGCATTCTATTTGGTACTTCCCTCTCCATTCACCTCTTCATATGCATATCCAGAATTCCATTGTCAGGGATCATGGTAAATAAAATGTTAAACTGCTCCTATGCTTTACATGAATCCTTGGGAATTTTTAGACTCTAAGTGAAACTACTGATAGATGAGTGTGATGAAAAACATAAATGCTCCCCCTACGGTAAAAAAAAGTACTCGACACATTTGACTTTGAATATCTTCGATGCATATCTTTGGCCACTAATTTACTCTAGAATATATTATTAAGATCCTTCAGTTAAAGAGATTTCACAAGCATTTTGAACACAAATATACATGATATCTCGATATACATACATAGCTTACATGTTTCAAACTGAATAATGTAATAGTTATTGGCGTTTGTACTTTTTAAGGTTTGGTCGTGTTTTTGTGACCAGAGGGAGCACAATTATGAAAAAAGGGAAATGGAATCACTTGATTGATATCTGATAAAGTAATTTACATAGTATTACTGAAAAAAGTGACAGTTTAGATTCTTTTCTGAACTTTGTCTGATAGTAAGGTGTTTCTATATCGTTTTGCTATTATTTACCTATCAGTAACACCTGATATAAGCTAGTAATTTGGGCACAACAGATGATAGCAAGGGAAATGCACTTGACTGGGAGCAACAGTACAACATCATCTTTGGAATTGCCAAGGGGATATTGTATCTCCATGAGGACTCAACCATGAGGATCATCCATCGGGACCTGAAGGCAAATAACATTCTTCTTGATGACAACATGGAACCGAAAATTGCAGATTTTGGGTTGGCAAGGCTTATAGGAGAAGGCCACACCCATACTCAGACAGCCAGAGTTGTTGGGACATTGTAAGCTAAGCTCGCAAACTTGGCTCACTGCGCTTGATGAATGCATGAGTGTTCAGGCCTAGCTAACTGAAGCGCCTCCCATCCTCTGCAGCGGCTATATGGCGCCAGAGTATGTATTGCATGGTCGTGTGTCGCCCAAGATCGACATCTTTAGCTTCGGCGTGTTGGTCCTTGAGATCGTGACCAGGAGAAGCAACTGCAACTCTGATGACCACAGCACTGTGAATCTCCTTAGTGATGTAAGTGAAGTGCCGGGTTAGCTTTGTTTTTGGTTTCTTTTTTACTGCATCTAAGCACTAAAATATTAATACCATCATGTCTGAATCTGGAAACCTTATCTAGTTTCTACCGACAAATTATAAACTGATGCTGGTCACCTAACAGGTCTGGGATCACTGGAAGAAAGGGACGATGTCGCAAATGCTTCATGGATCGCTGAATGAGTTTGCTCGAAGCCAAGCGCTGCGATGCATCCACATTGGCCTGCTGTGTGTCCAGCCGGAACCTGACGATAGGCCTGACATATCAGCCGTAGTGTTCATGCTAACCAGGGATAGCATAGAGCTCAAGCCGCCGGCGCAGCCTGCATTCTTCTTTGGTAGCGAATCACCTTCAGCTTCACGGTCAGATGGTCAAAGCAGCTATGTATATGCCCGGTCTGGTTTCATGCTGGAACAGGGCGTCTCTGTGAACGGGATTACACTCAGTGAACTGTATCCTAGATAGGATCAAAGTCTGGATACTGAGCTCATGGAATACAGCTGAAACTTAACCACTTTGGTTAACATGTTGAACTCTCTATGAGTTCCCAAATTGGCATGCAGAAATGGGTTTTCATAAAAATTTCACTAAGATATGATAATAAGGGGGTGTTTAGTTCCTTTTTTTCCCAAAAAAAAATTAGGTTTTGGTCCATCATTTTGTAAAATGGAACTACACTCCATGCAAAATTTTTAGCAAAAAGGTAGTTATTCTCATTTTGGATTTTGGCATCAAGTGGCAAAAAAACCCAAAAAAAGCTTCAAGAGGTTCTCATGCGGGCAATAAAATCTGCATTTTGGATGGAATTAAATATGGCTCTAAAAATTTTGGCATTTTGCATTCCACCATTTCAAAATAGTTTACAAGAAAGTGCCTGGGACCCAATCGAGTCTGAATCAAAATCCACAAAAGCATAGCAGTCCAAATCCAAATCCAAATTAGACTAACTTTAGAAAGAAAATAACTTACAAAATCAGGACAATAGGCGTTGATAGCCTCGGTGATCAATCGTTCATGGGAGCGTGCACCGCGGTCGGTTCAAGGGGCGAGCATGTTGGGCACGCGACGTTCATGGAGGCCTCTTGCGTGTTCCCAAACTGATGAATTATTGTTAACCATCACCCTTAATCTGTTCTATTCTAGAATATTGTTTTTTTACATACAAGTTTTACTAAAAAAATGAGGATATGTTAGTAGCCAAAATTGGATTGTTTTGGGAAAACCGGCTTGTCCAATAATTTGTAAAGTTGCAAGTTGGACTTCGTCATTACATTCTTCTTGTCGAGACAATCGAAATGCATATATAGAACATCCAGTTTGAACTTTACATGAGAGAATTATGGTTTTGGTCAGGCTGGTTTTGGTAGCCTAAAACGAGTTGGAGTTGTATATTGACAATGATTTTGCAAGAGTTTTGACTCCTAACGCGACAAGTCTACCCATTCTACAAATATAAAGGGTCATGGCTAATTGAGGGCCATCTATAATCATTAGAAAACACAATATATTTACTTTTTTATTATCTTTTTTAAAACCTTAGCTTTTCAAGCCCTTATTTGTTGTTTTGCAAGCATCCCGATGTTTAATGTGATGTTCTAGGTAGCCTACCAACCTTAGAATAATCCTGAGTGTGTCTTTCTGATGGTTTCCTTTTCAGGAGGCGCGTTAATAGAAACTGCTACTCGGTTTCTGATGGCTGATCGAGGGTAGCCATTACTGCTAGTACTCTGCTAGTCTGGTTTGTAATTCCGGCCAGCCAGTTTTTCATAGCTTTGCTGCAAGTTGATCCTTGAGCGATGGGTGATCTGCATCTGATCCGAGTGTGCTAGCTTTTTAAGTGCTCGGACGGACCTGATCACGAACAACGAGATCCTGTCCTTGCCAGTAGCGGCATACTGTGGGATTTCTGCACCCTGCATGAATGCATGGAGAACGGCCAACACCACCACCTCACCAATTGCGGCACGCCCAAGTGTGACACGGAAATGGATATGTAAAGCTCTTTGTCAAGTGGCAGGATACTGTAACATAGGGATATGCCAGAATATTTCCCCATCGTCACGGAGCATTTTTATAATAGTCTCAGGTCGGTTTTCGAACCCTATATAAGAGGATGTAAGATGTAACCACTCTTAAAGGGGGAGAGAGAACAATTACTATTCTCACCTACTGTCAAGCTTATTGTTCGCAGTCGCTAGGCCTCTCGCTACAGCGCGTGAGAACGCTCTTCGTGCATCTTGCTGCTGGGAGTTGCAGAATGCATTTCCCAACAGGGATCTGATATGGCGCTATGTAAAACCGATTCCACATCTATTACAAGGTTTCCACCAAAATCTAAAAAAATTTCAAGATTTTCCGTCACATCGAATCTTGCGGCACATGTATGAAGCACTAAATATAGACAAAAATAAAAACTAATTACACAGTTTGCTTGTAAATCGCGAGACAAATGTTCTGATCCTATTTAATCTATGATTGGAAAATATTTACCATAAACAAACGAAAGTGCTACAGTAGTAAAATCTAAAAAGTTTTCATATCTAAACAAGACCCAACTCGTGTGGATAAAAAGGAAGAAATCTTCACATGCAGACCAAGTGACAATAAAGATAATAGTTCCAAAATTGCTCCTTCATCGCACCTTCCTTGCCATGTTGCGTGCGCTCCACCTTAACGCCAAATACTCCACATGGAAAGTCCCTTCCAACAGTTTTTTTTTTAAAAAAAAACTTAAAACAATGAGTTTTCCAAGTGACTAAAAAAAGTTGAGAGTATACTTGTTGGTTTCCTCCAACTGTTTTCAAAATCTCGTTTCTAAAAGATAAAAGGTATTTTTCCACCGAGAATTCTGAACTTTTTTATACTTATATTTACAATCAGGAATCGTGTCCTATTTCCTATTCTTTTTCGTATTCTTTTGCCTTAGATTGGCGCGATGGATACATGCGCATATTATCTATGCAATAGGATTAATTTTTCCAAGTGCTAAAAGATTATGAGGTGGGGTTAGAGTTGTTGGAGATGTTTTTTTTTTCAATCCTGCCAAACATCATGGACTGAGATATTGTGTTTTGGGAACTTTTAGAGATGTTCTCAGGATTTGGATCTTTTTTTACTAGAAACACTCATTCCTTCTAGATTTTTTTCCAATTTTAATCTTCTTTTAATATCTCTTTTAAAAATAGCCCCACTTATTTTTTTTGTTTTTATTTTTAACCCTTTTGTTGCTCCAGCGCACCTAGCATGCAAAATCATGCTGCCATGCTACATGGGTTAGCATGGCAAAACCTTCTACGTAGAAATTCTTATCACGCCACTTTCATTAACATGACAATCTTGTTTTGTCGCGACAATTTCTAGTACACGATTAATATGTTGCTGAAACTTTATATTATTTTTTTTAGTATTTTGGCAACCTTAAACGTAGAAATTCAAAACTATAAAGTCGTAGATTTCATCAAGAGATATAACATTCATAAAAAAATATCTCTTCATTTGATATTATACAAGAAAAACTATGCTAAAACTTTGTATTATTTTTTCAAACATCTTAACAACCTCAAACAAAAAAACTCAAATCTAAAAAAATTTGTAGATCTTATTAAAAATAATTACCGCTAGTATCTACTATAACAACAGTGCGGTTCACATGAAAACCAGTCAAAAATCAATCCAGGCCAGCCGTGGAAGAAACTTTCAAGTGTAAATGCCTATCTTTGTCCATCAGTTATCAACATTGTCCCATTGACTCTACACAGGCGTCAACTTTGTTAGGGGTGTTTGGTTCCAACTCCTAAAATTTAGTCTCTATATATTACATTATTTATTTAGACACGAATTTACAGTATTAAATATAGATTAATTATAAAACTAATTACACACATTTATTTAGACTAATTTACGAATTTGAGAAATTTACTATATGTTTGGAAGGCAGGAATGCAAAATAAAGAAATAGAAAAAACATGGGAACAGAATAGAGAAAAAGGTAAAATAAAACTATAGGATTTCAAAACACAGTCATAGAAACTTTTGGGGTGTTTAAGAGTCTGGAAAACATATGAATGTAACATGTGACCAAGAAGCGAAGTTCCAGGCTTAGAACTTGATGAACAAAACATTGTAGGAAATTTTCCTTTGAGTTTCCTTAGATGTATTTTTTCCTGTATTTTGTGAAGCTAGGATAGCCTTTTTCTCTGTAAAAGAAATACAGATTTCCTTTATTTCAAACAGCAAGTTAAGAAAACTTTCCTAAAAAAATCTATTCCTTTAATTTTCCTTTGGAAACCTTCAATTCCAAATAAGGCCTTAATTGTGGTCAGCTCTAGTGGACTGAACGAGTGTTCCTTGAAGGCATCTGAAGGAGACTCTTGCCTAACTGTACCATATATATTTGGAATTAAGTATATACAACATGCATGAGGTACCGAAACATTATTGGACCTATTATCTTTATTTCATTTGGCATGCATCTGCAGATTTTCTGTCTCTTCGTGTGTTCAAAATGAAAAACATTATTATTGGGAAAGAAGTAGAAAGAAACAATTTAGGCTGTGGAGTCAAGTCAAAGTCGTAGGATTATTTGGCAAGAAGTACTCCATCAGATGCCGGTAATTGGGTCCGTACAAGACAAGGAATAGGTCATAGCCCGTGGGCCGTGGCCCCTTGTCAACCGTGGAAGAAAGCCCCTAGTTGGACTTGGACAGAAAATCTTGAACGATAATCAGGCTTGTTTAATTTGCGAAGAGAAAAAGTTTCGAGATATCGTAGCACATATATAACTATAGTAATTAGTATTTAATTATAAACTAATTAGATTTAAAATATTTATATCATAAAATACATATAATTTATACTTTAATTTATGTTTAATACTATATACATGTGTTCAAACATTAGATGTGATGAGACAAAAAGTTTTTAAGTGAAAAATATACTGGGCAAGTTTGGCAAATGACGGCAACATGACGCGCCTCCGTCATGCAACAAGAACATCTCGTTCAACTCACTAATTTAACGGATCGGAACGACTTCCATTTTATCCTCAATGAGTTGAATAAACATTTGTGGACATATGAAATCAAGTCGTGGTTTGGTGACTTGGTCCACCAGGAGTAATCGAGCGTGCTTTTGTCCACGATGAGCCCATGAGGATCCACCATGTGTCAAGTCGTGGGTTTGAACTAAAGCGCGCGCCATATGATAAAGATTCATTAATTCACACCAAATCATAGTAGAAAGTATTGTTGACTGATTTATTATAAAAGAAAAATACTATTGAATAGCTAATAAATTTGGCTGATAATGTTAAGCGAAAAAAAGTACAGTACTACAGTGTGAGAAGCAGCAATAGCCTTGTTGGGAAAGTGCATCCCGACACGCGCAGAAGTTTTAAAAAAAAAAAGTAATCAGGCCTTGTTTAGTTCTCGAAAAATAGTTTAAAAAATTCAAGATTTCTCGTCACATCAAATCTTACAGCATATGCATTAAGCATTAAATATAGACGAAAACAAAAATTAATTACACAGTTGGCTGTAATTTACGAGATGAATCTTTTAAATCTAATTAGTTTATGATTAGACAATATTTATCAAATACAAACGAAAATGCTACAGTAGTCGAAACAAAAAAAATTGCCAACTGAACAAGGCCTCAGGCGCTGAGCAGTTTAACCCGAGAGGGCGAAGGTATAGCACGTTCAGCTAGAAACCATGATTTGGAAACAATGCTCACTTATTCAATCTCCATGAAACATTTTCCTTCTCTCTCCTCCTCAATATATCAAAAACTTTATTTCTATTGATGTGTGTGTGCATGAAACTCTAAAAAATCTACATTAAGACTGACCTTAGAGAAGCATTGGGTCTAAGGCCTTGTTTACTTCCACCTAAAATCCAAAAATTTTCATGATTTTCCGTCACATCGAATCTTTAGACATACGCATTGAGTATTAAATATAGATGAAAATAAAAACTAATTGCATAGTTTGGTCGAAATTTACGAGATGAATCTTTTGAACCTAGTTAGTTCATGGTTGGACAATAATTACCACAAACAAATGAAAGTGCTATAGTGTCGCGAAATTTTTTCCTTCACCAACTAAACACGGTCTAAGTCGTCTTTGCCCCCCATTCCCCCAACAAGCATGTATGAGTGTGCACGTGTGAACAGACATTAAGGCCAGTCTAAGTGGAGATTTGATGTTATAGTTTTAATGTTTCTATATTTTAGAAACAATGTAAAAAGGTTTTATTTCTATAAAATTTTCTTTACTTTTATGAAACTTTTATTATCTCTCTTTATTAGTATGGTGTTATATTAGTATAATTAAGATCTATAAGAACAAAGATGACTCTACAGCCTATATGTAGCCTGGCTCTAGAGCCTATATGCAGCTAGAGCACGTGTGCATGTGAACCACTCGTCGTCGGGAACAATCACGCTATAAACCGTTTTTTTTATTCGCGAAACAACGAGCCCGCGACCAAACTTTGTACTCTCTCGTTCCATAATAAATAACGTATTCTTTTTATTTCTATAATTTATGTTTGACCGCTCGTCTCATTCAAAAAAAATTAGTAAATATTATTTATTTTTTTTAACTCATTTTATTGTTAGATATATATTTGTAATAATTAATTTATTTTATTATTTGTATAAAAAATTTAAATAAAACGAATAGTTAAACATAAATTGTACTAGTCAAAAATATATATTTATTTGTGGGATGAACTCGTTTATGACTCGTCAGTCAACCATGACTGCACACTTGCCTTGCCCCTGACCCCTGACCCTGAGTAATGCCAATGGAGTGGAGACTTCCAACTGCGGCCAGGAGGAAGCCAAGCCAGTGCCCACTACGCCGTGGGTCCGTGGCGATGTGTAAACAAGGCGCTCCTCCTCTGCCGCTGCCGATGCTCGCCGGCCGCTATACCATCATCATCCTTGTCTTCGCTTTCCTGCTGCCGGCGCCCCTGGCCGTGGAGATCCCGCCTTCTGATTGCGACGGCAACAAGTACGCGGCCAACAGCACGTTCCAGGCGAACCTGAA
This sequence comes from Sorghum bicolor, assembly GCF_000003195.3. Classification (NCBI taxonomy): domain Eukaryota; kingdom Viridiplantae; phylum Streptophyta; class Magnoliopsida; order Poales; family Poaceae; genus Sorghum; species Sorghum bicolor. The sequence goes on along the minus strand of NC_012871.2, from coordinate 69,755,613 downwards.
CCTTCTCGCGGCAGCGCTCCCCGTCAACGCCTCCGTCTCGCCGGCGGGCTTCGCAACCCTTGGCTTTGGCACGGCGCCCGCCCAGGCCAACGGTCTGGCGCTTTGCCGCGGCGACACCAACGCGTCCACCTGCGCCGCCTGTGTCGCGGCGGCGTTCCAGGACGCGCAGCAGCTCTGCCCGCTGTACATGGGCGCCACCGTGTACCGTGGCGCCTGCGTCCTCCGCTTCGCCAACTGGCAGTTCCTCGATTTCCTCAAAGAGGGCCAGTGGCTTGTGTCGGAATTCTTGTATGATCTATTCACCTCAAATTTTCAATTTTTTCCCCACACATCAATTGCTTCTAGTTTGGTTTGGGATAAACGGCTTACGAATTTTGCGACTTGTGACAAGTCCTTCGATTGGTACGTCCTTGGAGAGCGTCAACGCCTCGGATGCCTGGTTCAGCGCCGCCGTCACGGGGATCTTCAGGGCTCTAGTCGACCGCGCGGTGGCGACGAGCAACGCGACGAGGAAGTACTTCGCCACGGGCGAGATGGACTTCGACCCCAAGCTCTACGGACTTGCGCAGTGCGTGCCGGATCTCACGCTGGCGCAGTGCCGGGAGTGCCTCCAGGACCTCGTGACGATAGTGACGACGCAGTATTTGAGCGGGCGGCCGCCCTCGATTAACGCTTTCGTGGTGTGGTGCTCCCTGATATACAGCGTGTCGCCGGTCTACGACGGCCGGGCGATGTTGCAGCTTGCCGCGCCGCCGGTACCACCACCGTCGGCCACCTTCACGTCCCCCTCTTCAGGTCCGGAGCAAATAGGATCCTCAATTCTTGTTATCCTGAACATTTCTTTGAGTCATCACGTTAATTCTCACGTACGCGAATTCATCAAATCATGGCTCCTGACTTCGTCATAAATGTTGTGAGTTCGAAGTTATATACTACTTAAACTTATGTTTGGCAGTTGGCACATGCAGGGAAGAAAAGAAGTGCAGCTGGAATCTCTGCAGGCGTAGCCTGTTCCATTGCGTTCATGTTGATTATTTCAGTTATTTGTTTCCTTCGATTCCAGAGGAGAATTAACTCGACAGAGAACGATCACCGTGAGTAACAATGTGGTATTTTAATTCACTGTTTACAGTGTTTCCATGAGCTTGAATGTACTATTTCCTTAATAAATTCTTGTCATATGACGCCCTAACAGCACTGAAGAAGATAGGGAGAGCACAATGCACGATCTTTGATTTGCCAACATTGCTAGAGGCCACTGAACACTTCTCAGAGAATAATAAGCTAGGAGAAGGTGGTTTTGGTACAGTATACAAGGTAAGTAAACGAGCGAGGACACATGAGGGAAAGAGAATGTAATAATATCACACTTCTCTGAAAGATAATTTATTTGTTTCAGGGGATCCTCTCTGATGGGCAGGAGATAGCAGTCAAGACGCTCTTAGGAAGAACCAGGGAAGGGTTGCAACAACTACACAATGAAGTGCTGGTACTGGCAGAGCTTCAGCACAAGAACCTTGTTAGGTTACATGGGTTTTGCTTGCATCAGAGTGACACACTGCTGGTTTATGAATACATCAAGAATGGGAGCCTCGACAACTTTCTATTTGGTATTTTCTTCTTCATTCACCTCTTTAGTCGCATAACCAGAATTCTCTGGTTTAGAAAATGTAAACTGCACTGTTGCTTTTCATGAATCCTAGGAAATTTTTGTGTTCTATGCATGAATCTTATTGAGAAACTAGTAATAGATGAATATGATGAGAATAATTTGCATATTGATATAAAGTATATATCAAAAAATAAAATTCAAATCTAAGTATATACTGCAATATCATACTACTGCGAAGTGCGAATCGATATCTGATTTCCCCCAAATTAAGTTACAGAGTATTACTGTAGTAACGGTTTATACTTTTCTTTTTCTGAACCTTTTCTGATAAGTGAGTGGTCATTGTAATAGTAACAGTAGGATATTAGTTTATATCGATTTATAGATATTCTATCAGTAATGTGGTCACAACAGATGATAGCAACGGAAATGCACTTAATTGGGAACAACAGTACAACATCATCATTGGAATTGCCAAGGGGATATTGTACCTCCATGAGGACTCGAGCATGAGGATCATCCACCGGGACCTGAAGGCAAATAACATTCTTCTGGATGACAACATGGAGCCCAAAATTGCAGATTTTGGGTTGGCAAGGCTTATTGGAGAAGGCCACACTCACACTCAGACAGCCAGAGTTGTCGGAACATTGTAAGCTAAGCTCATGGACTTGATACAGCCTCAGGCATCACGCTTGAATCCATGTGAGTGTCCAGTCCATGCTAACTGAATTACTTCCCATCCTCTGCAGCGGCTATATGGCGCCAGAGTATGCAATGCAAGGTAGTGTGTCACCCAAGATTGATGTCTTCAGCTTCGGTGTGTTGGTCCTTGAAATTGTGACCAGGAGAAGCAACTGCAGTTCTGATGACCACAGCACTGTCAATCTCCTTAGTGATGTAAGTGAAGTGCCGAGTTTGCTTAACTTTTTTTTTGGCTGAATATATACTAAAACATTCATATCATCGTGTCTGAATGTGGAAAGCACTCCTAATTAGTATTGGCAAACTATAAAAATGGCACTCCCGTCATCTAACAGGTCTGGGATCACTGGTCCAAAGGGACGATGTTGCAAATGCTTCACCCATCGCTGGATGAGGTTGCTCAAAGCCAGGCGCTACGATGCATCCACATCGGTCTGCTGTGCGTCCAGTCGAAACCTGAGGACAGGCCTGACATATCAGTCGTGGTATTCATGTTAACCAGGGATAGTATGGGGCTCCAGCTGCCGTCGCAGCCTGCATTCTTCTTTGGTAGAGAATCACCTTTAGCTTTAGGGTCAGATGCTCGAAGCAGCTATACATACGACCGGTCTGGTTTCATATTGGAACAGGGTTTATCTGTGAATGAGGTTACACTCAGGCCTTGTTTAGTTCACTCTGAAAACCAAAAAGTTTTCAAGATTCCCCGTCACATCGAATCTTGTGGCACATGCATGAAACATTAAATATAGACGAAAACAAAAACTAATTACACAGTTTAGCTGGAAATCACGAGACGAATCTTTTGATCCTAGTTAGTCTATGATTGGATAATATTTGTCACAAACAAACGAAAGTGCTACAGTTCCGAAAAGTTTTCACTTTTCGGAACTAAACAAGGCCTCAGTGAACTGTATCCTAGATAGAATCTACATTTTAAAATGTATGGCTGGCCCGTCCGACCGAAAAATTAGATCTAACTTGTCCAGCAAAATAGTCATGGACGGGACTTTTTTGACCGAAATAAATGTGCTTTTTTCAGCTCAGTCTGAATTCGATCCGACCCACAAAATGCTCAGGTCTATGCCTTGCCCCCTGCTTAGCGGTGCGTAGCACAAACACGTGAGCCAGGCACGTGGCGCGCCAGGCCACGGAGGCGGCGCCCACCACCGCTCATGCGTCAGTGGCCAGCGTTGGGCTCTAACAAGCCCCCCCCCCCCACCCCCACCGTGCGCCTACCATTATCATTTTCAAGAAAGGTGTCTAGCTTCCAATGCCGAAACGGGCAAAAGAAAGAGCGCTCCCCACGCCACCACCGGGCCACGCCCTTGCCGGAGCCCCCGGCCACCTCGGCACACCGACGAAGGGAAGGTGTTAGCAGCACACTCGATTAGTCCACAAAACAACAAGATTCAAATACAAATTAAAGTACTACCAAATGTGACACCATGGTTGAATCCAAATAACAGGGACTTAAACTTCATGGTCCTCGAAAACAACATGGTAGTCCAAACAGCACAACACCAATAGGCGCACCCTCAAATGAACAACTCTTGTAGATTTCTGGCGGAAAGTAGAAATCCCGATGAACAAAGTGGCAAAATGGTCAGAGTAGTTAAAAAGTTGAGGTGAAAAAGATTAAAAACCAGATTAAATCTCAAAATTCAAATTTAACATAAAAGTAAGCAATAAATTTTAGCACTAGTGTACTTACAATTGATGAACTATAATGTACAAATATAGTACCACTAATATAGTATTCTTATCTAAGGCGGGTGTTTTGGATTTTCGGAGGCGAGCAAAACGTCTACCTCCGTCAAAAGGTTTTAGTTAGTGCAGACTAACACAGGTGGCCAAATGTCTGCCTGCAAAAAATAGAACTAAAAAAATAATAATAAAAGAAAAGCTTGTCGACCGAGCCTAGTTTGGATCTAGGCCTATTAGGCCTAGACGCGCCGCCGCCGCCGCCGTTCCTGCCTGGGCCCACCACAGGATATGGTGGTGGAGGTCGCTGCCGAGGAAGGAGGCTCCATTGGCATCCCTAGTTGGGAAGAATGGAAAGCTTGATAAATTCGCAATGCAAGGTGTTGTATGGTGCCTAAAGGAATTGTTACCGCTTTTAGACCTCCTCAAAACATTGATGGGATTAACAGGGTGTCTTGTTGCAAAGATCTCTTTACATCTTCATGATGGGCCACATAGGTTTGGCGTTGATGTGGTTGTCTATGTTGTTATTTGATGTTGTTGTTGATTGTGTTGTCTTAGTCATAGCATTTGATATCGTGACGGGTTTGGTTTGAATGGAGTACCCGGAAAGACCTTCCACTGCAAAAGAGGGGTCAGGCAGGGTGACCCCCTCTCCCCTTTACTATTTGTCCTAGCGGCTGATCTCCTCCAGTCTATTATCAACAGGGCTAAAGATCTTGGTCTCATCCAGCTGCCAATTCCTTTACTAAGTACTAGTGACTTCCCCATCCTTCAATATGCAGATGATACTCTCATAATTATGCAAGGTTGTGCTAGGCAGCTCTTCTGTCTCAAAGCTTTGCTTGGCTCCTTCTCTGAGTCCACAGGTCCGAGAATTAACTTCAAAAAATCAATGATGATCCCAATTAACATCTCTCAGGACAGATTAAATCATCTGGCAAGAACCTTTGGCTGCTCAATCGGCTCCTTGCCCTTCACTTATCTTGGATTACCCCTCGGTCTAACTAAGCCAAGGGTGGAGGATTTCTTGCCAATTGTCAGCAGATGTGAGAAATGATTGGTGAGTGCATCTATCTTCTTGTCTCAAGCAGGGCGGTTACAACTCACTAATTCTGTCCTTTCGGCTCTCCCAACCTTCTCAATGAGCACCTTCTCCCTGCATGTCACTGTCAGAGAACAGATTGATAGATATAGAAAAAGTTGTTTATGGAGAGGCTCTGATGAGAATAACAGGGTAAATGCAAAAGCTGCTTGGACACTTGTCTCTAGGCCAAAATCCGAGGGGGGGGGGGTTAGGTGTTCTTGACCTGCAAACTCAGAACGAGGCTCTGCTCATTAAGAACCTGCATAAGTTCTTCAATAAGCTTGACATTCCATGGGGTCATCTAGTATGGGAAAAGTATTACAGCAATGGCAAGCTACCTAATCACATAAAGAAGGGCTCTTTTTGGTGGAGGGACATTCTCAAGCTCTTGGATAAGTTCAAAGGCATGGCCACGATCTCCATTCAATCTGGTGAAACATGTCTCTTCTGGGATGATCTGTGGATGGGTCAAGTCCCAAAGATTGCATACCCTGAATTATATTCTTTCACTAAGAAGCCAAATTGGACTGTTGCTTCAGCCAAGCTTAGTGAATCTTTAATTGAGAGCTTCCATCTGCCTCTGTCAATTGAAGCCTATCAGCAACTCTTCCAATTAGAAGACACTCTGAACAGCTTCAACCCGACTACAAGCAATGACTCCTGGTCTTACATTTGGGGCAGCCGAACCTTTTCTTGTGCAAAAGCCTACCGGCAGCTCTCTGGTTCGTCACCAGTGCACCCTGTGTTCTCTTGGATCTGGAAATCAGCGTGTCAACACAAGCACAAAGTTTTCTTTTGGTTCTTAGTGCAAGATAGACTTAGCACCAGAAACATCCTCAGAAGAAGAAATATGTTTCTTTAGTCTTACAACTGTGTTTTATGCGAGAACTCGGTGGAAGAAACAGTTGATCATCTCTTCTAACACTGTGACATGGCAAAAGACTGTTGGAATTGGATTGGTCTAGTAGTCCCGCAGTCTCAGGGGCCGTTTCAAATCCTGGTGGAGTTCAGAAGGCAGCTCAACATCCCCTTCTTTATGGAAATCATTGTTCTTATGTGCTGGAGCATTTGGTCAGTCAGGAACAACTTGATCTTCAGAAATCAAGAGGCAAAACTGCAGCACTGCAAGCATATCTTCAGATATGTCTTTGGCCTAGTTGTTCACCGCGCAAAAAAGAGATATCTGCCCCAAATTAGTTTATGGCTACAACAGCTTGTATAATCTTGGGTTTAGCTAGAGCAGCCTGTGTAATTTTATTCATTTTCTTTCTTTCGTTTTTTGTTTCGTAGAAACCTCCTCTCTCCTCTTTCCCCTCTTTTTTCTTTCCTTCTTTGTTATCCTCTGTTTGGATTCGTTTCCTTTTAATAAATTCCAGTAGGGGTGCAAGCCCCTCTTGTTCGTTCAAAAAAAAAATTGCATGGATATGACTCACCGACAAGATCCTGTGAAAGGCGTCATCTCCATTACTGCCTCAACCAACTATGGAGGCACAATCAAAGTTGCCGACCCATAGCAGGAGGATCGCTGCTCAGGCACTCTCACACATCCCAGCTTCTAAGCGGGGAGAGGTGTTGATGATGAAGTAGATGAGATTTCTCGATGGTCGAACGAGGTCTTTCACGGCAGCCAACAAATGCCTACGGCAACAACTTCGTCGACCAAGTCAATCCCTCGCATGCTGAGGTAATGCAACAGCTCTTTCCGAACCCACAAGGAGAGTGGTTGAGGCGCCGCGCGCAAGGCAGCACGTTTGATGCCGGTGATGGCTAGGTAGCATGGTTAGCGAGTAATAACCCATGATCACCTTTTGCTAGGGAGGTCAGAGTCAATTGTATAATTTTTTCTCTTAGTATGTCATGTTCATGCGCGTGTCCTTATGACATTAACTATTTCTCAATTTTAATATAAATATACTTAAACTTTTCGTGTATTTGAGGAAAAAAAATGGAGGATAGCGAGGAACAGATGAAGTATATATATAGACTACGCTGGGGTGTTGATAGAACGTGTATATGTGTTGTACGTGCTCCTGTTGTAATTGTTAACAGAACGTGTATATGTGCAGTACCTGTACGTGCTCTTGTTGTACTCGGAGCATAGTTCAAGATCGTAATTAAGAGCAACTTGCGTGTTGTAATTGTATAAAAAAAGAGCTCATGATTGGATCATCTCATTCTCATTTGTTCTATCTATATATAATTTGGACTCCGTGGGTACGGCGTCATCACTCGTCAACGTTGTCATAGACCGATAGACGAAGTACAATCCACAGGAAAATAATAAGAAAGCAACTGATGATTGAACGGTTGTACAGCATTATTATTAGCAGTGACGTTCAACGTTGACATGATGTCTTACACTGCTCTTTCAGAGGGTTTTAAGAGTAAGGAGGACCCGCGCTCGGTCGATTTGCCGGTTTCCGGGCTTTATTATCTATACTTCTTCGTCTTAATACAGAATAAAATTATCCTCATATCCCTGTATACCTATTAGGTATAGTAGCATATCGATCATCGTCTTCAGGACCTCGCTTTTTGTATCGTTGCTGCTTCTTCCGTTGATCATCAACCACTCGATGGGAGCACACAGTTTCCGACTTCTGCAGCAATGAATGGAAACAAAAACGGATTATAGGCTCAGACAAAAGTTTGGGGGCAGGGCGACAAAAAATGACGACGAGTAAGAAAGCCAGTTGACTCACTGGGTTGCTGGTATACAACGGAGGCGGCACCAGAGAAGTCGCAAGTTCCGCTAGCCCGTCCCTTGTGCTGGTAGTAGCTGTTGAACGCGTACGAGGCGTGCGAGGGCTTGGTGTCGGGTTGGAAGCACTGCCCGCCGGGCTGGATGGCGCTGCAGTCCGCGCCGTTGCCGCATGCGTAGTCCAGGGCATTCTGAAGCCGCGCGTCCCCGACCTCCGCGTTCGCCACGCACCAGCTCGCGTTCGGGTCGCAGGTGCCTTCAGTTTCACACCACCAGGTTGATCAGCATTATTGTTTGCACGTTTGCAGTTTGCATGATCGGCAAACAAGACCTCTGAAAGCAGCAGCGAGCGAGGAAGCCGAGAACTCACCAGCTGGTTCTTGGTAGACGATGTAACCGGCGCCGTTGAAGTCGCACGTCCCGTTGCTCCGGCCGTTCCGCTGGTAGTAGCTGTTGAACGCGTACGAGGCGTGGGCGACCACGGTGTCCGGCTCGAAGCACGCCGCGCCGGGCTGGATGGCGCTGCAGTCGGCGCCGTGGCCGCACGCGTACTCGAGTGCCGCCTGCAGCCACGATTCCCCGACCGACGCGTTTGCCACGCACCAGCTCTCCGCCCCCGGCGCCGGCGGAACGCCGCCGCCGCGGAAGTCGAACTCGTACACCTTCTGCATGTTGGGGTAGAAGAGGCCGAAGTGCTGTTCGACGTCACCAGCGCCGGTGCCCTTCTGGTCCTCGTTGAACAGCGCGAAGATGTACACGTTCATGTCGGCGTTCGGGCGGTGCGGCGTGCCGGTGTTTCCGGACAGCACGCGGTTCATGAGGTTGTTGATGTAGGTCTGAGCGTTAGCTATGGTGGCCACTCCTCCGGCCTGTAAAAGCCTCCTGTGGCCGCCGCCGCCGCCTCTGAGGCTGCCCCCTGAAGGCGCGCCGTGCTCCGTGTGGTGCACGGCCATATTGGAGTACGATGCCCCCAGCTTGTCCATGGCGTAGTACGTGGCGTCGCGCTGGGCGTCCAGGAGGCTGTTGTACTTGAACTGGGTGTCGGGGTCTACCGCGCCGGGGTTGGGGTTGTTCCCCAGGACGTAGTCGAGGTTGAAAGTGTCTGGCTGGGCCATGTAAGTCAAGTAAGGGTAGTAATTGACGGAGAGGTAGGAGCCCGTCTGCTGCAGGAACTGGAGCATGGGCTTCATCACCAGCTGCGCGATGTCGTCGCCGAACGCGCCCGACGACGGCGGCCAGGACACGGCCACCGCGTTGAACGCGATGGGCGTGGTCACCTTTATGGCGTCGGCCAGGTTCAGCTGCGCCAGCGCCTTCTGGATGTTGGTCATGGCCGGGACGAGGTTCAAGTTCTGGTCGGGCTTGCTGTTGAACACCTCGTTGCCCACCGCCACGCCATGGATGTTGGTGGCCGGGTAGTATGCGGCCACGTTGTTCTGCACCCACTGGAGCGCTTTGTCTGAGCTGGAGGCGGCGTCCGCCAGGTTCTCGTTGGGCAGCATCACCATCACCTTGATGCCCGTGTTGGCCAGCGAACTAAGCACGTTGGAGTTGGCGTCGTAGATCCTCACCATGGTGATGCCGTTGTCTCCGAGCAGCTTCACCACCGACGACGGGTCCGGCAGGTCGTTCGCCACCCTCCCGTAGCTCACGCCCAATTCACTCGCCACTGCAATCATATATTCATTCATTCATTCACAACATATAATATATCATCAATCAGTAACTAGCTAGATAGCGCTAGTGTTTAATTAATTTTGTGCGTGTGCATGATCGATCAATTGTTATTCACCTGCAGGGGAGAATAATAAGAGCAGCGGAAATGCAGCGCCGAGGAGGACAACGAGGAGGCGAGTGAACGCCATGATATGCTGCATGCAGCTGCCAAGGGTTGGGAGGTGGAAGACGATGGAGAAGTGTGCGAGAAATGCGAAAGGGTGCGTGTAAATTTATAGCCGCGCTGCACTGGCAAGTGGCAACGAACGGAGTATCGAGTATCGACGTGCGGCGCTGCCGCTGCGTTTGGGGTCGTCGTCCCGTCTGCCGTGCCGTGCCGAGGGTGCCCGTGTAGCCCGTTGGCGCAGTATACGCCCTCGTCATCTTCTGACGTGTTATTCACGAATCACGAAATATTCAAAAAAAAAATTAATCATGATCATGAACTGTATCGTGAAGCATCAGGGCTGCTGCGCGCGCATGGAGCCACTCGTCCGTGATGTCTGACTCTGACAGGGACAGGTCAGGTCAACTGTGACAATGGTCATCGTTCTGTACCACTCGAAATGCATGCTTCGCCTCAAATTGGAACTGGACTTCACTGCGTGGCCCGTTGTTGAAACACCCCGACTCCACTATCAGCCGGATACCAGTTCACTATTGTAATAATAGCTTCATCAACGTTGAGCTAAAACTCGATCGTCACTGACTTTGCTCAATTTAAGTTTGTTCACTTGTCTGAAAAGTCATAGCTAAAAGTATTGTACGTTGATTAGTTGTGAGAGAAAACAATGCTGAATGGCTGACAAATTTGGCAGATAAGCTCAAGCAAACATGCTACGATAAAAGTGGACAATGATTAGGATTTTCTTCATCACTGGATTAATCGTGCCTGTCGCCGTTAGCACTGTCCGATCGTCGTGGTGTTTGGGCTGCCGCTTCTGAGCTCGTTCCGGTGCAGATCCGCCCCTGGTGAGCTTGCCCTCAAGTAGATCTGCCACCAGCCCACCACCGCACTCTCCCATTGAGCTCGCCCTTTAGATGCACTAGCATCGCGCCATCACACGTTGCCGTTGCACCATCCTCCCTAGGCCACGCCCAAGGTAGGAGAGTAGGAGGCCGGGGCGCACACTAGTACAGCCGGCCACTATAGTGGCGGTTCCAGAGGGGTTTCCACTGGCGGCATCCAATACCGCCAGTGCCATTCGACAGTAGAAATCAGCAAATGTACAATCAGCTTCTTACCAACCGATTGTAGTAACATTTTACAGAGTCGGTTCAGTATACGAGCTGTCTGTAGAAAGACGTTTACATATGCGCCTCATGTAGAACACCGCCAGAAAAAATACGTTTACATAGGCGGATTTTTATAAGAACCGATTGAATAAAAACGTTTACACTAGCGTTTCTTTACACAAACTGTCTCTGGCGTTTCTTTACACAAACACCACACATATCACTACACAGTTACAGTGTCCAATATAAGACAATTATAATCATAAATATAACACAGGCAATGTAAGGAAGGAGAGAGATGCACTAAAGGAGTGCCAGGGGAGGGTTAGGGATTGGCTTGACCAGATTAAGTCATCACAAACCAGTGGAAAAAATTATCGTTGATTTCATTATGGATTGACAGTGGTAACCTCGTCTGTCCCTAACTCCCTATAGGCTGGCTGTGGAGGAAGGTTGGCCTGGTGGCGGAAATTGGTGATGGATGATGTGTTGCCGCAGTCGCTAAACCAAACATTGATTTTCGATAATGGAAAAATTCGGCTTCATTTTTTTAAAAAATAGTACCGGCCTATACTTATTACAAGCACGTGCACATGCACAAAGAAATAAATTTAGTTCGAAACTAAAATCTAGGATGTCAACTATACCTAAGCAAAATGCATAGCCTTGTCCGAGTCCGATGGGTTTTAGCTTGCCCACGCCTGGTCAGAGATCCTGCTGCCTAGAAAAAAGATTCTTGAATCAAACGCAACCTAAAATACTGTTTTTTTTGGGTATTTTGCACAATAAATTGCATGAATAGCCCGCCCAGGTCCAGGTCTATCCTAAAAAATTAGGTCTAACCTATCCAGTGGGACAATCATGTATGTTTGCTGGTCTGAAAAGTCATGACTCAAAATATTGTTCGCTAATTTATTGTGAGAGAAAAATACTGTTGTCTGACAGAAAAATACGACTTATAAGACAAGCAAACATGCTCGCGCAAAATGCTTAGGTCTAGGCCTTGTTTAGTTCCCAAAAAATTTTACAAAAATGTTCAAATTCCATGTCATATCGAATCTTTAGACGCATGCATAGAGTATTAAATATAGACAAAAATAAAAACTAATTGCACAATTTGGTCGTAATTGACGAGACAAAACTTTTAAGCCTAGTTAGTCTATGATTGGACAATATTTGTCAAATACAAACGAAAGTGCTACAGTGTCGATTTTCCAAAAAATTTTGGAACTAAACAAGGCCTAAAGATAATAGAAAGACCTTGGACACTAAGAATTGCATGGCTCTTGATTCTAGTAGAATATACTCTCTCCGTCCCATTAAAAGTATCATTTTTGACTTTCAGATTTCTTGTTTGATTGTTTGTCTTATTTATTTTTTATGAAAATAGTAAAATAAATAAATCATTTTTAAAGTATTTTTATTGACAAAACAAGTCATAACAAAATGAATAATATTTATATAAAAATTTTGAATAAGATGAACGGTCAAATAAGAAGTTTGAAAGTCAAAAACAACACTTTCAATGAGATGGAGAGAGTATGTCTTGTGAACACGTTGTTGCCCTGTTCGCTTGGCCAAAAAGTCATGGCTGAAAGTATGATTCACTGATTTGTTACGAGAGAAAAACATTGTTGAATGATGACAGATTCGGTAAGTAGAAAAGATGATATGACACTGTAGTTGAAGTGCAATTAAAGAAGAGAGAGAGAGAGAGAGTAGAGGAAATGATTTCTTAATAAGAAACCATGTCTATACGATAAAAGGATGTGTCAGGTCAATGAGTGAGAGAAAAGGCATGTAATTGGACAAAAGATTATTAGAAACTATCTATTAAAAACATAGTTTCTATGTATATTATCTACACAAATTTAATAGACATAGAAACTAAACATGGTTTCTGCCCTTATGGATAATATTATTTGCATTCAGACGCTGAACTTCATTAATTATCTATCATTGAACATTTTCCTCAAAAAAATCTATCATTGAACATGGCTATTTATTGGTCAAAAAATATATTTATTTATTTATGAATATATGTATTTTTGGTGTGTCGACTAAATTATTTATAACTATAATAATTTATATCATATTTCAACTGATTAGAGATGAAAATGAATAGATGTTCCCCTAAATTGGTATGTTCCGAAAGGGTTCAGATACTATAATAATTTATATAATATTTATACCTGGGCATGCAGCCCGAGCCCGTGAGCACGGCCCGAAGCCCGTCATTTTGGCCCGACCCTAGCCCGGCCCGGCCCGAAGGTCATTGGGCCCGGGCTGGCACGGCACGGGGCTGCAGGCCGTGCTTGGGCCGCACTTCAGGCCCGCGGGCCGGCACGGCCCGGCCCGTCAAATAACAACATTGTATAAAATAACTCATTTTGATATCTAAATCTATTCTCTACATCTGTCATATGTATTTGAATGTGTTCTTTATACTGATGGAGTGATGAATTGATGAATGTGTTTGAAATATGCTTTTAAATCTGTGTTTATTGATATGTTATTGTTCAACGGGCTATAGGCTGGCCCGGCCTGACGGGCCCGCCAGGTACGCAAAAAGGCCCACGGGCCCGTGCCTGGGCCGGAGGTCAGGCCCGCAGGCCGGTAAGGCACGGCCCGCAGGGCACGACGGGCCCCCTCGGCCCGTTAGGTAACGTGCCGGGCCGGGCCGTTGCCCAGGTATAATAATATTTGTTCTTTAACCACGTCTAAGTTAGGCCTTGTTTAGTTCACCCCAAAAACTAAAAATTTTCAAGATTTTCCGTCGCATCGAATTTTATAGTACATGCATGGAGCATTAAATATAGATGAAAATAAAAATTAATTTTACAGTTTGCCTGTAAATTACGAGACGAATTTTTAAGGCTAGTTATTTCATGATTGAACAATTTTTAACAAATACAAATAAAAATGCTACAGTATTAAAATCCAAAAACTTTTTGGATCGTCCTAGTGCCTTGAACGAGATGGGTTGCATGAGCATGACGGAGGCGTCATGTTGCCATCGTTCGCCAAACTTTATCCTTGTCTAAGATTTTTCTTCCACGGTTAACACGGGCCCGCGGCCCACAGGCCACCATGGGCTATGACCTATTCCTTGTCTTGTACGTACCCAATTGTCTTGCCTATGCCCACGGGCATATAAAGAAGTGTATACTTCTTGTCAAATAATCCTTCCCCAATTTCCACGCTCGAGCAACTTGTGAATTGTCCACCTTGCTTCTGCCCTCTTCATAAGAGAAAAGTTGAAATGCCAACGACTTGACTTGACTCTACAGCCTTACTATTCCAAATATATGGTACGGTTAGGCAAGAGTCTCCTTCAGATGCCTTCAAGGAACTCTCGTTCAGTCCACAGGAGCTGACCACAATTAAGGCCTTATTTGGAGTCGAGGGTTTCCAAAGGAAAAGTAAAGGGATAGATTTTCTGAACTTTCTGTTTGAAACAAAGGAAATCTTTATTTCATTCTGGAGAAAGGCTAACCTTGCTTCACAAAATACAAGGAAAAAAATACATCTAAGGAAACCCAAAGAAAAATTTTCTGCAATGTTTTCTTTTCAAGTTCTAAAGCCTGGAACTTTGCTTCTTGGTCACATGTTACATTGTTTTTCTGCAACTTAAACACCCTGAAGTTTTTGTTGTTGTGTTTTGAATTCCTGTAGTTTTTTCTTTTACCTTTTTCTCTATTCTATTCCTGTGTTTTTTTCTATTTCTTTATTTTGTATTCCTACATTCCAAACAGATACTAAATTTCTCAAATTGTAATGATCCACGAACAGAAACATATGGATGCCTTGTTTAGTTCCCAAAAAAATTTACAAAATTTTTCAGATTCCCCGTCACATCGAATTTTACGACGCATGTATGGAGCATTAAATATAGGTAAAAAAGATAATTAATCATACAGTTTGCATGTAATTTGCGAGACGAATCTTTTGAGTCTACTTAACCTATAATTGGACAATATTTGTCAAATACAAACGAAAATACAACTGTTCACATTTTGCAAAAAATTTTATAAGTAAACAAGGCCGAAAGAAAAAATGACAGACACATGTGTACTAGAAAGGAGCCACCACCACTATGACGCGAAAGACAACCGACACCAGCAGGGAAAGGAGCCCCGTGTACAAAGCAGGTTAGAACTCGTTTAGACCTATATGATACCCAAAGTTAAGTTTATGGATCTAGAAATAACATTTGAGAGTAGAGGGACCTATGTGACATCCCTTGCCAAGTTGAAGGGCCGACATTACATGTAGGAGCCACGTCAATTTATAATTAGCATGTCAGCTCAACGTATAGAGCGGGTTAGGATCCTTTTGGACCATAATGATACCCAAAGCCATAAGCCAAGTTTATAGACCAAGTAATAATATCTAGATGACACCCTTGCTAAGTCGAAAGACTGGCCATGAATTTTCCTCAAATAAAAAGTACCTGTTCGTGAAAATGCTTTTGTATTAGTAATTGGCACATTGATAGTATTTTTGCAAGGAATAAGGTGTTATCTCTCTATGGAAACATCATTTTTGTTTGGCAAACTTTTTTTGTTGAATGGTTTGGCTTATTATGGGACATTAATTCTTGTTCGCTTGGCTAAAATCCGTGACAGAAAGTACTATTTGCTGATTTGTTGTACGACAAAAACACGAATAGCTGACAAATTTGGCTCATAAACTCAACGCATGCACATATGGTTGGTGCATGGTGGGATGCGAACAAAATCACGTCACCAAGCCTCACTAATCCGTAGCGTTCTAATATTGTGCCCATAATCAGGCACGAAGCCAACGGTGGGGCTGGGGGCTCCAGCCTCTGCCGCTGCTAGACCAGTGGAGCTCCTAGTGCTCTCCTTCTAATTTTAGACACATATGTATAAGATAGGGTAGACTAATACTTTTAATTTTTTAGATGTATTTTATGAATTTCATGTTTTTAATATAAGACTACTTTAAACTATTATTTTTTTGATTGTGAAGAGTTATAATAGAGCTAAGTTGATGTAACACAAGAGTTTAGCCCTCTTTTTTTTTTTTGGCTTTGTCCCTGCCCGTAATCCCGTATGAATTTATACGTCCGATGCACGGCACCGTTCCCACTTGTGTATCGCTATTTTCATGCTGCGGTATCCATCCATTATTATCCAACCATCCTCTTCTGGAGCAGTCAACGACGATTTTTTTAGTTTTATGACGACATTGACTGAACAATTTTGTTTCTCGCTACTTCTTTCCACAACTTCTCAACTCTTGTGGAAAAGAGAACAAGTCCATTAATGACAATAGTTCCAAGCTACTGTAGTTAGGCACTAGTCTTGTTCAGTCCACTTAAGTTGGCTTCAGTGCATCTCAAGGACCACGGTTTTGATTTGTCCAAGTCCACGGAATCACAACTAGATTAGGACAGAGCAGTTTCACACCACTACCCACGTAAGTTATCATTGAGTTTGTTCGTTTGTTTTATAAGCCGTATTTTTTGATCAGTTAGTAGTATTTTTTCATAATAAATCAGCGAATAGTATTTTTAGCCGTGACTTTTCAGACTGACGAATATGCTCATCAAATTATCACTTTCAATTCATAGATTCAACCAATAGTTAGTGGCTGAGAGAGGGAGGGCTAAGGGGGTCCTGGCACCTGCAACAATCTGGTGCCCCCTATAGTAGCCCCTCCATTAGCTAGATAATCTCTAATAGTTTACTAGTTAACTATACTAATTTGTGTGTAAGATGTTTGTTCTTTTTCCATATTAATCTATAGTAGTATCTATATAATCTAGAATTGGTCTTTTTGTTATCTTATCCATCTCTTTTGTTCTTGTTGCGATTTTATTATCTACCAGTTTTTCCCTAAAGTACACCCACAATTAGCTAGTTAACAAATACAGTCAGTGTTTTGCTTGTTTATTCTCCCTCATTTATCTCAACGTGTCATCTATTTTATTTAGTATTATCATTTTATCTTCTCATCTCATCTCCTTTGTTTTTATTATTATTGTGATTCTTTTTTTAATGAAGAATTAGATTTGTTCCCATTTTCTTTGTAAAATTTAGTATTTTGTTTTTAGCCTTCTTTTGTATTATAAAATAAAATATTTATTTGGTTATTATCTATGCTCTCGTTGTATACATATTTCATCATGTATGATTATTGTTGACTTGAATAGCCCCCTTTGCTCAAATTTGGGCTCCTCCCTGTCGATAATAATATTACAACCAACAATGATAGGTGCACTATCACTTCCGATCTGTAGCTACAATCGATAGGATAGATTTTTAATTTGAAATGTTTTACAAGTTCAAATATTCAATATAAGTTCCCGGATCGGATTTAAGATGATTTACATGTCCAAATATTCAATATAAGTTTTTGGATTAGATTTGAGATGATTTACATGTTAAAATATTCAATATCAGTTTTGGATCAGATTTGAGATGGTTAATAATGTCGAAAGGAGACAAAGTCAACATCATAGTTTTAGTACTCGACGAGATCTACATCTTTGTAGTTAACAACTTTTTTCCTTTGAGATGGTTTAGTGTGAAATATACATACAATGTAAGATTCAAACAGAATGTGTTGTATAGTCCCATGTATCGTAAAACTTACCTACTATGGACACTCGAGAAAAAGTGAGTGTTGAGGTTATCAGTTTGAATCCTAAAATGCATATTAATTGTCAATTATCAGTACAATTGATGAGCAAATCTAGCCTAGTGCTGGCCCATAGTTGAATTCTTTATGTCAATGATTAAATCCTTGATGAACAAAAGATGTACACCAACATAAGGGGAAGGATGCGAGATTTTAGATATATTATTACCTCTCATGGGAGAGAGACCCTGCATGTAGTTTTTGTTGCTATGAGGAACATATCTACAAAATGACAAATAGATAAGCAACTTGGCAAGATAAACCTTTTTTGCTCCATGATTGCAACAGTGCTTCCTTTAGGCCTATTTAGATGTACTCGTGTCCACCTCAATATATGTGTGTTAAAATATAGGTTGTGTGGTACTGTAGAACTCGACTTGTTTGTTTGGGCTTCCTACTATCTTTTGAACCTTAGACAATGTTTGACAAGGTGCTATTATGCACTTGCCTGTGGGCGACAGGGTACCCTTTTCCCTAGGGTGTACGTAGGTACCTAGGTAGCTGCCCAGCTATTGCTAGCGAAAGGTGGCCAGATCCGCCAAGGCAGGGACGTGTAGGGTCGATGCGGAGGCGGTCGAGTGACAATTGGGGAGGAGTTAATGTGAGTTAGTGGTGGATGGTGGGGGAAGTGGCAGCATCAGGCAGAGGCAACGGGTAAATCCGCTAAGCCAGAGACACGTGTGGCGCGGATGCCAGGCAACGATGGGAAAGGAGGTAACGTCGGTAGGGGAGGCAACGAACTGTGGGGAAGGAGGCCACGTTGGACGATGGCGGTGGCGCGAGCAGAGTTCAGGTGGGACAGAGACGAGAACCGAGAGGCTGGGAGTGATGGGGAGGGGATAATATGTAGTGAGGGTTACGGTGGGGACTGTTGGGAGACTTGCGTCGTTAAATGGGCCTTCTCCTCTTTCTCCCCATTCTGTGACCATTGATCCTCTACTTTTTTCTTTTCTTAAGTATTTATGCATGTACTATCCACCATCTAGAAGAACGCCTAGGCTCGCCTAGTCTCTAGGCGGTAGGTCACCGCCTCGAGAGCCTAGCGCCTAATGTAACCTTGACCAAGCCCACCAAAGGCAACATTGCACAGGAAGGTCTAAATCTCATATTGAGCAGCTTCCCATAGCTTTTCTGTGAAAATGAACCACCTGTCACTGCCAAGTGATCGAATCATTATTTTCACCAATAGTTTCTTTTCGCTCAGCAAAGACACCACGAGCACGAGGCCTCAAGCGTCATTGCCAATCTACTCGAAGCGCTGCCACTGCCGCTTCCTAGCTACTTGGAGCACCATCGGTGCCCCTCTTGCTCATAGATCTAGCCACCTGCCACCCCCTGGTTGGCGATGAAGCTACTGCGGTATCAATACCCCAGGCCACCTTCTTGTCATGGCCCTAATCCACAAATGAGGTGAGCTCATAGGGCGCTTCGTGCTTCGAGCGGGACAAGGGAGTCGAGGAGCAGGGGTTAATGATGGTGAAGCGCTGTTACAACTGTCAGCATCCTAGGCTGGAGCTTGAACCCGCTGAAGAAGGCGACAAGGACGAGCCCGTTGTAGCTGTTGTAGTGCACTTCTATTGCCGAAGCGGAGGGACTAGGTTGCCAAACAATAGTAGCTTTTGCACAAGCCATCTTTCATAAAGCCAGCATTAGAAGCTGAAGCTCAAACAAAAAAAATCATCCCAATTCACCCCAACAAACATGAATTGAATATTGAAGTGGAAATAAGTGGACCCAAACAAGTGGTCAATTGTACTGCATGTCGTATTACTCGTTGTAAGGTTTCCTCTTGCAATAGTGTTCGGATCCTTTCCATAAAAAAATAGTGTTCGGATCCTGAAACTAGCTTGCCAAAGATTATTTTGTTATTTGGTTCAGCATTGGCTTGTTCTCTTTTCTTTTCAGCCGTATTTTTTCTATCAGCCAGCAGTGTTTTTCTCTCACAATAAATCAACCAATAATAATTGCAGCCTTAACTTTTTTGTGTATGTTCTTTTAGAGGGACATACTGGCTATAATGTTGGGTTCTATTGCAGCACTCAGATGAAAGCAAGAACCGAATTTTGGATGCTTGCAAACTACTAGAGTCAAGTTCAAAGATTCAACCCAAATTCAGCACTGATCGGCCCCGAGATGGTGCGGCGATGCCTCCCAAGCATTTTTCTAGTTGACTACTATGTACTCACTCCATTCTAAATTATAAGTCATTTTAAGAATCTTGAAGAGTTAAAACACTTTCAACTTTAACCAAAATTATAGGGAGAAATACTAAGATTTATTATAACATAAAGTGAGTACACTATAAAAATATAATTAAAGAAGAATCTAAAGACACTTAGTTGGTATCATAATTATTATTATTTTATCATATAAAATTGGTTAAACTTAAAATAGTTTGACTCTTTAAGATTTTTTAAATGATTTATAATTTAGGATGGAGGGAGTAACTGTTAAGTCAGCTAGCCTAGCCACGAGATATTGAATCTATTGCTCCGTTTGGTCAGTCGTACTTATGAAGCTAAAGACCATAATATAGAGTGCATGACTATCATATCATATAGTTCTATTTTCAATTCTATGAAATTCAAAATTTTGAAGTTATTTCAAAACATACAGACTATCAATTTAAGACTTCTTTCTCCATCTTCAGGGCTCATCTACATGCTTTGCCTATTTGTTTTCGTTGTCATATACTACCGATACTGTTACAAGATGGACATGTAGTGGATTTGTGATAGCATAGTTACTGATTATCTTGTGGTTGTAATATGCTGGTGTTGCCATTAAATAATATTTACACTATTTTTTATATCACAAGCAATATCTGTAGCTCCAGATATTAGTAGATTAATTGTTGCTCTATACCTCCCTATGGAAAACAGGTTATCAGATTAGTTAGTGTGTAACTTCTCTATTATTGCCAACGTTGGCTACTATTTCATAAGTATAAAATCATTTTTTATTGCCATCCTTTTGTAACATGGTCGGTGCTTAAACTTTTTGAATTCTTTGAATTTTTTTTTCTGTTTTTTTTTTCTAGGTTTTCTTTCGACCAGGATCTGTATCCTTATCTCTCCCAAATAACCGTCAGGGAAATTTGCCCTGACAGGGCTTTCTACATCCGAGGGGGAGGGGGTGTCACATACGCATGGAAGAAATCCCCCTTGGGGTTTAAACACACAGGTTTTTTTTTCTCCCATTCATCCAAAGGAGCCCTTATGCTTTGCACAACCCTTGAATCAGAAGGGAATCTGTGCCATAATGACACTGGCTGGGTTAGCTCCATACCTTTATGTTAGGAACAGTGACGAAAGCTATTAATACATAGCTTTTGCAAATTTCTTGTTAACCAAAGAGCAATAAGTGAAATCAGATTTTTAAAAACTAGGGGATCCAAACACCACACTAGTTTTTTACTTGAATCCAAATTTTACAAAATAAAAACATAAAGTGATTTTTAACATTCTAAAACTAATCCAAACAGACCTTAATCGATGAAGCCAAACTTAGGGGGTGTTTAGTTTAAAAACAATACAAAATGTCAACTATTTTAGAATGATGAGATGCAAAATGCCAAAATTTTCAGAATCATGTTTAGTTCCATTCAAAATATAGAATTTATTGCCCTCAATTAATGAGAGCCTCTTGAGACTATTTCTAGATTTTTTTGGTCTCTTAATGCCAAAATCCAAAATAAAGAATAACTATTTTTTATCAAAAATTTTACATTATATTTAATTTTATTATATAAAATGATGGATCAAACCTAAATTTTTTTTGAGAAAAAAAATAAACACTCAGTATTTTGCCGAGGAAGGATTTCATCCTCGGCTGACCGCTGACCGTTCTGATCGAATCAAAAAGCGCCCCCGCCCTCAAACTTTCACGAACGGCCGGCCCGGCAACCGATTAAACAAAACATTTTGCATTGCCATTTTCTGTGGTCAGTGGGTCGGCGTTTGCGTGTCGGACAGTGACTAATTTACCCTCGTCTACATATCTTCCCTCCTAACTTTGTCATCCTACCTTAGCAGGAGAATGGCTCACCACCTCCTGCCCTTGCTTGCCGTTCTCGCCGCCGCCGCCGCACTGCTCGTGGCGCCGCCCGTCGCAGCTTACCCGTGGCCAGTGTGCGGCCAGAGCAACTACTTCAAGCCTAACGGCACATACCAGGCTCATCTCGACTTCGTCGCGGCCACGCTGCCCAAGAACGCCTCCGCGTCCCGGTCCCTCTTCGCCACCACCGTCGTCGGCACCATCCCGGAGCAGCTCTGGGCCATGGCGCTCTGCCGCGGCGACGTCAACGCCACGGACTGCTTCACCTGCCTGACTCAAGCCTTCAGAGACCTTCCGAACGACTGCTCCTACGACATGGACGGCACCATCTACTACGACCAGTGCATCCTCCATTACTCCGACGTGCTCACCTTCCCCGGCGCCGGCACCGGCCCGACGACCGACACGTACGCCGTCAACTTCAACACAAATGTCACGTCGGACCCGGCCCAGTTCACGAGCCTCCTGGCCGCCCTCATCAACGCCACCGTCGCGTACGCCGCCGACAACTCCACGCGGCTGTTCGCGACAGGGGAGGCTGACTTCAACCAGGAGTTCCCCAAGGTGTACAGCCTGGCGCAGTGCACGCCGGATCAGACGCCGGCGCACTGTCGGAACTGCCTCGCCAAGGCCGTAGCGAAGTACCAGGGGTCGTTCTATGACTACATCGGAGGCAGGGTGCTTGGCATCAACTGCAGCTACCGGTACGAGATCGTGTCCTTCTTCAATGGACCGGCGATGGTTCGGCTGGCATCACCGAGCTCTGGAGCTCCGGCATCAGCACCGGCACCGGCACCAGCGCCGGCTTCAGCTCTGCAACCAACTGTTGGGACGCCGCCGGCAGCAGGGAAAGGTGAGTTCATTAAAGCGTTTCTTTGAACCAAAATGTCATGCACCCGCGTGGGAGATAAATGATGAATTTATAATGTTGACAAGTTGACATGGGTCGAAAATAGTATTGTGAGCTAAAAATTCCATGTCTCCTGTATTTTAGGTGCTTGTTTCTTTTATTGTTCATTGTTCAAATAACATGTAGTTTTATTATTGTTTGGCTCTAGAAAAAAAAATTATACTTACATGTGACCAATCTAAATTGTTGTGGTATATTCAATTCAACTCCTTGTTGACATATACTTGACGTGATGTTTTCTCACATAGGGGGCAAAGAGTACGGTATCCCGGTCGTGATCGTTGCAGTTCTACTACCAAGTATTGCAGCCTTGAACCTTGTTGCCTGGCTCTGTTACTGGAAGCGTCAGCGACCAATTGAACAGGCGAAACAGAAATGTATGCCATATGTAACAAATACTACCAGTCTACAGTTTTGACAACTTGAAACGCTTCGTGAAACCTGAACAATCCAATTCTCCCTGAATTGAACAGATCCCATGTATTCAGCTGGAGCTGAGGACACGGAGACGGTGGACTCAATGATGATGGACGTGTCCACCCTGCGGGCCGCGACAGGGGATTTCGACGAGACCAACAAGCTTGGCGAAGGTGGCTTCGGAGCGGTGTACAAGGTACTTGACCGGCCGAAATTTCCTAGTAGCTAGTACACACACAGCGATGGTGACGAGAATATAATCACAGCACAGCCCTTGTTGCTTTGGTTCATCCATTCCAGGGTGTTCTCCCCGATGGCGATGAGATAGCGGTGAAGCGATTGTCAAAGAGCTCGACGCAGGGAGTGGAGGAGCTGAAGAACGAGCTCGCGCTGGTGGCCAAGCTGAAGCACAAGAATCTCGTCAGGCTCATCGGCGTCTGCCTGGAGCAGCAGGAGCGGCTGCTGGTCTACGAGTTCGTCCCCAATCGAAGCCTGGACCTCATTCTCTTCGGTACTGATTGAACCGCGATCGCCGTAGTATAGTATGATGTTTCGTCCATTTTTCTCTGCAATACGGCTTCTGATCACTCCCTGTCCCTGCTTCCTTAATTACCATTGCAGACACTGAGAATCACAAACGTGAGCAGCTGGACTGGGGTCAGAGGTACACGATCATAAACGGCATCGCTCGAGGCCTGCAGTACCTGCATGAAGACTCTCAGCTCAAAGTAGTCCACCGTGATCTCAAGGCCAGCAACATCCTGCTCGACGCAAATATGAGCCCCAAAATCTCAGACTTTGGCCTCGCGAGGATCTTCAGCCGAGACCAGACACAGGCCGTCACCAACCGCGTTGTCGGAACCTAGTCAGTACTAGCTACAACTCAAGCTTGCTCAGCGTTCGGCTAGCTTATCGATCTCCAGCTAGCTTGGCAACTAAAACTCCGTCTCTCGTTTCAGTGGGTACATGGCACCAGAATACATGATGCGCGGGAACTACTCTGTCAAGTCTGATGCGTTCAGCTTCGGCGTCATGGTGCTGGAGATCGTCACGGGGAGGAAGAACAACAGTAACAACGACGGCACCCAGCAGTCTGGAGACCTTTTGACCACTGTAAGTACAGTATTTGCTACACACGAGAAGACGTTGCATTGCAGATTGCCAACTTGGAATGGCTCACGCTAGACAGTAGACACTAACACTACATACCTCTCCTTGCAGGTATGGGAGCACTGGGAGACCGGGACGGTGGTGGAGTTGGTAGACCCGAACATGGGCGGCGGCAGCATCCCGGAGGACGATGTGCTGAGGTGCATCCACATAGGGCTGCTGTGCGTCCAGGGAGACCCCGCGGCTCGGCCGGTGATGTCGTCCGTCGTGGTGATGCTTGGCAGCAATACGGTCACCCTCCAAGCGCCGTCCAAGCCGGCATTCTGCGCCAGGAACAACTCTAACACGGCCGTGTCGTCGACGGCACCGCTGCAGGGCTAGCCGTGTGGCCCGAAGCGCCCACCACTGTATCCGTCTAGCTGCAACTTGTTTTTTTCAGATGAAAAAGAATTATATTAACTTATAGCTGAATACATTATGATATTACAAGTACTCTGCAATTGGCCTCAGTTTCATTAGTGGCCGCTGGCTCGACCAGACTCAACAAGTACATTTGGCTGTATCCGACAGAGTTCGTCCTATTTTTTTCGCCTTTTTGTACCCTTTTATTTTTTTCCATTCCTTTTTTATTTTTTATTAATCTACATATTTTTCTTCTATATACTTGGTTTCTTCAGCCTCCTAGTTTATTTTGTGTGGAGAAAAAAAAACTCATGTGAATACTATTACTATAGCAAACAAGCTGTCCATAGCCTTTAAAAAATGGCTCTTTGCAAAGAGCCTGGAGAATCCAAACCAATTTTGTACCGAGAAATTGGAGCCGAAAAACATGGCTTCTTTCAAACCTTTACGAATGTTTTTTCTTGAAACGGCTTCAATTAGAAAAAAAACAAGAGTCGTTAGGAGGAATCATAGTTCTACCAAACATTTACCCCCTCCATCTTATAATTAATATAGTGTATTCTAGCATTTAAAAATTTTCTTCAAATTATACATGACAAAAAACCAGTTTCACATTAAATATTTTCTCATTTATCAATCAATCATTATCATCAATCACGTTGACAGTAGCATGTAATGAGAAAATAAAATGAGGTTATATGCACATTTTTAATATTTTCTTCGTCTATTCTAAAATTCCTAGAATGCAGTGTCATAGGACAGAGGCGGAGATAATACTATTTTATGTTCAGCATTCGTGGTTGCGAGTTGCCACCTTCCTAAGATCTCATGCCATTTACAATTGAAGACTCTATCACAGAGTTTAAGACAATTAATGACATATTATTTATGTTATTTTGCTGATGTGACAGCATATTTATTAAAGAAAGATGTAGAAAAAATAAGACTCCAAGTCTTATTTAGACTCTAAGTCTACATTATTCGAGGTAACAAATAACTTTAGACTGTATGATAGAGTCTGCATTGTGAGTGCCCTCACTCGCACAGGCCAACGACTACTTGACTGTAAACCCAGGTTTGTTGCTACATTTCTTTAAAAAAAAATGAATTAACTCGTGTGGACCAAAAAGGAATCTACGTCAACTGATAGTATTCATAATGATAATATAAAAAAAATCTAATTTCAAAAGTTTTTTTTTGGCTCGACTCACATGCACAAGCCAAGCGACGATTTTACTCCAAGACCATGTTTTTTTTTACGTTTCTCTTAACTCATGTTGAAGAAAAAAGGAATCTACATGGAGCGACCATACAGAGGGATTAGCAGTGATGCCTCCTATTATTCATGCGTGGATTGAACGGTGTTTAGAATTACATGGTACAATATAGATACTCACAACATAAGCACACCCATCTCCTCTGTAAACATAAGTATATAAATCCTATCTTTATCAGCACCTTCGAAGGACTGAACCGATAAATCATAAAATTCACAAAGTCACCATAGACGTCTCGCTGTCGACGGCGACGTCGCTTACCACTAAAAACATAGAGCCGTTAAATTCTAGAATAAATCCAAAAAAATACAAGCATCTGTACCAAGTTGAGGACTTGAACCCAAGTGTGCTGGTTTCACCATAAGAAATCTAACCAGTAGATTGAATGATAATTTTTGGCCCAACTTGAACTGTCAGGTTGAACCCTTGCATGTCAATTTTTGGCCTAACTTGAAAATGTTTGGTCAAAGACTCAACATTTATGTGAAAGGGGCTTTATTTGGTCCAGTGATTAGTGCAGTAGGCCAGTAGGGTGCTACCCACTAACCTCTTTTTTTAACATATGGTGTGAGTGTAGATTGTGTGTCATAATTTTTTTGTGAGTAGTCATTTTAAATAAATTTATATAAAATGCTAAATTAATTGTGAAATATATTTTTATAAAAAATTATTAGAGGCATAATTATTTATATTTTTATTATAAATTTGGTCAAAATTAAATTAGTTTTACTAACATAATATCTATAATTTTCTTTAAACGGAGGGCTCCGTATGATATTTTGCTTGATGTTTAATTTGCAGGGAACTAGTGGTTCTCTCTGCATGGAAAAATGTCATGCTTCCTGCCTTATACGACATTCCGCTTGATATTTAATTTGCACTTTTGTAGTGAACAAGTGGCTCTCTCTTGATCGAAATACTTCCTCTGGATTTAAAAGTCGTTTTGAAGAAGGTTTCGATCAAACATTTAGAATATAAATCATTATAAATTAATAATAACTTTTAAATTATTGAGTTCATAAATGTTAAAATTATATGAATAAATTTATCTTAAAAAATACTATCATAAAAATATACATATATCATTTAAAAAAAATATTTTTATAAAAATAAAAGATCAAAATTATGTTTTAAAGAACGTATCGCTGTTCTAAACTATTTCTAAATGCGACATGGATGGAGTATCATGTAGCCTGCCAAACTTCGCCGTCCATATCGCTTGGCATGGTCCACGCCGTGACAGTCTACTGCTACTACTTCCACGAGCGTTCGCATGCACGGTCGGGACGGGATCACGATCGGTAAAAGGTCGTTAGACCAACTCCTTTAATGCATAGTTGAAGACAAGCCAATAACGACGACTTGACTCCAAAACCTTGTTTTCTTCTTTATAGGGAGAGTGCTAATTTTGTTCCATATACTCCTGTATGGACTAGGCATGCGCGACGGTCTCGATCTCGTATTTCCAGAGAAAAATAACTCCTTTAATGCACAGTTGCAGACAAGCCAACGACGACTTGACTCCAAAGCCTTGTTTTCTTCCTACATTTTTTCCACAAAACAGTCAACTCTTGTGGAAGAAAAAAGGAATAGCACTCCATTGTCTTTTAATTTTTGTTCCATATACTGCTGTATGGATTAGGCAACGGTCTCGATCTCGTACTTCTAGAGAAAAATGGTCTTACCAACAGTTTCATCGAGGCCTTGTTTACTTAAAAAAAATTGGTTTTTGGCTACTGTAAAACTTTCGTTTTTATTTGGCAAACATTGTTTAATTATAGAATAACTAAGCTCAAAAGATTCATTTCATAAATTATAGATAAACTGTGTAATTAGTTTTTATTTTAGTATATATTTAATGCTCCATATATGTGACCAAATATTCGATATGACGAAAAATCTTGAAAAAATTATACGAACTAAATAAGGCCAAAATACGTTGGACCGACGCCTACCAAAATAACTACCGATTGACCATCTGAAAAGTTTGAAAGACCCAGTGACAAGACGGATTGGTCAATGGATGTTGGCATGTTGTGTTGCATTAGCTGTCATCATTTAAGTGTCAGCAAATAATGCAAGGAATACACTGATTCTTTACATAGAAAATCTTTACAGAAAAATGGTGTCAACCGGCGATCTCCACTATATAAATATGATGAGAGTTAGGCCTTGTTTAGTTTCTAAAATTTTTCAAGATTTCCCATCACATCGAATCTTACGGCACATGCATGAAGCATTAAATATAGACGAAAACAAAAATTAATTACACAGTTTACCTGTAAATCACAAGACGAATCTTTTGATCCTAGTTAGTCTATGATTGGATAATATTTGCCACAAACAAACGAAAGTGCTACAGTGGCGAAATCCAAAATTTTTCCCAAACTAAACAAGGCCTTACAAAAACACAAGGAATATAAGGAGTCTTTTGCTTTTCCAATGTGATTTACAAGATGTATATATATGGCGAATGAACTACGGTCTAATATAAAAACAAATCCACTAATTAATATAACTCAAATCGCATGTCCTCCAAGCATCCCCGTAAGACTAATTAATATAACTCGGATCATACTCACTAAGCATGAATCACCATTGGTGGATCTACTCTCGGCACTCGCACAAGACATTAGCACGATGCAGGGGCGGGTCTAGACATAGGGCCATGGCCCTAGTCGCAGCCCAAATTTCTCAGGAACAGAAATTTATCTTTGGCCCAACAAGAACAGCCCGTTAAAATGGACAGTAGGATAGATCACGACGTCAGGCACTGCTCGCGAGATCACGCCACTTCTTCCCTACGCGCCGTTGCTGCCACCTCCCTCTCGCATCTCGCATTCACTGTCGCCAACGCAGTGGCATCCAGCTCACTCGGCCCCCATGGCCCACGCCTGCCAGCTGCCGCCATCGTCCTCATAGGGCCGAGCCTCGCTCCTCGGCTGCTGGCGCCCATCGCAGCGCCGTCGCCGCTCCTAGGCTTTCGCGTGGTGCCTATGCCTGCTGGATCCTGCGTCGCCGAGCAAAGTAGCCATTGTGAAGGTATTTCTTCTCTATGCTTCTAGTAAGTTGTGTGAAGGTATTTCCTCGGAAGTGGAAGATATGCGAATACACCAAATTATCATTAGCACTAGGTATTACTTTTCAATGTTCCATGTTATTTTTTATGAGAATCATGTATTATATTGTTATTGTATGGTACTATATTTGCAAACTTTCCTTGAGAATGTCTATGATGTAGCTATCGGCGTTTCGTCATTGAAATTTGGCCTTAGTCTTAGCAAAATCCTGGGTCCGCCACTGGCACGATGATATGAGGAGTGTGACAATCGGCTAGTAGTAGGATGGAGCAATCTCTAATCACGATGGCATAGGGTGGCAAGGTGCAACTAGTGGTGAAGACAAGGGGGCTAGAGAGAGCCGGCACTCTAACTTTGTCAATTTTGTATTACAAACTTTAACGCTTTAGTTAAATTATTATGTAATTAAAGGATAAATGACCCCTCTATTGACACCCCCACCCTCCATAGGTGCAACCAAAAAGTAGGGGCAGATATATGAGCTTAGGGCCATTAGGCCACGGCCCTAGACATGACCCAAAATATCATTTAAAGTACATATAAATTCCTGGGCTAATTAAAATAAGTCTTAAACATTGGGCCAAATTATAATCCCAACCAGCCCAGCCTCAGTATAAGCATCGTCCTACTCGCCTGACTCCACGTCCACGTGAGTACGTGACTTCATGCGTGCGACGAAATCCCAATCACGACCTTGCTTGCCGATGCTGGCTTGTTCTCCGTTACTTCTTTACATCTTGTAGTTCTACTTCAGTGGGGATGGGTCGGCCTTAACATGTGTCGGACGATGACTAATCTACCCTTGTCTACATAAGCTGGCTCGAATCGATCTTTCTCGTTCTACTATCACGAACAATGGCTCATCACGCTCTATCTCTACCTCTAGCCACCATCCTCGCGGTGGCGGTGGCACTACTACTAGCCCGCCGCGCTGCGGGTTACCCGTGGTATGTGTGCGGCTCAAGCAGCAACTTCGTGGCTAACAGCACATACCAGGCTCATCTCGACTTGGTCACCGCCACCCTTCCCAAGAACGCCTCCTCGTCCCCGGACCTCTTCGCCACCGCCGTCGTCGGAACCATCCCGGAGCAGCTCTGGGCCATGGGGCTCTGCCGCGGCGACGTCAACGCCTCGACATGCTTCAACTGCCTCACCCAGGGCTTCCAAGAGGTACCCGACGATTGCCCCTACGACAGGGACGCTAGCATCTACTACGACTTCTGTACGGTGCGCTACTCCGACGTCCACACTCTACGCAACGACGACGACACTGGCCCGATGATAAACACGTACGTCGAAACCAACGACGGAAATGTCACGGCGGCGGACGCGGCCCGGTTCAAGAGACTCCTGGCCGACCTCATCGACGCCACCGTCGAATACGCCGCCAACAGCTCCCGGCGGTTCGCCACCGGGGAGGCCGACTTCAACGGCCAGGAGACGACCATCCCCAAGGTGTACAGCGTGGCTCAGTGCACGCCGGACCAGACGCCGGCGGAGTGCCACAGGTGCCTCGAGAGGATGGTGGAGGCTACCCTGGAGGCGTTCAACGGCAGCATCGGAGGCAGGGTGCTTGGGGTTGATTGCACCTACCGGTATGAGACCGCGCCCTTCTACAACGGACAGGCCATGGTGCGGCTGGCACAACCAAGCTCTAGTAGAGCGCCGGCGCCAGCGCCGGCTCTGCAGCCGACGGCCGCCGGAGAAGGTGAGTACGTGCGTCATGAAAGCCATCCTTTGGTCTTTTTGTTTGACACATAACACACGCCCAAACACTTTGACTGACTGAGTTGCTTGTTGTGCAACCGCTTGACCGTAACGTACGTATTCAAGTTTAATGGTCCAACTAATTTAGAAGAAAATTCTAAAAGGGGTTTGGGTATGTTTGGGATGGTTAACAATTTGAATCTTGACTCCACGTTATATAGGATATCAGTGTGTTAGTAGAGGATGGATCATAGACGTACTATATAGTCCCTTTGTTTCCAAATTATACTTCACTTTAAGTCTGTCTTAGGTCAGAACTCTTTTTCCCCTTTGACTAGGTTTTAGAAAAGAGTATACTAATATCTATAGGTTTAAATAAATGGCACTTTTCCTTCCAAGAAAGTGTCATTTCTGATGATATCTAATAAGCTGTGACACACATTTGCTGTGACGTTTTGCTAACACATTTGCTAGTTCACAGGGGGACGAAAGCACCGTGTGTCTTGGGTGGTTCTTGCAGTTGTGCTACCAACTCTAGCCGCCATGAACCTTGTTGCCTGCCTCTATTTGCGGCGGCGCCGGCGACTACTAATTGGACAGGCCAAACACCAAAGTATGTTGCTTTAACATTATCTGTTTGCACAGCGTTAAACACACTTCGAAGGATCTGAAAACAAATGACTCATCCAATCCATACTTGAACAGAGCCGCCCATGTATTACACTGAAGCAGAGGACACCGAAATGGTGGACTCCATGATGATGGACGTCTCCACCCTACGAGCCGCTACTGGGGATTTCAATGAGAGCAACAAGCTCGGCGAAGGCGGCTTTGGTGCCGTGTACAAGGTAGCACTGAACAAACACGTACCACATGATTCTGAACTGACAAAAAAAACATGAAACATTGCACCTAATGTATGTTTGGTTTCGAGTTTCGACATGTTTAGGGTGTCCTCCCAGATGGCGAGGAAATAGCGGTGAAGCGTCTGTCTAGCAGCTCATCGCAGGGAGTGGAGGAGCTAAAGAACGAGCTCGCTCTAGTGGCCAAGCTGAAGCATAGGAACCTCGTCAGGCTCATCGGCGTCTGCCTAGAGCAGCAAGAGCGGTTGCTCGTGTACGAGTTCGTCCCCAACCGGAGTCTCGATCTGATACTCTTCGGCACTGATAATCGTGAGCAGCAGCTTAGCTGGGAGCAGAGGTACAAGATCATAAACGGCATCGCTCGAGGCTTGCAGTACCTCCATGAGGACTCCCAGCTCAAGGTGGTGCACCGTGATCTCAAGGCCAGCAACATCCTGCTAGATGAGAGCATGAACCCCAAGATCTCAGACTTCGGCATGGCCAGGATCTTTGGCCAAGAACAGACGCAGGCCGTCACCAGCCGCGTCGTCGGCACCTAGTCAGTGCTTTGCTTTTTCAGTGCTGAAAAACACACCTTCCATTAATCTCTTCACCTGCAAGTTCAGTATTCATGTGATGGAATAACTGCATGAATCATGATGATGAGCTTTTGCTTGTTGGTTTCCTCGTTTATTTCAGTGGGTACATGGCACCGGAATACATGATGCGGGGGAACTACTCCGTGAAGTCGGACGCGTTTAGCTTCGGTGTCATGGTGCTGGAAATCGTAACGGGTCGGAAGAACAGTAACGAAGGCTGCAATCTCTTGACCACAGTAAGTAATTAACTAAGTACAATGTCTACACCGATCACACCTGCAGTAGTCGCTACAGAAGAACACGTACACAGCTCTATCCGTTAGTTGTGTTGCAGCTTGCTGATGGCTCAGTGGCTCACGCGTGACACGCTACAAATCCATGAGCAGGTATGGATGCACTGGGAGGCCAGAAAGATGGCAGAGTTGGTCGAACCGAGCATGGGCAACAGTTTCCCGGAGGGCGATGTGCTGAGGTGCGTCCACATCGGCCTGCTGTGCGTCCAGGCAGACCCTGCGGCCCGGCCGGTGATGTCGTCTGTCGTGATGATGCTCGGCAGCGATACGGTCACCCTCCAGGTTCCATCCAAGCCGGGATTCTTCGCCAGGAACAACAGCGCCAACACAGCCGCGTCGACAGTGTGACTGAATGGTAACATATATGTACCGTTACCCTGTTACCAAAATGTATGCATGATATCAACTAATAAGCCGCGTAAGCTTGATTCAACATGAAATTTTGCATACGCTTACTATAAAATGTGCAAACACATGGTTGATATGTGTCCATGTATAAGTGATGAATGATTGTAGTGTGCGTGAGACTAACTATGGCCTGAGATGTGTGTGCAATATATGCCTCTTGGCTTGTGATGTACAGGAGTTAAGTGTTGGTACAGTAAATTGCAATGTGCAAGGTCAAACAAGGAGTTCGTGTGATGGACAGGGAGCGGTGAAGGGCTGACGCGAAGGTTTGGACCAAGGGAAGAATGGACCATGGACGACTAGCACTTAGACACGCCATGGCAATGGGGATGGTGTTGACTAAAGTCAACATGACGATCAGACCAAATCAACACGTGTGCGCAAGCACTTGGTGATCGGACGGTCGAGGATGAGTGGGACATGCCAACATCATGAAAAAGGTAGTGTCTACGCAACTCCAAGTGGGTTTGGCGGTTTGGGTCTCTAAATCACGAGCGGTAGGTTTGTCGGATTTGCGCTTCAAAACGCGACATGATCATATGGCGCGGCACGTGGCGTCATCATAGGGCTTGGGCTCATGGCCATTCGATTCATCGAATCCATTATAGACCATTTTGCCCTAGTGGCTAAGTGGTTCAAGGTAAATACCTAGTGAAAGTCTTGGAACGTATAATAGTCCTATAAATAAGGATAGTGACAATCCAACATAGAGCTGGGTGGAAGAAGCTCCCCGTCGTCCAGCGTCGCCAGCGTCTCCATCGTTGTCAACCGCGGGCGTCCGGCAGACGGCAGGATGCCCTCCATCGTCGGAGGTCTAGTCTACCGAGGATCCACAGAATCCTCGCTGACTGGAGGTACACAGCCACTGCCACGTGTACTCCATTCGTATGATGTCATACTATTTATTTCTCTATTGTATACCTCCGGAGTGTGGAGCGGGCGCTACACCTCAACGTGAGCTGCTCCTGGAGCGGAGCAGCCAGTGGCGGAGCCAAAGGGGGGGCTGGCAGGGGCCATGGCCCCCCCTAACATTTGTCAACAATTTTTTTTACTAGTATAAATTAATGATTTTTATTCATATTAAAAAAGAAATATAACAATGTTGTCATATATATTATTAATATCATCTAGATAATAAAATCATACTCCCTCTATTCTAAATTATAAGTCATTCTAAAAAAACTTGGAGAGTCAAAGTATCACAAATTTGACCAAATTTATATAATAAAATAATAATATTTATGATATCAACTAAGTACTATTAGGTTCTTTATTAATTATATTTTTTTAGTATATCTATTTGCGACATAAATCTTTATAATTTTTTATATAATTTTGGTCAAACTTGAAATACTTTGATTCTCCAAGATTCTTAGAATGATTTATAATTTGGGATGAAGGAAGTACAAATAACTAGATAATACAATGAAGCATAGAAAAACTGAGACGCAGATCTTAAGGTTTATGAAATTATCTCAAACATCTTGCTATTAAGGGTTTATCGTCTACCACCAAAATAATAACACATTTGATCTTAAAATACATATAGTGTGAGCACCTATATCAAGTCGATGAATTAAGCTAGATGGTCACTAATTATGTCCAGTCTTGATTAGTTAAATTTTTTAGTTGGCCCTGTATGCATAATTTATGGCTCCCCCACTGGAGCAGCCCCCGTGCCGTGCCGCAGCCGCCGCATCGGCAATGGCATCGGCGGCCGTGTCCTGTCGATGGCCGAGGACAACAGCAAGGACGCCTTCTTCCTCATCACCGCCGGAGTCTTCCGCGTCGTCCCGTCCGGCGCCTGCGGTACTCCTCGTCCTCAGCCGCAGCTGCCAGCAGTGCTGTCCGTGGGGGCGACTGCTGTGGCAAGTTGCGCTGTATGTCTGCTGGACGATACTGGCAGGCGGAGGGCAGATTCAGATTGGACGTTGCTGCAGTTGCAGAAATTTCTGCTTCATCCATTCTATCTTCTGTTGCTCACACCGGTACAGTGATCCCCACCAAAGCTGAGCACGAACCAGCCTTCTCTACGAGAACTGCCTGCTTAACGAGTTACTGGTGCTGACCTGAGTATAGTAAACGTTACTATCTAGCTAGTATTTGTGGTTGCTCGGACATCTACATAAGTAACCTTACTATCTAGCTAGTATTTGTGGTTGTATATACTACTCGTACATAAGTAGTAGTTTAATTTATTCATGATACTACTCGTACATCTACATAAGTAGTGAACGCGGTTTTTTTGCGTTTAAGGGCATATGTCTTCACTCTCTCACCCATTGGATTCGCTTTGAGAAGTGTGCAAACACACATCTCAAAGCAGTTTCGCATTGAGATATGTGTTTACATACTTCTCAAAACGAATTCAATGGGTGGGAGAGTGAGGGCACGTGCCCTCAAGGAAAAATAAACTTTGCCCATAAGTAGTAGTTTATTCATGGTTTGCATAATTACAACCTTGCCTTTGGTGAAGCCTTCTGCATTATGTTGTTATGGTACTGACAGTGCTGCAGATTGTATGCTCTGGAAGCTGGCAACAAGCTAGTGCTTCTTGAACACAGCAGAGTTCTTCATTAGGTGTCTCATGTCTCTATGCTGAACTCCATTGGAAAAGAATGACGTGACTACATGCATGGTCAAGCAATTCCTTTAGAGGCAGGAGAACCAATTGCAGACTGGAGCTTCCCAAAGTCCATCTGTTGCAATTACTAGTGCTGTGGCCTGGATGCTTGTAGGGTTCAGGTCAAATTCCTGCCGGTCGCTCGTCGCCATCGCCTCCGCATGCTGACCGTGACTGTAATTGCGATCTGCACAGCTTCTGAAACCGTCGCCTCCCTCACAAGTCACAACTCTTTTCGGCAAAAGCAGTCGCTCGCGCTCCCATCGGATACCCAGGCGCCCCCGGAGCCCGGACGCCGACGGGGTAATAATGTGACCCAATCAAATTTGTATTTTTTTCAAATAAATTCGAATTCACTTTAAAATACAAAATACTAAATTCAAAATACAGAACGGAAATTTTTCAGTCTAAAATACGAAATTAGCAAATACCAAATAACAAATTCAACAAACAGAACGGGAATACTTAAAATATTTTCCACCGTAATACGGTTAAGCTAAGCAAAAAAAAAAAAAGGCAAGGCGTGGCTGTGAGCCTGTGAGGGTGCACCTATATGTTTTTTAATATACTCAATCCATTCCAAATTATAAGTCGTTTGACTTTTTTAATATCAAGTTTAACCACTCGTCTTATTCAAAGTTTTGTACAAAATATTACTTTTTTTTTGTTGTGTATTGGTTTATTAATAAAAGTTCTTCAAGAATGACTTAAATTTGACTATATTTGCACAAATTTTTTGAATAAGATGAGTGGTCAAACTTGGGGTAAAAAAAGTCAAACGACTTACAATTTAAGATGAAAGGAGTAGATCATTGCCTCCCTAGCTTCCAGCTGTCTAAGCGAGGTGGACAAAAATTAAGAAATGAGAAGGGCCCTGGTGCTTGCAAAGCAGAGCGTGTGGGCTGCTGCCAAGCCTGCTACGGCCAACGGGCTAAGGGGGCTGTTGGCCCAAGTGTAGCGAGAGGAGAGAGGAGAAACTATCCCAAAGCGGTGTAGGAATGAGGAGATTCAGGGTAAATATTTTGCTTGGGCCTTGTTTAGCTGTGGAAAATTTTTGGATAGTATTTTCATTTTTATTTAACAAACATTGCTCAATCATAGAGTAACTAGGTTTAAAATATTCATCTTGCAATTTACAGACAAATTGTTCAATTAGTTTTTGTTTTTATCTATATTTAGTGCTCCATGCATGTGACGTAAGATTCGATGTGATGAAGAATCTTGAAAAGTTTTTGGTTTTTGGTGAAAACTGAAGAAGGCCTTGGTGCCAAATCTCCAAAAAAGTAAAAAAAAAACTTTGGTGCCACAAATAAATTTCACAAAGCACCTCAACATAAAAAAATGCATATGGTGAATTTTAAGGCAAGGTTTAAAATTGTTTGGCAAAAAAAAAGTTTTAATTTGTTGTAAAACTTTACAAATTCGTTTTCTATGTGCCGGCTTTACTTTTTTGGTTTTCATATCACCTAAATAGGAGAACCCCAATAGGTGATTTTCCAAGCTTCTCATTAAGCCACGTCATCAGCTTTCATCCACCTAACGCTCACTACTATGGCACTATCCTATCGCTTTGGCTTCTCCATCGATGCATAAGTTATTTTGTATAACTTGTTTAGTCAGCCAGTTCACCACCACGCGTCCACGCACACGGAGTCGCGCGCTGCCTCAGGAGCACGAATAGGCGCGTCAGCAACTCCAATAGTTTTGTATATGTTTGATATTCTTGTTTTTTTTTAATTTTCAAAATCTTCTATCCAATAGTTTGATAATTGAATTTAGTATTTATAGTAAGTTGGCAAATTCTCCTTCTTTCTTGATATTTATGCATATTTGGAATAGGCTTGGCATTGTGCATGTGCGCGCTTTTATAGCAAGTTGACAACCCGATGCTTCTTCATTGATCTCCGGAATCAATAGAATTTTTTTTTCTACCAAGTTAAAATTGCCAAACACTTGAAAATATCCTTTTTTGTTCTCTTCTTATATCGTTTTGGGAGTTGACAAATAATAATATTTGTCAAACAAAATTTGCAAAACTGGAGTTGGTCAGTTGCTTTTGTGGCGTTTAGCATCGGCTGCTTTGCCTACTGCCGATGGGCTTTTCTGTGCAGCCACGGCCCAAAACAACTGCAGAATAGCAAAGCGAGCAGGCCCAATATACGGCTATTTGCTCAATCAATACCACACCGGATCTGCTGTCATCCGCGGAATGAGTGCATGCGCGATGGACGACGTGTCACGGCCCGGCGGCCGCCGAGAGTGAGACACCGGGAACCTGGACCTGGCACCGCCCGCGTACTGCACTGCACGCCCTAAACACGCTCCAGTGTTGCTTTCTGCTGCACTTGGCTCTACACCTACAGCATCCTGTATATTATACTAGCTACCTCGGCGCCATTTTGGGAGCAACCCAGGAAGCAGTCGCTTCAGCCTTTCCCTTTTGTTTCTTCCTGTGCACAGCACACAAGGGTGCTACTAGCTCTGAATGCATCGCAGCAGCCAGCAGGCACAGGGCCTCAGCAGACCTGCAGCCAAGCTAATGAAATGGTGGCTAGCTCTGAACGCCGTGCAGCGCCAGCAGCCACCACCACCTTGGCTCGATCCTGCCATCTAGCTACACCTGTCTTGCTCCTGCCTCTCCTTCCTTACTTGTTCATCCCCCCGCTTCTCTTCTCCCTGCCAAATGCCATGCATGATGTGGTTCATCTTCGTCTCTTCTTCTTCTTCTTCTTCTTCTTCTTCTTCTTCTTCTTCTTCCTCCTCCTCCTCCTCTCTACTCTTCTGTTCAGAGTTGAGAGTGTCAGACACTGAGACACGGAGAGACGTTAAGAGAGGAGAGGCTCTCTTCATCTGTTACATACATCATCCCACCAGTGACTCAACAGGTGATCTGTCTAGCTGCATGAGCAGTGCTTGATATCGTGTGTCTCAATTTGTGTAGCTGCGTGCTCCCAAGGAATGCAGAGAACGGGATCATCAATGGCTGCGCGGTGCAGCGGCGGCTGCGACGGGCGTGAGGACGGCGCGGTGGAGGCGCTGGTGCAGTGGCAGAAGGTGAGCGACTTCCTCATCGGGGCGTCCTACATGTCCATCCCGCTGGAGCTGCTGCACTTTGCCACCTGCGCCGACCTCGCGCCGCTCCGCTGGGTGCTCCTCCAGTTCGGCGCCTTCATCGTCCTCTGCGGCCTCGTCCACCTCGCCGCCGTCTTCACCTACGCCCGCCCGGACTCGCGCCGCCTCCTCGTGGCCATCACCGCCGCCAAGGCGCTGGCCGCGGTCGCCGCCTCCGTCGCCGCCGTCTCCCTCCCCACCTTCATCCCGCAGCTGCTCCGCCTCAAGACCCGCGAGGCGCTCCTCCGGGACAAGGCGCGCCAGCTCGACCGCGACGTCGCCCTCGTCAGGCGCCGCGAGGAGACCGCCGCGCGCGTCGTCCGCGCCATCGCGCAGCACATCCGTGGTGGTGGTAGCGGCGGCGGCGGCGCTCTCCGGCCTGACGCGCTCGCTGTGCTGCACACAGCCGTGTTCCACCTCTCCGACGCCCTCGGCCTCAGCAGCTGCGCCGTCTGGATGCCCGCGGCGGCCAGTGATGATGGCCCCGGCTTGCTCCACCTGGTCCATCAGCTGCCTGAAGATGAGCACCAAGCCCCGACGATGACGACGAGGAAGGCCATTCGCATCACTGACCCCGACGTGGCCGCCGTCATGGCCACCAACGACGCCAAGGTGCTGAGGCCGGGCTCGGCGCTCGGGACGACGTCTGGTCATGGACGTGCGGCTGCCATACGGATGCCGATGCTGCGGGCGTCCAACTTCGTCGACGCATCATCCTCAGGATCAGATGGGCAGGGAGCTGCTGTGAGCTACGCGATCATGGTCTTGGTTCTTCCGGCTCCAGCTCCGACTACCAAGAAGCACAGGACTAGAGGAGGACACAGAGTAGGAGGTGCACGGGAGTGGAGCAGGCAGGAGCTGGAGATCGTGGAGGTTGCGGCGGACCAGCTAGCCGTGGCGCTGTCGCACGCGGCGGTGCTGGAGGAGTGGCAGCTGACTCGGCACAAGCTGGCGGAGCGGCAGAGGGTCCTGGCGCAGGCCCGGCACGACGCCGCGGTGGCCACCGGGGCCAGGGACGCCGCGCAGAGCGCCATGCGCGACAGCGTGCTGAGGCCGATGCACTCCGTCGCGGGGCTGCTCTCGCTGATGCAGGCGCAGCAGCAGCAGGACGGGGCCTTCCGTTCCGCCGAGCAGAGAGTGGCCGTGGATGCCATGGCCAGGATCAGCGCCCTCTCCTCCACGCTGACAGACGACGTCATGGCCGCTCTGCTGACGCCGACGACGGCTACCCGTGGTGAGCCGGCGTCGGCGGCTCCCGGCGTCAGCTTGGCGCGGAGGCCGTTCGATCCCCGCGCGCTGGTCAAGGACGCGGCCGGCGTGGCGGGGTGCCTCGCCCGTTGCAGGGGGCTCGGCTTCTCGCATCGGGCGGAGATGAGCTGTCTGCCCGCCGAATGCTGGGTGGCCGGCGACGACAGACGAGTGTTCCACCTCCTGCTGCACATGCTTGGCGTTCTGTTGGACCGGTGCGAATGCCATTGCCATGACCTCTGCTTTGCCGTGGACGCTGTGGTGGGTGACCAAGAGACCATGTCAGGCTCAGGCCTCCCTGATTGGATGACCCCCAATTTCTATGGCTGCAACACGGTGTGCATCAGGTTCCGATTTGGGATCACAAGACACTTCAGAGACAGCTTACTGCTTTCGTGCAGCCCACCATCGAGACCTCAAGATAGAACCAGAAGAAGCACCAGCATCAGTTCACTCAGCTCCGAGACGCGGCTAAGCATCGCTGCGTGCAACAAGATCGTGCAGGTGAGCTCTGTTCCTATAAAAATGCGTGCTTCCATGTTTAAAATTGGCTGACCGATCTCTCGTCAGATGATGAACGGCAAGATGTGGCGGGAATCCACGTCAGAGTCGAGATGCCAGCATGGGGAGCACATGAGCCTCATCCTGCACTTCCAGCTGGGCTATGGAGTGGCATCACCCTCTGCCACCTCCCGATCAGGCGGCGGCGGATTCTACCGCGTCGGTGGCAGATTCAGAGCGCCGTCATCGTCCACCGGTGCTCCTCCTCAGTACTTCAACGGCCTGCGGATCCTGCTCTCGGACAGTGACGACACCAGCCGGGAGGTGACGCGGAAGCTCCTGGAGAGGCTCGGCTGCCAGGTGCTGCCGGTCCCGTCGGCCGCGCACTGCCTCAGCCTCCTTCTGGGGAGCGACGACGCCGGCGGTGGCCATCACCATCAGCTTTCGTTCCAGTTCCCCTACTTGCAACTCCAGGCGGTGCTTCTGGACCTCCACACACCTGCCGCAGCTAGCGCTGACGCTGCCAGT
Source organism: Sorghum bicolor (assembly GCF_000003195.3). Lineage (NCBI taxonomy): Eukaryota > Viridiplantae > Streptophyta > Magnoliopsida > Poales > Poaceae > Sorghum > Sorghum bicolor. Next base: position 69,715,074 of record NC_012871.2, on the reverse strand, counting down.
GCAATGGATGACGGGTTTGAGGTCGCCCTCAGGATCCGGGAGGTCACCGGGGGCAGGTTCAGCTGGCTGCTCATACTTGTCGCGCTGCCACTGCCACCGAGAGCAAGCTGCATCGACATCCGCGACGTGTGCAAGCGGACGGGGGTCAATGGCGTCATCCATAAACCCATCACGCTGGCAGCACTGGCAGCTCAGCTTTACAGGGTTCTCCACAACGACAACTGATCAGTGATAGATCCTCCACGTACTTACTGCCTGTTTGGAGTTTGGACTACTGAACTTGTTTGGAGTTTGGACTACTGAACCCGCTTCTTGCCGGAGCCACGGCCCCCTGAGCTCCAGCAAGACTGTACCGCACCCGTGGCAGCCTTCTTCTTCCCCTCCTCCGCCACTACCATGGCCATGGGTGCCCTTGCTGCCCCGACCGCCTCCCCTGCGGCCCGCTCCGCCAGTGTCACCGCCACCTGTAAGGGAACGATGATCTTGGTCATCTTAAGTACTTGAGATGTCCTTGCTCCACGACCTTTAGTCATATCCTTATTTGGCAGTTGACACCATTGAAATGATAGACTTTGCCAGAGGTTAATCCTCTTTTTTTTTAAAAAAAAATGATAGACTTTGCCGTAAATTTAACAGCAGACAACTTTAACCAATACAGGGATGACATTTTCAGGAACCACCGATACATTATGTTATCCACGTTCTTATTTTTACACACCTCTACATTGAAAGGCAATGCCATATAGATACATAAGTAATTGTAGAACTAATAATAGACGTTATATTTCACCATATTGGTAATTTACTAGTTTTGTATACCGATCACACTTACGTGCTCGGCCCAGGTAAAACACAATATTCAATAAGGACGACGTACCCTCAATATACCTACTGTTCCGCCACTGCTTCAAAGAGAATCATCATCATCTGGGCTCAAGCTCAGTGATTGAAACGTCATTCAGCGACATAGGCGATCTGCTCGCGGACTGTGAAGCTCCTGGCGGGTACCCTTCTGAGTTCATCTCTGAGAAGCCACTCTTTGGGATGCAAAACGCCGGTCTAGATGGAGCTTGGAGGGTCACCGTACTACTACTAAGCATGACATTCACTGTTGACATCATCGGCCTATCTGCGGGGTCATCTTGAACACAAAGGAGCCCGATGTGGATACACTTCAACATCTGGTCTCGCGGAGCAAGGCTGCTCAAGGATGAATCCATGATGTCTATCAATGTTCCTGTCGTCCAGTGCTCCCACACCTGCATTAGATAACCAAATTACTTCGATGTTGTTGCTCTAAACCTGTAAAGTGTAGCAGGGGCACAAAGTTTTGCATTTGGTTATGCACTCACCAAACTAAGGAGATCAGCATATTCATCAGAGCTATAGGAGCCACCATTTCTTCTTCCGGTGACGATTTCTAGGATCAAAACACCGAAGCTGAACACGTCCGACTTGATAGAGTAATGCCCACGCATGGCGTACTCAGGGGCCATGTATCCACTGTATGACAAGAATATTGTCTTGCACATTAGTTACACTTATATATAGGTCATACAAGGGCAATGAATGTTAACAAAACTTACTAGGTTCCGACGACGCGATTGGTGACATCTTGTGATTGGTCACTTCCAAATAACCTTGCTAAGCCAAAATCTGAGATCTTAGGATTGAAGTCATAGTCTAATAAAACATTGCTCGCTTTAAGATCCCGGTGGATTATCTTCACTTGAGAATCTTCATGAAGATACTGCAAGCCACGGGCAATCCCATTAACTATCTTAAACCTCTTCCCCCAATCTAGCTCACCACATCTCTCATGATCTGTCAGATGAAGAAAAAAAAACTCATAAATGTATGCTGTAAAATTTCAGTTGTTTCACTGTTGCTCAAAGATGCTGAGTAACCATACTGAATAGAATAGTGTCAAGGCTTTTGTTGGGCATGTATTCATAGACAAGCAATTTTTCATGGTCCTCCAAGCAAACCCCAACAAGCCTCACTAAATTCTTGTGTTGCAGCTTAGCAACCAATACAAGCTCATTTTTGAGCTCCTCCATCCCTTGTCTAGAAGTCTGTGAGAGCCTTTTCACTGCTATTTCCTGGTCATCAGGGAGGATTCCCTGTACAAATGAACATATTTGAGTACCAGAACTACAAAATATAGAAAAAAAAGGTCTATGTAATATATGAGTCATACCTTATATACTGAACCAAAACCTCCTTCACCGAGCTTATTGGCTTCATCAAAGTTTTCTGTTGCAGCTCGCAAAGTTGATATATCAATAATGAGAGAATCAATACTTTGTATGTCCTCTGGGTTAGTTGTATCTGTCATAAGAGAACGTGTAATCAATAATGATGTCTAAAACATCAGTGTATTTCCTACTTTCATAAGTGGATTATGTCTAGACATGGCAAAAAAAGTGTTGTATAAATGGCAGAACCGCAGAATAATGGAATTTGAATTAGCTCTGCACGAGGGACTTACCTGGTAGTGTTGACTTCCCTGGTTTCCTCTTCCTCCTCCAGAGGCATGAACAAAGTACTATAGTAGCTAGTATTGCAGCAGCAACTATAGGCAGTGCAATGGCTAAAACTCTACCAGTTTTTTTTCCTGTTGTTCCTGTAAATGGAAAGCATCAATTAATAATTTGATCAATGTTAAAGTAATATAACAGGAATCCAAAAAAGTTAATGCGTCCGGCACGTCATATACATGTATTAGCAGCAACCAGAAGAAAACATTATTGAGAAAACTGTTTGATGTTCATAGTGCTACAGCTTTTATTTATTGCTGCATTATCATAATTAAAGAGTAACTAGGCTTAACTTGCCATATAAAGCGACTAGCAAATTAAAGTAACTGATACCTGTCCGTACACTATGTTTCAGGTCAAAGAAAGAACTCTAGGAAGCAGCTTAGCTTATACCCCTTAATCTGAATTTCATCTAGGAGTAGATGACAGACAATGGTATTTCCGATTTTGCTTTACGGTGCACGGTCATACAAGCTTGCCTGAACTGACCAGTCCAGAAAATGCACGTGTATATGGTCAATGCTAATTAACCTCAGATGGTCAGACCAATTGATAAAGGAGTTTCTTCTATCACTTTTCCCTTGCTTCTTACACATGGCTCCTGACTAGAACTTTCGATTCAGCCAAGATGTTGAACTGGTCAGAACTCAGGAGTCAGGTCAATGGGTCATGCACTCATGTGTGAACTTCCATAGTCCCATGTTCGCGGTGACTAGTGAGGCAACTGATAGCTACGGGACTGCATTGTAATGTCAAGATCAGAGAAAGGAACAAAGGAAACTAGCAGACTAATGGGATTTGTTCCTCTCTTACTTGAATACTTGATTCCTCGATTTTTTTAATGTAAAGTGTTGTGCAAACTAATGGAAAGAAAACAAACGACAAACAGCCCTTCAGGGTTCAGTGATCTTGACACTCGTCGGTTATTTATTTTACTACTGGAATCGAGGCAAATTCGTTCCATATAGGCAAATAAAACATTAGTCTTGTTGCTAACTTCCACTGTTGCAGATAGTGAACCATGCGCATGGATGCAAAAGATGGCACCTTTAATCCAATCCCCCCAACTCTCTCACCTCGTGCTCCTCCGTTCGTCGGCACCGTTGGCGTTCCGTTCACCACCGCGGGCGCGGGCGCCGGCGCCCCCACGGTAGGCTCCGGCAGCTGAAGCAGCGGGGTGCTTGTGAAGAACGAGTACTGCTCATACCTGTAATTGCACCGCAGACCAAGAATCCTGCCACCCGGCTTGCCGTTGAAATACTTGGGGGCCATCTGAATAATACCCGAGAGGCACCTCCGGCAGTCGGCCGGCGACATGTCCGGCGTGCACTGCGCCAGACCGTAAATGGTCGGGTTCTTGCTGTCGAAGGTCTGGAACCGCTCCACCCCGGTGCCGAACCTCTTGGACGAATTGGCGGCCGCGTAGGCGGCGGTGGCGTTGAGGAGCACGGCGACGGCGGCGTCGAACACCTTGAACGGCGCGGTGACGTTCTGCGTGTTCATGAGGATGAGCACCTTGTCGTCGCTGTTGGAGGGCGAGGCGATGAAGTTCTGGTTGGAGAAGCGGAGGAGGCAGGGGTCGTAGAAGACGGTGGCGTCCTTGTTGTAGGCGCACAGCTGCTGCGCGTCCTGGAACGCGGTGGCGACGCAGTCGCTGCAGGCGGAGGCGTTGGTGTCCCCGCGGCAGAGCGCGAGCGCATAGACGATGTCCGGGACCGCGCCGACGGTGTCCTTGGCGAAGAGCGTCGGGGAGGCGGAGGTGTTCCGGGGCAGCGTGGCGGCGAGGCGCTGGATGTTGCCCTGGTAGGTGCTGTTGAGCGTGTAGTTGAAGCCGGTACCGCAGAACTGGCCCAGCGGGTCCCCGGCGTCGAGAGGCGCGGAGGTGAATGCGAGGAAGAGCGCGGTGGCAGTGGCGAGGTAGGGGCGCAGGTGGTGATGGTGCGCAGCCATGGCCATGGTTTGCGGTGGCAGGAGCCGCCGGATCGGGTCTGGCCGTCTGGGTCCGGCAGAGCCGTGCGAAGCGAAATGAATGAAGAGGGGACGGGACGGGTGCGGTGTGTATCACTATCATCACTGTATTAGGGCCCCATGTGTTGACTTGTGTGGGGCTCGTTTGACTTGACTGAGTAACCGACACCATGGGACCAACCATAAATATTGCGGGCCTACACCAGCTAAGGTCTTGTTTACATGTAGTCGAATTTACACTAATCTACATTTGTTGGGTGAATTAAAGTGAAACTTGAACATATCTGCCGCCGGAGCTAGCCGGGGTTGAAGTACACGACGGTGTCGCCGATCGCGACGTCACTCACTCACATGCCAAGAGCAACGAATCGGCTCTGTTGCAACGCCGTATCGTGCCACTCTGGCCGACGACTGCCTACGATGAGCAGATAGTTTTCCTAGGCTTCGAAGTTAGCAACGCGGCAACGGCGACTTCAGACACGTCACACGTCCCCCGTTGATTTTGATTTGCCCTTGCCGTGCTGGTCGATAAATCGTACATGATGCATCAGTGCGATATGCGTGCTACTCGGATGACATTGCCATTGGATAGCTTAAAACCACGATGGGGATGTGGGCTATTTTAATTTTTTTTATGGGTATGTTAATTAATGGATTTTTTTTTTTTTAAAAAAAAATCTGTTGAGTTCATTCTTTACATATAACTATGGTTTTGGTTCTATACAATTCGAACCTATAAAATCCATGTATATGTGTATACTCGGTATGTTATTTTAGTCCAACCATTTCTTAGCTCAAAGGTGTTGTTGTGTTAGTTTTAATGACTTTTATGATATTGTAATCATTAAGAGTGAAATCTAGAACTTTAAATATATTTTCATAAAATATATTAAACTAAACTTTTGAATAAAATATACAATACTCATTAAAGTTTTAGCCTAACATGTGGATTAAAAACATGCAAAAACTAAAAAGATAAAGAACTGAAAGCAAGAGTATAGATTCATGATGTCAAAAGAAATGCAACAAGAGATTACATAGTAGCTTAAGCTTAAGTTTTAACTAAATGCATACTAATAAACCATAGTAGTGTTGAAATGCAAGCATGAATATACTATTGTAGTATTGTCTTTCCACTGGATTAGTAGTTCAAAGGGAGTGCATAGCATTCGATCTTTATATACTCCATCTATCCTAAATTATAAGACGTTTTCATATTTTTAGATTCATAGATTTTACTATATATGTAGACATAATATGTATCTAGATGCACAACAAAAGTTATGAATCTAGAAAAGTCAAAACGTCTTATAATTTGGAATGAAAGGAGTAATAAACAAAACACGAACAAACAGTGGTTAGGCTTAATCAGGCAAGAAAGTAGGGGAAGATAACAACATGATTAGTAAATATAGAATAAGTAATAATTTTGTCACAATGTGATAAAAAATTGTAGAGTATCTAAATATATATGGTGTTAGGAAATGAAGAGTGCACATATAGCTAATTTTGATTAGTTATATATATTAAATTTATCCATGAAACTTTAAATATTTATGTTATATATAAGATTTCATGCTATGCTAGAACACGGTAGAATTATTATTCTTCATGCAAATCACGTAGTGATGACCCATTGAACTTAAGATAAATAATTTATCATACAATTTGGTTGTATTTGGAAGTTTGTAAAAGACTCACCCCTGGTTAAAGTCAAAATGAGTCCGAGACACAATCTTTGAAAAGTTTGAGAGACCCACGTGCCACGTAGCATTTCTAAAAGCCCTAGTACAAAAATAAAGCTGTTTCCGGCAGACACTGGAACCGTTTTAGCTTGCGACACCACTGGTGAGCCATGTTAATACCTGGACAATTGGTTTAGAGGTTCTAGAGATGTATCAAATGAAATGGTTAGGATCATGCCAAGCCAATTTAGAGGCAATACCAAAATTTGGCAGTAAAAAATGGTGTTTAGATTTTCATGACCTACGCAAACGTGTTTAAATACTCTAATTGCATAAAGTGTCCTAAGAATTTTTGAAATTATAAAACTCCTTTTAGCGATGTTGTCAATTATCATGTGATGTATGCAATTTTGTCAAAGCTATCAATTTTATTTTATATTTTTCTCATGAGACAAAAAGGAACGAAAAAGTGATCATTCTTCGGCCAGCAGCGATGCATTTCAGCCACCGGATAATCGACTCTTTCGGCCTTTTGGGCCGGCTTATTATCCACCAGCCTGCCCCCGAAACATTGTCGGCTCAAAGTCAGCTAGCTTCTGGCCCAAACATTCAAAAAGAGAACCAGCCCAACTATGTTCATGGCTCGTAGCCCACTAGGCACTAGCTATATATAGTTTTCAATTTCCCTTTGTTTTGTCCTCGACTTTTTCTTTTCTTTTCTCGAATATACAAAAAATTTATGCATTATTATAATTAAGAAGAAAAGTTTAGCCGTACAAATGACATACTTTGATGAGTGCCCTAGGAGGTCTACCGGTTGACCTTAGTATACGGATTCATATTTTGATATTACATAAATAGTATACAATTGTCAAAAAAAAATGTAATTCTTCTTTTTTTCGAGAATTTAAACTTTAACTCAAGTTATATAAAAAAGTACTAACATTCATGATATAAAATAAGAACCATTAGACTCGTTATAAAATATATTTTTATAATAGATTTATTTGAAGATATAAATATTAATATTATTTTTTATAAACTCAGTAAAACTTAGAGCCTGTTTAGATCCTAAATCTTTACATCCTAAAACTTTTGGCTGTAAACTTTACATTTAAATAGGTGTTTAGATGTTTTTTGGTCTGCAACACACAAGACACGGGTCCCTAAGCAAGTTTACACAGTTTTTGAGCTCCAAGGTTCCAAATTCCAAATCTTTACAGCCAAGTTTTGTAAGCCCCTGTTTAGATCCATTCTTCCATAAAGTGCTCATTTCTCCAAAAGTTATGGCTGTTTGGCTGCATCTAAACAAGGCCTTAAGCTAGTTTGATCAGCAAGCATCCCATAATTACATCTTTTTATGGACGAGGGAGTACGTAACAATTTGAAGAATGATTGGCATATTTATATGTTTTTTATTTATTCCTTTTTTGGTTTTGCAGATGAGCTCATTGTGCTTCGTCGCAATTTGTTATGTTCATTTTCGTAACACATGGCGTGATTCTATGATTAGTCCACCAAATTAGGTCCGGTTTAGAGTTGCACAAACTTTTTTTGAGGTTTATGTTGCACTGTTCGTATGATACAATCCAATTTAGATATTCTCACAAGTCACAAGGTTTGTTGAATCCCTCTCTTTTTGCAATCACAACATTTTTATTTAATGCTAATTCATAGTAAGTTGAGGTTGTCACCATGTTGTGTAGATTCAACGAATGAATGATGTTTTTCTCTCATAATAAATCAGCATAAGCTAAAATTTCAGTAAAACGAACATGCAATTTCCTCTCACAAAATCAGCATAAGTATCATGGTATCATGGTTACATATCCCCAAGCAGAACTCAATACCAACATTGGAGAAATTTATGTTGGAATTAGTTTTACGTGGATCTAAGTGGATGTCTGAATATTCATTGAAACTAGGAGCTGCTGAAAATTGTGAATGTGCTGAATGGTTACTTGTCTCCAGATGGCAGACACCTCGAACGCCTGACAATGCTATAGTGTTACTCATCGTTTCCTGATGGAAGAGAGCTAGAAAGCTTGTCAGAACCATATTGTTAGAAATCGCTTAAAATGCTAATGTACAAAGTGTTCTATAAAAACATAGATTTTAAATTATTTGGACACAACATTATATGATTACAATGTATTTTGTTCCACACTGTTGCCAACTTTAGCGAACATAGGACTTGCACAGTTCAAAATGCTTACATTTCAGAGCATCTTTTCCTGTTATTACGTGAGTCCTGCAGAAGCAAGAAGAAAAGCCATGCGAATCCAATTGCTTGAAATACCATAGCCAAGGACAGATTCCTCATCACAATGTTTCTTTCTGAAATGAAAAGGAAAAGAAAGACATGATTTTGGAGTGGCTGGATGTTTAGAACCATCGTCCATTCAGAATATGTTTCTAGACCATCATTAGCAGACGCAGAAAATATACAAAGATTTCATGAATATTAATATATTGAGAACCATGTAAGATGTAATTTCTCGAGTATAGAGCTTCATAAATCATTTTACGTCAAATTATAAAATATTTTGGCTTTTGTAGATACATTGATTTTTACTATCTATCTGGCTAGAAACAATGTACTTAGGTCATCCGCAATGGTTATCAAATAGCTAGCTAGGAGAAATTATATTGGATCTCAATAACACTTTATAAATAGCTAGCGAGATGACGTATAAAAATAATAAAAAAGTAGCACTCTTATTGACTATCGAAGAGAGAGATCAAATAGCTAGCGACTCATAAATAGCTAATCTAGCACGATCTTTTAGAAATAACTCTCTCACAATACTTTTCACAATAGCTAGTGACTTCCTACTAGCTAGCGACTTCCTAAGCTAGATATTTGCAAATTGCTATTGAGAACCAATAATATTCTTCCTAAGATCAAATAGCTAGCGATTTGAACACCATTACGGACGCTCTTAACATTTTTCTGAATGAAGGACATGTTCTCGAAAAAAATTAACTGAACACATGCTTTTTAGAATTCCTAGACTCCCTTTCTTGAGTGGGGACGTGGGGTTATAAATAGGTGTGAGTTACTTCCTGGCAAGTGCAATGGCATGATAGAATTGAAAGACCATATTAGGTCATCTAGATTTTTTTGCATTTAATACCGTAACACATTAGCAGATGACTTGGTAGGTTAATTATGAAAATAGAGATAGAAAGAGTTTCATCTGGATAAAATTTATTGTCATATATAGTTAGCAACACAGTGACAATCTTGATCACTATGTCATAAAACTCCTCATTGAGGCTGACCTTAAAATGATTTCATATGTTCTAAGAAGTTTAAATATTCTTGTCACTTCCACTCAACATCAGTGTGAGTACTGATTGAGGCCGGTGGTAAATAAGAAAAGAAAAATAAACTAACAACAACGGAGGGAAGGTACTCCCCTAAGGCTGTAATACAGTCCATTCTAGTAATTTTAAGACAAATTAAGAGAGAATATAAAAGACGTATGTACTATTATTTTATTTTCTCACCAGATGCTATCAGCAACATGAGATTTTCCTTTGTTTTTGTTTTTCGTGTTTGATTACGGAGGCGGTCAAAGCAATCGACTCTGTAGGTCACGGATTTTATCGTGACCTTTGATTGGAGGCGGTTGCAATGCCCACCTCCGAAAACCAAAATCGCCTACCTCCAATAATCATTCTGTAGTAGTGATAATTAATGGTGATTGGATGATAAATGGCAAGTAATAATATAACAAATTAATAGCTATTTTTGTCCCTAGAATTTCTTATATTTGGATACTGTGCGGAGGAACCGAGGGAGTATACTAACAAGGACGAAAGTGAACCCAACAAGGCTGCAGATGATATCAAGGAAGAAGATATTAGCAAGGCTGCAGCTTGCTGATGCTAACAATGAAGTATGTCATTTCATTTAAATATTTTCTCTACCTGAATGGATGTATAAGGAAACAATAATCTACTCTTAGTACTGACACATTTGAAACGTAGATTATTGTTTCAAATATATGTCGGTACTAAAAGTGAATTGAAAGTAATTCATCAAGTATGGAGCGCATAATAAGAAAAAAAATGGATAAGAAGAAAACAACTCACTTTCTGTCTCTGTTTCTGAAAGTACGAGGTCGTCGAAATGGACAGCAGGTAATAAGCGAAGAGAGCAGTTGCCGTTGAAGAACGCAGACTCCCTGTGGTACGGGCATGCTGTTCGAGCTTCTTGGAGGGCCAAGGTGACGCAGGCTCGGCATGAGGAGGAGTCCGTGCCGTTGCGGCAGCGTGAGACGGCGTACACACCGTCAGGGAGATCTCCGACGACATATTCGGTGTAGAGGCCTGGGAAGGCAGTCGTCTTCTCGGATCGAAGCATGGCGGCTAGATGGTGGACGTTGGCTTCGTAGTCGCTGTTGATCGAGATGTGCTGTCCACGGCCGAGGCAGATCACGTTATGGGGATCGCCGTTGGCAGCAAGAGGCAGCAAGACGAAGAGTAATGGAAGCATGCAGAAAAACGGCGTGGCTGTGAGATGTTTCATGTTTGTGCTTACTGGACTTGAGCCAGGCCGCCAGGGAGACGAGACAGCGATATATATATATATATATATATATATATATATTCCAAATTTTTTTGCAAAATATGAATAGTACCATTTTCGTTTGTATTTGATAAATATTATCCAAACATGTACTAAATAGACTCAAAAGATTCGTCTCGTCAATTTCGACCAAACTGTGCAATTAATTTTTATTTTTGTTTATATTTAATACTTCATGCATGCGTCTAAAGATTTGATGTGACAGGGAATCTGAAAAATTTTGCAAAATTTTCTGAAAACTAAACAAGGCCTATATATGTAAGCAGAGACAGCGAAATATATGTAAGCAATGGTTAAACCACGCGTTTTCTACAAAGAAGCAATGACTTTTGGACACTAGTGAAGCCGGCTGGTACTGGTACTGCCACTGCAGGTATACTTGGTAGTATTTTGGTCTAGCGAGTAAAATAAGAAGCGTTGTACTTGACAAATTGAGGACATCTTTATATGTAGTGAGAGAAATCAATGAGCCCATTCGAACAAGCCGTTGATGATTCAGTAGCACTGAGTGCTTAATATCTGCACCTTGGAGTTACATGCATATTCTGAGATATGGACAGTGAGACGACGAATCTGAAATTGTGATGGAAAAAAACATAGTGTATAAAATGAACACCTTTCCTTCTATGCAGGGATCAAACTGAAGACCTTTTAGCTGCTGGAAAATCAGTATCGTTCGTTCCATTATTCACCAATAAGAATATTCACATCCATTATTCACCCTGTTTACTTTCTGTGCCTTAATGTTCTTTTCCACGACATTTAGATGTCATCAAACTTGTGGCCAAGCCGCTCAACTATTGATCTCCGGATAGAAGAGGGGTGTGATGCATTACATATGTATAAGAGGAATTTATGCATTTCCATGCTACTCTGTATTAGAAAGGAAGATAAATTTTTTAAGAGTATCACAGTTGGAAGCAAAAGGACTAAATTTATTTGAACAGTAATTCTGAGAGGTTGAAATCATTAGCTAGCATGTTATGTACTGTTATTAGCACAAGACTTCTGACATGTGCGGTGGGAGTGTCACATAGGTAAATATCCTTACTTCATGTTGCCTTTTTTAGGGTCATGCCGCCAAGCCTGTATGAACAAGAAGAAGAGACATGCTATCCCCAATGCTTGAAATATCATCCCCATAACCAAGGCTTGTACCATTGTGTTTCCTGGAAGGTGATGCAGAAAAAAAAACTGATGTTAATAACTGAACAAAATTTCTTGAGTACATTAGTTAAATTAAACAGTATAATTAAACATGAGTGTCAATGAGATATAGGTACATCAGTACATGGAAAGAAAAGAACAAAAGTATATCGTGATTTATCTGAATACAAATTGTACAAATTACATGTTTGCCCTCTTCCTGAAGTTCAGAAAGTTTAGTTATTCTGTTTGGGCGAAGAAAATTATGTGTTACTACAACTCACTTGTATTGGAACACATGTTACCTTCGTGTGTTTCACAAATATTGAAGTGCGATGAAAACCAGCATCGATCATGAGACTAGGTTTTTTTGTGTGTGTTGGTCGGGGGGGAGCTACCCCTCCCCCCCCCCCCCCCCCAACCCCAAGAAGTACATTGCAGGACTAAAAAGTTTGGGGCAGCTACATTGCCGAACTAAAAAGATTATTTCCAAAGTTTAGCTTCACCGATGCACGAGGATAGGAACTGATTCATGGAAGTCGTTTGATGAGACTAGGTTTCAGAAACTCAGAGCACTATGTTACCATGTGTAAGTCATCCATTCTTTAAAACATACTGTAATTGTGAACTATCCAGTAGCCATTAATTAATCTGACAAGTAAGAAACGGTGAGCTGTTTGTTTGTATCTGATTGAAAATTTTGCATGGCTAGTTGTCAGGCAAAACTGCTCATTTGCATTGTCGAATAAATTCCTCTTGTGTCTGATGCTACTCTGCTCTGTGATTGCGACTGTTAAATTTTGGCACAGGAACTGTTTCATGCGGCGTATCTTTTCAGGAAGTCTTGGCCAGTAATAGCATCTCGCAGCGAGATAGTAAAAGAGATGAGTCTGAGTATGTAATCGCAGAACTTACCGAAGACCTCGATGCTGAAGATACGGAACTCGGCAAGACGGAGATAGCAGTCGATACCGGAGAAGGTGGCCTCTCTGCGGAACGGGCAGACGCGCTCCACCTCCTTGAAGGCCTCGGCGATGCAGGTGGCGCAGTCACCGTCGGCGTCGGTCCAGGTCCAGCAGCTCGCGCTGGCCTGCACCCGGTTAGGCCAGTACCCGATGGCACGGTCCACCCTGTGATAGTGCGAGGCCTCGGTCTCGGCCGGGAGGACGGCGGCGAGGTGCCGGAGGTTGGCTTCGTAGGTGCTGTTAGCCACGTAGCTACTACTGCCGCTCCTCCCACCGCATGCGACGACCGACTCCGACTCCGACCACGCGGCGGCGGCGAGGGGCGAGCCGGCCAGGAGGACGACCAAGGAAAGGAGGGAGAGATTCTCCATGATGCTCAGTGGTGACCGGGGTGTGATGGCGAATGGCAACTAAACTACTAGAGGAGGGTGGGTGAGAGGAGAAGCACGAGGAGAGGAGCTGGCCACCGCTGGGTGTAGGCTGTAGCAATAGCATGTGGTATCCGTGGACGACGACTTTGACTGTTGACATCTGCACGAGACGTTGTAGTACCAGCCTACCAGGCAGCTTCGTACACCTGTCAACTGTCATTGTTTGACTGATAAGTCATGGCTGAAAGTACTGTCTACTGATTTGTTGTGAGAAAAAAACACTGTTAGAATCAGGATAGTGGAGCCGGCCGGCAACGACATTGACCACATAACTCTGATCGTCTTTTGGCACACACTCATATGATTCAAGCACTGAGGTATGTTTTTCTAGAGCTCCATAATGTTTCAAGGATAAAACAAATATGTAATTCTGTTTTCATCTTGCAAGTGAGAATGAATAGTCGACCAAATTGATCACATTCTTACTCATACGATGATTCATGAGTATTGCTCAATCGTGGCAAGTTTGGGGTTTTGTATTCACATACATATATATTTTGATATAAGGACAAGTGGGGATGAAATTCTATAGGGAAAACATCAGCGTAGGTGAAATGAACATTGGAGCGGGTTTGAAACGATCAAATTGAAGTCCTACAATGTGGAGAGGAAGTATTCATTCCCCTGAGAGAAAATCCGATCCCTTCATGCATCCATTTACTGTTGTATATGCCTTAGTAAAGGCTGGAGCTCAAAATTGTGTTGCCAACATTTTAATCTCCAGATAAAAGAGGGGTGGAATTCCTGCATAATGTAAGAGAACAAAGTAAATAAATATTTGTCCAGGTACTCAAAATTCAGAGAAATGTTTAAAGGCGTGGCATTTTGATAAAAAAATTCAGATCATTTAGTTCTAGAAGATACGAACTGTCCTAGAAATTTTATATGGATCCTATAGGAAGTAGTTCGATTTATGACGATATATGAGATTGATCAACTCTGTGTTTTAAGTGGGGCCTTACATCGAAGTGCCTCTTTTCCGGCTGCGCCATTCCTGAAATAGCAAGAAGAAAAGCCAACCAAATCCAATTGCTTGAAGTACCAATCCCGGAGCCATGACTTGTTTCAGTATGTTCCCTTTTGAAATGAGACACACAAGAACCTCAGTTAATGCATATGTAAGTGATTAGTTCCTAAATTACATGTTTCTTCGAGTTAAAACACCTATTTTAGATAAAGGAATAACAACCCGGCTTCTGCGTGCATGAATGAATGTATATAGCCATTGAATGTAGGCATTGATAAATTTGAGGTGCAGGTAAGGAAGAAAGCAAACTCATATATTCATTTAAACAATGGAATGCGAATTCTGACAGTTTCATTTTACAATGCACACAGGTTAGCAGGACAAAGCTAAAAAAAATAACACAAGCCAAAAACAAGTCTGAACACACTCAGACATTAGCTAGCCTGCTCCTGAAACTTCTGTGCTTCTAATTTGAATACTATAATTCACTAACTTAGGCTAATGTGTGTTGATACAAATCTCCAAATTACAATTCCTGGCCCATTCGGTTGCCACAAATTTATACAAGTAGGTGATGACAAAGCTGTGGCTGTGTTCCCTAGAAGCAAAGCTGTGGAATTGAAATTAAAACCGGCAAGAATTTTTTTTAGACGAAGCATAGCAGAACTCACCGAACATGCCACCAGTCCCGAAGATGCTGATCTCGGCAAGTTCAAGAGTGCAGTTTCGATTGGAAAAGAAGCCTTCCCTGCGGTACGGGCACGCTCTCTCCACCTCGAGGAAGGCCCCGGCGATGCAGTCGGCGCAGGGGTAGCCAAAGCCGCCGGTGTCGTTAACGTCGCGGCGGCGGCGGCTCCAGCAAAAGGAGCTGGCCATCAAGCGGTTCGGCCAGTACCCGACGGCACGGGTCCTGTAACTGTAAGAGTGGCCGGGCGTGGCGGATACCTCGGATAGGAGGAGCGCGGCGACGCGACGGAGGTTGGCTTCGTAGGTGCTGTTAGCAGCGTAGACGCCGTCGCCGACGCACTCCACTACAGGCGACAGCCGTGCGGCAGGGAAACTCAGCCGCCGCTGCGACACGGCGGCGGTGAGAGGCAGCGATGAGGACACGGCTAGGACTAGGAGAAGCGGGGCGAGGGACAGGAGCCAGGGATTCTTCATGTTGTGGTGACTGGTGACGGCGGTGATGGAGTCATGCCCATGGAGCTGAAGCTGGATGCCTAGTAGCAAGCAACTCACAAGTCGCAAGTGGCGCGCGTGGACCGCGACTTTGACCAGCATCAGGGTCGCCATTGGCGGCTGCCTGCTCCGGTGTCCATATTATTATCGGAGCAGTTGCAGGGGCTGGCGTTCACCTCGGCGGCAACGGTGGTGGCGAGCCGCCGTAGGTTGGCCTCGTAGGCGCTGCCGGGTTTGTACCTGCCCTGCGTGCCGCACATGTGACCGGGCCGGAGCACCAGGCGGCGGTCAACGAGGGGCTCGACGGTGGTGGCTGCCAGCGCCGGCAGTAATACCGCCGCTGCCAGCGCGACGAGCGCCGCGGCGCGAGGCATCACCGGAGGAAGGCAGCGGCTTTTGTTCGATTGATACCAAATGAATGGCGCTCTAATCTGGCAATTAAGCAAAGTATGGTAGATTAGTTGAGCTGAGCTCAGGGAGTCGTTGCTGGCGTAGTTGATTACTAAACTATCCTCTCACAAGTCAACATTGGCAACTCCAATGTATTGGTATATGGCTGTCAAGCACATGTACATCTGGGTTATCAGCTATACTCCCGGACATCTTGGAATTGACACTTTCAGTCTGCACTGCCCATGTGAGAATTGAGAGGTCCTTGAGTCCATCATTTCAAGCCAAAAGAGGCTTTCAATGAACTTTTGATTAGTCAGAACATAACTAGAAATGCCAACATTGCATACAATGTATATCTCCATTCAGCAAAACTTGATGTTTCACACAAGACAAACATCGTCTTGTCTGAAGCAAGTTTACTTACTAGAAGTTAGTACATCATTGTTATATTAGTTGCGCATAAACACTGCACAAATTAGCATAAAGAAAGAAAACCTCATTTGGGGGAAAAGGTATTTTGACACGACTGGGTCCTCTGACTCTCTGAGTGATTTTGTTTGAGTTGTAGAGAATATGCAGTCTCTCATTTGCTCATATGGACCAACGCCAAACCATTACACCATCGCAAATACAGCAGAGCAGCAACAGTAATCCTAACCACACATTACATAACTGATGAAACACTAGTGTCATAGATACATCCTTCACATAATGAGGCGTCGTGGTGACTTCAGAGCTTGATGCTTGCATCTTTCGCATTGCCCAGTAAAGTTCTTCAATTCTAACTTTTCATGCTCGGACATATAGCGTGTCAGTTCTTTGATATCTTGGCAAAAATCAAGGAATGATACATGATCCCCGTCCTGCTTTTGCAGCACTGCAAATTCTGAGAACATATAACATTTTCTTAGTTTCCATTTCTTGTTCACCATATGGGACAGACCAAGTAATATTCACACTATATGAATTTATTCAAAGATAAAGGCCAAAGGAATATGAATTTGGAGCGAAAACAGGAACAAAAAAATCACTTACGCCTGGGGCTGCCGAGGCCCATGCTCTGCTCCATCTGCTGAACGTCATGGAAGCTGACGCTGCACTCGCCGCCGTCAACCACGACCATGGCCTGCCTGTGGTACGGGCACAGCCGCTGCGCCTCGCCAAACGCGCGCGCGACGCAGGCGCCGCAGTCAGGCGACCAGCCCGCGTCGGGGCGCCAGTAGCAGTAGACCGAAGCGGCGACCATGTCGGGGCGTTCGCCGGCATGGTTGCCCGGCGAGCACTTGCAGGAGGACGCGTTCGCCTGGGCGGGCACCGTGGCGGCAAGCGCCCGCAGGTTGGCTTCGTAGGTGCTGTTGGGAGCGTACGTGCCTTGCGCGCCGCACTCGTGGCCGCCGGGCGACGGAGCCACGCGGCGGTAGACGGTGGTGGCTGCCGCCGCCGCCGTCGCGACCAGCACCGGGAGGAGCGCGAGCGCCAGGACGACGGACGTCGTGCAAACGCGAGGCATGGCGGTGTTGACCAAGGACAAATAATGTTGCGACTTGAGACTGAACAACGCGTGGTAGAGAGCCAAGAATCAAGATATGATCGTGTCCTCCAAAAAAAAATTTTAAAAAAAATCATGATACGATCGCAGCGGTTGGGACTGTTGACTAGTAAGGTTCATTGAGGAGAGTCAACATCTACAAGACTACAAGTGCAAAATACTCCGAGACTCTTTTGTCTGAAAGATATTGCTGAAAGTAAGATACGGCTTGCCTTGTTTAGTTGACAAAAATTTTGGGTTTTAGCTACCGTAGCACTTTCGTTTTTATTTGACAAACATTGTCCAATCACGGAGTAACTAGGCTCAAAAGATTCATCTCACAAATTACAGATAAACTGTACAATTAGTTTTTATTTTCATCTATATTTAATGCTTTATGCATGCGACTAAAGATTTAATGTGAGGGGGAATCTTGAAAATTTTTGTAAACTAAACAAGGCCTTATAAAACAAGCCCATGGATTCTCCGTATTTCTCAGCCACTGCATCAGTATTGTCACTCGTGATCTGGGTGAGGGGTGTTGCAGGGAAAAGTGACGCGCTTGGGCATTGTCCACTGGTTGGTCTGTTGACTATCCTGATTTCCTCATGGTCTGGTACTCTAGTTGGCCTTGTTTAGTTCCTAAAAAATTTCGTAAATTTTTTCAGATTCTCCATCATATCGAATCTTTAGACGCATGCATAGAATATTAAATATAGACAAAATAAAAACTAATTGCACAGTTTGGTCGGAATTGACGAGACGAATCTTTTGAGTCTAATTAGTCCATGATTGGACAATATTTGTCAAATACAAACAAAAATGCTACGGTGTCAATTTCCAAAAAAATTTTGGAACTAAACAAGAGATTCGCTATCCCTTGGACGGAATCCCTGTTCACGACTGACGACTTGGCTGTCTGCCAAGTGCCAACCTCTATCGTCTTTTCAAAGCATGGTTAATAACTTAGCCCGTTAGTCGGCAGTCGACCACGTCATATAAAGCTAATACTGCAGCCAACTGATTAATAGGCTAACTATTAGCCGGTGCCTGTACATATATGATCAAGTATGGTCTAGTATCTTGTGTGGCCCTTCAATCGTTGGAGCTGGGAGGGCCAGCTTTGGCGCACGGGACCAGGAAGTTGGAACGTGGGTCAGCAAGCGCCGAGTTATTACTGGCACTAGGTTGAGAGCAGACATTTCTACCTCAAAACATGTGATTCAGCCGAGCGTTTCACGAACCGCCCGCTCCTTTCTCTCTCTTATCTTTTCACTGCTCCACTTAGGATTTTAATGACGTGTTAGATGCTGCAGCCTGCTAACTCACCCTTATTATACTTGCTCTCATGACTTCATCGATGGCTTGTTGGCCACCGGTAGGGTCGTTGGATACTCCCAGACTGTTTCGAGGCCCATGATTGTATTGTACTGCGCTCTGGAGTGTGCGCGTGACTGCCTCGTCCAGCAGCAGCACGCGAACTCTACCCAAAGGACACCTTACCTTCTAACAGACCCTCGTCCTTATAGGAAAAAAAAAACATATATTGGGACATAAAATACTCGGTTTTTTCTTATCATTTATACTCATCATAAAACATAAATATCTGACACCAAAATTCAAGTGTTGGAACCTTCTAAGATTCAAGTGAGATTAGCCTTTTCCTTTACAAAAAGATACTTTCAATTGACAACTATATATACCCAAAACCGAATAGGCACTTTCTTCCGTAAGGACGAAAATAAGCACTTCTGAAAAGACACCCTAATGTCAAACAAAACCACAGCAAAATTAGTCAAAGCGTATTGGTTATTTTCTCAGCTTAGTTCAGCTCAACTCCAAGTAAATCATAGAGAACTCTCGGAGTTCACAAAAGGAAAATGAACCGAGTTGAATTTAATAAATAAGGGTCGATGAAATCAGTCAAAAAAAAAAGAAACTTAAGTTGTTATAACGGTAATGCTACTTGTCGAGCGTTCGTCCGCATCGGACGGACCCACTCCACCAAGCGAACCAGCGAAAGGACACGACGCACCTCGTGGCTTCTTTATCCACCTGACGCGTCCTGGCTTCTTATCCATTCGTTCGACGACCACTGCTTGCGCTGCCTTCGCTGCTGCTCATCAATACAGAGACACAGTCAGATCCAGCTCGCTTGTTCCCTCTCCCTTCTTCCCTCCCTCTGACCTCCATGTCACACGAAGAGGAGGGCGATGGCAGCAACTTCCAGCGAGCCACACCATCTCTGCCTCCCTCCTCTTCCATGTGACCTCCACGCCGCCGAAGATGAGCCTCTCTCTCCTCCTTCCCTACGACATCCATGGCCATCGGAGTGGAGGCCACGGCGGGTGGCTTCCAGTGAGCCACGCACCCTCCCTCCCTCCCTAATCTCGCATCCTCGTGTGCTGTGCCGGCTCCGACGAGGTAGGTAGGGAGGGATCTAGATCTGAGGTCTCTCTCCCCCTCCTTTCTCCCACTAGACCCAGATCTGGGCTCCCTTCTGCTGCACCTCCTCCTCCTCCTCTTCTTCCCCTTCTCGATCTAAGGATTTTTGTGGTAGCTAGTGTTCCAGTGAGTCAGATCTCGTCGATGTTTTGCAATGGTTCATTTTCAATGTTGCAACATATGATGTGGAATGTTGCAACGGTACCTTTTTTTGGTTGTTGCAACACGTATTTCTCTGATGTTGCAGAGCAGTTCTTGAGATGTTTTATTTTGTTTTTTTTGTTGTTGCACTAGATTCTCCTCCGATGTTGCAGAAGATTTTTTTTGTTGCAACATGTGTTTTTTTTTTATGTTGCATTAGCAGTGATTGAGATGTTGTAATAGTTTTTTCTTATTGTTGCAGCAGATTCTCCCCCGATGTTGCAGTAGATTTTTTGTTGCAATATACGTTTTTTTGAATGTTGCATTAGTAGTGCTTGAGATGTTGTAATAAGTTTTTATCAAATGTTTTAGTATATTTTCCTCGATGTTGCAATAGACTTTTTTTTTATGTTGAAGTTTATTTTTTTTTGTTTGTTGCATTAGATGGTTTCCAATGTTTCAATAGCTTTTTCTGTTTGTTTTAGCAGTGTTTTCTCTTTGTGTTGTATTTTTAGATGTCTTTCGATGTTTGCAATAGTTATAGCTAGAGGACAGACTATGGTGGTGAGCTGGTGGTTAGGTCGGAGGTGTTGGGTTGGCGAGGTTGTGGGCGGACAGATCTGTGCACGTGGGGTCGCCTTTCTTCTCTGTGCGGGCGCGGGGCAGGAGTCGTTTTCGGTAGAGAACGAGTTGGCGGCAGACGGATATGCTAGGGTGCGGCGGGGTGAGGGACGGACGGATCCCGTGCTCGTGGGGGTGGGGATGGGCTCCTTGTGCGGGGAGCGGACAAAAGGTGGTCCTTTACACTGGGCGAGTTGGTTGGGGAGCTGACGGTTTTTTTTTCTATGTGGTGCGGATAGAAAGCTCGGCGTCCGGACGCGCTGCTGGCGCCGGACGTCCGGGTGCTGGCAGTACCGTTGTTATAAACAAGAACATATATCTATGATTTCTATTGAATTCTCTGGAAAACAATATAACTTACACACACAAAAACAATTATATTGATCAAAGATAAGAGTATTGTGATTTTACAGTGCCGGCACTCTGCTGTACATACCTCTCGCTCCCTCAAACAGCAACTCATCTCAAAAAAAAACAAAAAAGGAACACAGCAAGGCAGAGTTGATACAGAAAAATTTCAAGCCTCGGAATCAAACCTGTGTGACCCTTGAATCAATGAAGGGCACTTGACAAAAAGGAAAAAGGAAAAAACACACCTATGAATTGGAAGAATAAGAGAAACCTAGCAAAACAAATCCAAGCTAGGAAAAAGGAGACCTATCCAGGACAATGTGAAAACTGATGTGTCATTGCAGATGGTGATTGCGTTCTGCAAAATGACGGCAGTTGCCATGGGCTAATCAGATATAGAACACAACGAATTTCACCAAATGGCCATTTGACCCAAGGATTAAATGAGACATTGGAAGCGTTGATGATCAGGCTAAAAAAGTTGAAGAGCAATTTTTAGCCTATTCTGCTTCCACTTTGGAAGCTTGCTAAATGCTTCCTTTGTCATCCCAAACTTCTCTTTGAATTCAGTCGAAGACAAGTAGGTCTGCACACCAAATTGAAAATAATGTGAACATTACACTTTTTTTAGAACAATAGAGGATTGTGAGATCAGGAAATCACCTCTCGCCTCGTGACATCAATTTCAGTAACAGGATCAGCAGCTGTGGTCTGCAGACGTTCATATGGGTAAATAGGAAGGCCCTCGTCATCTTCTGGCTCGTTTTCTTTTACATCTTCATTTATAGTCAGAGATTCGACTCTAGTGGCCACAGTATCAACACCTTTACCATCTCCCTCCTGTTTTGGCTTCTCTGACTCAGAGCCATCTAATTTGCACAGAATTTTTTACAGAGAAAAAGTAAGCTACATAAGTTTTATATTTCTATTTGCAAGAATTTCCGCCAGCGCAGTGGTATCACATACCTTTCACGAATTCTGGAGCAGGAGTTTGAGAAGGGCGATCCAAAGAACCAGCCACAGCAGCAATTGCAGATGACTTTGTATTTGACGAATCAGGTGTAACAGATTTCGGGTAAAGTTTCTTAACTACAGGTGGAGGAGTGGAAAGATTTCTGTTGCTTGAACTTTCAAAATTAGCAGCCAATGCAGTGAATGCTGGAGATCTTCCCCTAACACGGACGCGCTCAGGACTGAAGGACATGCTTCTGGAGCGTTGGGATTTATCTTGTGTAGTACTCCTTCCTGAATAGACGGGTGTTCGTCGTTTCGGTTTCTGAAAACGCGTGAGAATCAGCACGAGTTCTATCATTTATGTAAATATATGTTCAGCACGAGTTCTATCATTTATGTAAATATGGTCAGTCATATAACTACAAGGAAAAGGACATAATGCAAACATACAAAAAAGGGTGGCAGTGTAGAAATATATATTGCATTGCAAAACAAGACAGAAGAAATAACAGGCAATTCTGATAAAAAAAAGGCTTGGTGTTTGCCTGTTTGGTTAATATGAGAAGCAACTATGAACAGTAAAACTTACATATCCAGCGAAAGAAACACAAGCATGTGTGTCAAAGAACATGGAAAACTACTGAAATCACACAAAGAAAGGAGAAATTTTGCTGTACTGTAGAAAAATGTTTGCAAGAAAAGGAGTTAACAGATATATCGGCATGGACAACTATCGTGATTCATGAAATCATTAGGTTTCGGGCATCTTACATCCAGTGCTGGAGCACCTCCACCTTTTACAATGGCAAGCTTCCTCTGGTATGAATTGCCATGCATCTGAAAACAAAAGGGAGAGAATGTGGAGTCCAATACTATATCAAAGCATTGATCATGCTGTTCTCTACTGTATGGACTTCAAACTGCTCAGATGTTGAAGAATAAACAATTTCAGTTGCTAAACCTATAACTAATCTACTTACCAGTGATTTTGCCAAGTCCCAGGTGAAGAATCTAGTGAAAAAGGGAGGCTCACTCCCCTCCATAACGGTGAAAATTGGTGTTTCACGGGCAAGGTTTTCCATAAGGAAATCAAGCACAATAAATTTCTGGTGAAAACGTGAAGTAATGAGAGAAGAAAACAAAAAATGGATTATAAAGCAGCTGTGTAGAAAAATAAATCGTTACCTCCCCAACATCCAGAGCTTGTAACCTGACTTTAACATCCACCTGCTGACCAACCCAAACAAATATGCTCGTGTGACAGTCCAGAATGAAAACATCTTCTGTCATTAGATCATCTTGAGTAAAGTGGTATATTTCTTTGACCTGCTCAATAGATTTCGAATACAGATTTTAAATGTAAAAACAGGTAGCATACAGCATAAGATACTAAAATTACAGGTCTACTGTGCTCACCTTCAAATTGCCTTCATGGACCCCAACAGGTTAGGAACATTAATAGGGAGAACAGCAGAACAAGATCAGTATGTATTTGAATTGTTAACGTGGATAACTTCCCCAACAAAACTACTCAATCTACATTCTTGATTACCTTTCGACAGGATGCATGAGAAAAGATGGGGATCACTTTCAAGTTCTCGCACCATTTTTTGGCCTGAGTACTCAGATTTGCCTCCCAGTAAGCTCCAAAACTGGTCCGTTTCTGAACCTTCCTTTTGTGACCTAGACTGTGTGTTTGGCTGTACATGGTAGAAAGAAAAAATGAGAAGAAAAACTTATAGACCGATAAAAGGGCATAGCAAAGTATAACAAATACAATAAAAAACTTCTTAGAATGACTTGAAAGTATGAACAGTGGAAGTTCAGCCTAGATCATGTTGAATATTCCTGATGAAATACAAGTGCCAGGAAGCAGCAGCTAGTAGCTCCCATATATCCCAGAGGGTCTGGGATTTAACTGTCTGACGCCGAAGTCCTCTTTACTGAATTAGTCCATGTCTCATATAAAACCAGCCACTTCAAAACTACAACATTTCTGTAATTTGACTAAGAATAAATAAGGCACGTAAATTAGCACTCCCTCCATTCCAAATTATAGTTCACTTTAGATTTGTCCTAAGTCAAATTTCTCTAACTTTGACCAAGTTTTTTTTAAGTAATAACTTTGACCAAGTTTATAAAAATACAAACGAACTTCTGCAACATCAAATTGGTTTCATTAAATTCTTCATGAAATATGTCTTGATAGTGCATTTATTTGGTATTGTAGATAACATATATTTTTTCTAAAAACGTGGTCAAAGTTAGAGAACTTTGCCTTATGACAAAACTAAACAGTTCTATAATTTGGAATGAAGTGATATTTGTGATGGTTTTTACAGAAGCAGGCTGGTTATTTGTGATATCAAGATATTTCCAGCTGGTGGCTGGAACAATTTCCATAACCACCAGAAGCCAAGCTAGTAATGGCAGGGCCACTACAATCCAGGTAAGGCCTAAAGGGCCTGATAGATACCATTTTATCCTCCTATCAGGCTCAGATTTTACAGCGCACATTTGTGCAGAGTCCATGTAAACCATCAAATGAGATTATGGTTAAACTTACAGAAAAAATCTACAAAGTTTGAAAAGTTACATCTCTGCAACAAGATAATCAAATATCTAACTAGGGACGATAGTTCCACACCTTAATAACATCAAGTTGCCTCTCCATTAACTCTTGATCCAATGCAGTGGTCAGATTTCCAGCCCAAGTGAACACTGTGTGTCCATCATGTAGAATGTAACAATATGATGAATTCAATGACGAGGCCACCTAACAATAGATACAGGAGACAGTATATGACTGGTAAGGAAGATGGTATAATAATATAATATTAATCTGCAGTCAGATAAACCTTTGGGAATAAAAATGCCACTTCCACATGAGGGGATTAATCCCCTTTATCTAGGTCGAGGTCGTTCTAATTTTCAATCAAGGATGAGCTATGTAATTTTTTACCGAGACTGTCTTGGTGTGTGTTATAAGGGTTCTTACTCCTTGTTTCTTCATAATACAATGATGCATAAGTCTCCTGCATATTCAACGGAAAAAAACTTACTGGTTCAACTTGAATCGCTTGCATGTTTTCTGGTCCTGAACCTTGAATACGAAAGAGTGCAAGCCCATCTTCAGAATAACTTTCATCATCAATACCATTTTCAGCGGTGAATCTCTTGTATCCAGAACTAAGACCACCCTACAATTACAATTTCGGATGGTAAAACTGCTGTGTTAACTAGTAACACCAATACAACTGAAGACCATTAAATGCATGCACACCTTAAACACTTGCAAGCTTTGAAATATCACAAAGAACTGAATCGGTTCTTTCCCCTCATAAAAGCGTGCCTGATACAAAGCAACGATACATTAGAGAAGACAAAAGGGTTTATATCCAGTTTAACAATTCCACATAAAGAAAATCAGTGAGTTACCTGGACGGCCTGAAACTTAGCAGATTCAACCATCTTGCTTGCAAGTGAAACTGCTATTACCCTATCCTCCTGGAAAGAATTGAAAAAAAAATATTTATTGTTCAAGATGATTTAACAACATAACTGAAGACTACATAATCAACGAGCATAAGGTTATCCCAATCTCACTAATATGCACAGACAGCATAGGTAACCTTTTGTTTTTAGTTCACAAACCAAGAACATGAAATCAATGTCAGCTGATACTTCAAACCTTTTCAGTTCTTATTTACGAACTTCAAAGATGACTTAACTAAAATTAGGCAACTACGATCTAGAAAGTCACAGATTGGTACAAGCATCAGCCTGAAACCAAAAAAAATTCACAACAAAATTGAATTTATAGAAAACACTGCTACCTCAATACTCTTTTTCCCAAACCAGGTTCCAACAAGACATTCCTCCTTATCATCTCCAGGATAAGTATACTGAAATACGTAGCAATCGCCAGTGTAAAATTTGGATTGGTCAGAGGATGAGAGTTGAACCTTGTCTTTATCATTTACACGCCAAACCTATCAAATTGAGGGAGAAAAGTAAGTCAGAATACTGTTAGTTTGCATATGAAAGCTAAAAAAATAAAATGAACCACATGGATACAAAAAAATGAATTAAACATTTAGCCTTGCACACAACTTGGAAGCACACTCCAACTTCCTTTCTCAAAGTGAATTTCTAGCTAGTTAGCTCCCATGAGTTTGTACACCCATGCCAGCACATATGCACTTTCTGAAACCACTATTTGCAACAATGCTTCTCCAAAAATATTTTTAAACGTACAGAATCTTGAAAGGCAACTAAGATAAGAATGTTTGCAGCCTAACATTGAGAAGGGGGAAAGCCAAAAAATGATGAGATATAAAATATGAGGCTAATATAAAAAGTGCAGAAATACCTGCAAGTTGCCAGTGCAATCAATATAGGATTGAGGTTCTTCTTTTGCAGGAGCAGCTTTCATCAAACCCTTAACATTTAAGCCCTGGCGTTTGAGAAGAGCTTCACAAAGAACACAATTGATCAAATTGTGAAGGGTGTAAAGCATTTCATAAATTTTAAAAGCGGAAAACTGGAGCTAGTAAATTTGTAAATAATAACCTGCAACTTTGCCTCTTCCATCCTCCGATGACAACTTCAACTCAGGCGTCTGCGGCCACTCTTTAAATTTTGACTTGAACGTAACAGTCTCAAACCCTTCAATCACTTTGATTATATGTGTTCTTGTTCGGTTTGAATCAGAGAGCAATTTCTACATAGGCAATTAAGGCAAATAAATAGTAAACATCATAGCAACATAGTCAGCACAAAGAAGTCATTCTGAAAATATGCAATATTTCTAATTAGCATGAACAAGTAGCCAAGCCTCTAAAAAATAGAGGAATATAGATTCAAAAGACAACCTTAAAGGTAAAAACTGAAGGAGCCTATGCCATATTACAAAATCAATGAGCCCATCAGCAAGTGTCAGCAAGACTTGTCAGCATTTTCAATAGTGTAGCACTAAGAATACGATGAAATTGCATAACTAGCTGAACAAATGTTACCTCAGCAGCTTCACTAGCACCCTTTCTCTCCTGCAGGGATGTAATTCTGCCCATCCAAACATACAATTCAGAACCAGAGTCTAAGAAGTAACACTTGTTTGTCTCAAGTAATTCATGTGCTAAAGATTGGCAGTCGATAGGCACCAGCTTTCCTTGGTCAAAACTGAAAAGTAAACATTTCATAGGTTACTAATAGATTCCAAGTACAAACTGTTTTATCTGGCAATCAAATCAAACAAAAGGAGTTCCTGTATACAGAATAAAAACTCAGTCGATTACCATAGCAATTTGAAAGCAGTTTCTTCATGTTTCTCATTGCCTTCTGCAGGTGCCCTCCTAGGAAGAGGGGCGAAGCCACCAAAAAAACTCCAGAATTCACCAGCTTCCGCATCAGCCATCATTCTACCATCCTCTAAGAAAAATGAAACAGTCATATCTAGAGATTTTAATTCCCAATAGCACACTAGGTGAATAGATGCTCACCAACAGATGCAATTTCACATTTGCCCTCATGAAATGTATCTTTGATGTACTGCACAACTTCAAGAGCTTTTGCTCGCTCTTGGATGGATGAGTTTGAGCCACTGAACTGGAAAATTTTGAACTTCGTATCCAAAATAAATATGTCATCATGATTAAGGGATGATCGAGCAAAGGGAACCTGGTTGTAAAATGGGAAGTCTTATTATACAACATGAATATCCATATTGGAATAAAAAAGACAGTCACGCAGATAACTTGCCTCTTTAACATGAACAACATGCTTCCCATGGCAGACATATAAGCGGGTCTCGTGATCCTGCTCATTGACCTCAACATGGTTGAATCCAGATGCCACTCCTCCTGGCTGTGGCATGATGCATGGTCTAAAATAGGACAGGAATTTTTCTGTTTCATTGCCTTGTATTTCTCGGTACTGAACAGCACGCCCGCCAAGAGCAGCATCAAGCTCTACCGTTAAAATCGCAGCAGTTCCAGCTTCGTCCTACCACGAAAATTGGATTCAATTACCTTTCAAAACAGTATCACCAAATGACATGAGAAATTTACCTGACTAGTATCTTTACCAATCCAGTAATGGATGTCATGGCGAAGAGAACCATTTTTCAAGGCTGTTGTCTGTAAGAAGGGAAAAGATGCAGAAAAAGTTACATGCCCGTGACCAGAATCCAAATGAATCCCCAAGCATACTAAGTCAAATAAAAATAGTGATACCATATGTATGGCAATAAAAGAGACTAAAATGTTGATTAAGGTCTATGAATCATGTGCACACTACCCAAAAACAAAGTAGGATTACAGACTTTACAATACCATGGAACTTTACTGATTGAATGAATCATTTTATACGAAAGTATTTAACTATGCATAGCTCACAACCTCAATAAAACCAGTTTCATGAACTGCAGCTTACTACCATATCTACTAAGAAAAATCTTCAATTTTAGTGAAGTTTTACAGTAACAATATAATATATACTGGCTGCATTTAATCCCCTCTGTCAATGGAAATAAGGCCAAGTGTAAAATATAATTGAATCTATATAATTTAAAATTTGCAAACAGTAGTTTGCATGCAAGGAATAACTCAGATTATTTTAGCTGGTCCTCCTTGATCTTGTTAATAACATTATATAGCATATATACAATTCCTCTATCATCCATTTTCATCTGTAGACTGTAGTCCACAGAATGTATTACATGTTTACGAAAACACTCATAATGCATAAAATATCAGAACTCTACAGCGAAGTCCCCATCCATACTTAAATATTTGCAAACTACTTTTATCCCATAGAATAAACTGTTAACAGTTTTTTTAGCAAATCAAGTCCACAAGTTATTGTAATTTTGTAAGTTCTATTATGGCTATGGTGAGATCTAGGCTGTGGCATAAGAGGAGCTAAAACAACTTTTTCATTCTTTTTAAACCAAAAAAAATCACAGGGTCAGTCGTATAGAATGAACCGCATTGTGCAATATAAGGATTGAACTGCCAAGATGTTTAGCAAAATGCTAAAGAATTTTGACAAATAACAATTGAAGAACATATGTAAATTCTAGAAATATATCAACTAAGTGCCTGGGTACCAGTAAAAAAGTTTTGGCTGGACATTAGTTTTTCCTAAATCTAGGAAGCAAACTGTTAACAGGAAGATATCATGCCCTTTGATACCTTCAAGATAATGTAAGAATCACCCATGAAGAACTTTCCATATGAAGATGCAGGGACAGGAACCGGCTTGAAATTCTCAATACGCCATATTTCCAAGCCGCTGCAAGGTATTAAGGATAACAATAGCCATTCATGGACCTAGACCAAAAGCATAATGGAGTTGTAGAGTAATTTTCAATAGTAAATTTGAGATCAAGTGCATGTTCCATAAATATTTGATGTACTCAACTTTGACAAGCTTTACTGCTTTAGTAATTATAATCTCATCCTTCACTGTAATTGCTCAATCTTTACATTAGCTTATTGATATTGCTATTTAGTTGTCCAAAAATGCATACACCTTTTCCAGGAAATGAGCACCGATTTATACTGTGTTGGATTTATAGAACATGCCAAGAGGGCATATCCCAGGAGAGTTCATTTATGTACATGACTACATTACAAATTAGTAATTAATAAATCATGTCAAACAGGTACAGGATTTTTTTTTCCTCTACAGCTCCCGTGTGTGATATAAAAATGGCCATCTCATGCTACACCAAAAATGATTTCTTAATTTTCTTGTATGGTATGATACCTCACATCCTTGCCAAAAATCACTAACCAATAAATAGGGGAGAGGTTAGAGATTTGGCCAGCATGAAGATGACAAAACGCTAAAAAAATAGTCATAATATAATGATGGAATGAAATAAATGAAATCCTGTCATCCTGAAAAGGATACTCCTTTTGTCCAGAACCACGGAAAGCCGGGTCCAGGTCCTTCATAGAAACTGACATCCTCAATTCGCAAAGAAGTGTTGCCTAATTCTTCTTTCAAACGAGACCTAAAAGGATGCTGTGAACAAGAAACCCATGGATAGTAAGCAAATAAACAAACAGATAATCTCCTATCCTGAGAAAACTAGAATAGCTAGTTTTGCTGATGCGGAGTAACACTATCATTACATATAACAATATATCTGAGCATCCAGATTTTTACAAGAATAGCTTCGAATCATATTACTGATATGAAAGCAACAAAATAGGCACACCATCCATCATATCCTTAACTGTAACCGACAAAAGATATGAGCACTCAGCACTGATTGTACAAGTTCTTGCTGAATATCTTCTCCTATAGGATCTGCTAGATAACTTGACTCTGCAGTAGAATGTATCAGATTAACACATATGGCGCCTAACTCAGTCAGGATCCTATACTAGTAAGTCAGCTTACAATGCATATTTTCTCGGTGCCATCAAGTTTACACACGGAAATGTGTCTGGAAATCATGGGCTCCCCGCTCCACTGCAAGTTCTTTATTTGGGTGGCAATCAAGAAAAGGTTCCGGACTTCAGATCATTTGGCTAAAAGAAGGCTGCCACATCCCACTGCTTGCCCCCTTTGTGATGCCTCATAAAACAGGTTTGGCTGGCTGTTCATCCTTGAAAATTTTTGGTTTTGGCTGCCCCTGATCCTCAACCTGCTGCCACTCATTTCTACAAATGGTGGCATGGTGTGGTCAGAAGCGTTCCAAAGGACAGAAAGAAAGGGCAGAATTCGCTTCATCATCCTTGTGGCTTGGGAGATAGGTAAACATCGCAATGCTTGTGTGCTAGGCCTTGTATTTTGGTAGTGTTAGATGCAGTGGAAAATGAGAGTAGTTTGTCTTGTACATCAGCTCTCCATGAACTACTCATGAGGTCGTTAAGGCTCTATTGCAAGTGGTGTGTCTGTAATTAGACATCCGCGGGAGTTGGCCGCTGGCCTCTCCTTATTTTCTTTCTCTTCTCTAATAAATAACATGCAGCTCTCCTTCTTCATTCGAGAAAAGAAAAAACACATTTACCAATCGAGAAACGTGTGTCAATGCACAATAACATGCGACCACACATATTTACATTCAGTAAAGATTGCAGGTGAAGGTGAAGTTAGGAGCAAGAACTACAATACTTTTTTTTCTCAAATACGCAAGAAAGCTGTGTATCATTGCATTAAGAAAAAAAGGAGAGTACAACACCCTGTGATATGGCTTTGTTTCAGTAACGAGGTCAAGCAACAGAATAGACATACTATGGAATAATGTCATTGCCGACAACTTATAACAGATAACACAGAATCCAAATAAGATGCAGTATGATATATGTTTCCATGTCAGGAAATGCACGGCAATGTAAATCCATAAGTGGCCCAAGGCTCACGCGCAATGCTGGTCTCGAGTGACCAAAGGACTAATCTGGTAGATCGCATGCATCGCTGGTCTCAAGTGACCGCAGGACTAGTCTGCTATAGCCCAACACAGACAGCAATTCCTTCCTTCTCCGGACTCCTAGTCCTATCCCGTCAGCTCGAATTCCAGCTGAGCTCTGAAGAGCTAAAGTAGTACGGTAAGCATTGCCACCGGCGGAGCCAAGGCCCGGCCACCCTGGGCAGCTGGCCGGGCTCCCACGGGAACAGCAGAGGCGGGAGGGGAGAGGGAGGTGCGTACGCAGGGTCGTCGGCCGGTGCGCGGAGGACGCAGGCGAGGGCGCGAGGCGACTGGCGATAGAAGGTGGGGGGAGCCGCCGACGCCGCCGCCGAGCCTGGGACTGCCCCTCCGTCGCTGGACGCCGCCGAGGGGGAGCCGCCGACGCGCGGAAGATCCGATCCTTGGGACCGAGCCTGAGCGCGAGTGGGGGAAGGAGCAGAAGATCTGCGCTGAGGGACCGAGCCTGAGCGGCGCTGCGAGGGAGATGAGCGTCGGCGCTGCGCTGCAAGGAGCCGGCGGTGCGTGGGTTTGATGGGCCGTCGGCGGCGGTAGCCCGGTTGGCACAGGAGAGAGAGAGGAGAGGAGAGAGCGCAAGCGGGGTGAAAGGAAGAAGAAAAGCAGCGGCGAAGGCGGTCCAGTGTTTTCTTCTCTACTTCTCTACTTCTTGCAAAAAAAGAAGAAGGATCAGAAAAAAGGTGGCTTATATGAAAATCTTGCTAACTAAGGGTGCTTCAAGGAAATAAAAGCTAAAATTCTACAGGCAAGCTGTGGGTTGGCAAATGATGGACTGGAAGCGTGCGTGCCACTAAACAACACCAGCGATTCAGAAAACTGTCTTTTATTGGATTCTCTCTCTCTTTTTCTTTAATCATGAGTTCATCACAGTTCACAAGCTATTACTCTGTGTCTGCGTCTCTCATGCCGCACACGCCGTTACGTGTAGTTAGAGTACATAATAATTTTAGAGATTTTGTTTTATTTTTGTGTTTGTTTATCTCTCTGGAGCAGAATATTTGGGGCAGTGTCCTGTGTATCTCTTCATTAACACCTTTGACCTTAGTTGATACTCCAGGGAACAGCACTTAAGTCGTTGTCAATTTTGTCATGTGCAGTAACTCAAGCGCGGCTGCATGTTAAAACAGAGCTGGTTCATTCGGGAGGATAATTAAAGGGATAAATGCGTTGTGGCAGTACTTAAGTGCTGTTCATCAGAAAAGTAGGGCAATGTGTTTTGATTCATCGATCATTTGCTCATTTATCACAAAGACAGCTGGGGACCAAAAGACAACCTATCATGTGTGTACTCTACCATGGGAAATCTTTTGTGCCTTGGGACCTACCTCCGCACATTCGATGCTCTACCATGGGAAATCTTTTGTGCCTTGGGACCTACCTTCACTAAGGGTGGTGCCTGCATCGAATTTGACATAAGAAATGCCATGGATGATATCTCTTCCTTCATATTAACTCTATATGCTTAGCATATATGTTCTAGTTTCAAGAAAATGCCCCTTCATATTTGTTGAAACCAACACCATCCATGATGAATGTGTGTCGCAACATCCCAATATCAATCCTCCTGCATCCGTCCTTTGGATCTCATTGTCCTTTTCTAGCTCTCTAGTATATTGCTCGTTCTAACACTACAGTTAGCAACTGAAGGATCTATGTCCACCAGTGTTTTTTTTGAGCAAACAAATCGGTTCCTAAGGCCAGTTTCAATGGAGAGTTTCATGTCCCCGTTTTCAACCCATCTGATTTTGGAACAGTGCGGAAGAGTTTCATGGGGGATGAAACTCTCTTTGCTTCTATAAAACTCTTATCATCTCTCACTTCATTAATACGGTGCCACATTAGTATATTTAATGTCCATAAAACTCTGATAAAATCGCATTGAGACTGACCTAATTTGTAGTCTTAGAGTGGCATCTGTATTTTGGATGACAGAAGCCCAGACCAAGCCCAGTGTTGATTTCAGCTCAGAACTGGCTAGGCCTAGGCCTAGCAGACGAAATGGGCCTACTGGACCGTAAAACTCTTTTTTTTTTTCCTCTCCTCAATATCGCCGGCCACCCACTGACGGACTGACCCACCATCCGCTTGATCATATGGATCACACTGCCGAGCATCTCGACCCCACCGGCCCGACGGCTGCCTCCTCCTCCGCCGTCGCCGGGGTAAATGCGTGGCTGGACTCCCTCGCCGCGGAGGCCGGGCGCGGGGCGGGATGGCGAGGCGGCGGCGGAGGTGCGGCCTCGGAGCTTTCGCTGGGGCCCGACTCCACACCGCGCGGGGTGGCCTACCTCCGCACGCTGGCCGCGGTGTCGCAGGCGCGGTCGCGCGCCGCCGGAATAGCGGCTGCGGGGCTGCGCGCGCAGGCAGCCGAGTATCGCGCCGAGGCGGCGCGGTTGCGGGAGGCTCTAGAGCGGGCGGGGCTCGCGAGGGACGCGCTCCCATCAACCGCAGCAGCGGCGGCGCACGCTGTCGCTGCCGTTGCCAACCTTCTCGCCATCCGTGATACCGACATGAGCAGGTGACTCGTTGCGTTAGGGTTCCGCGAGTATCGAATTATCGACCAAACCCTCTAGCATGAGCGCTGTTTACTGACATGGAAGATTCATCGATTCATGCAAATACCAGTGATAAAATTCCAAACTCTGAACATGTGTACCCATCAGATATTCAGGAGTACAGATCTCTCGCTTATTTGCGTCTGAGAGAAAAGACTTAAACCAAGGCTTTACTGGAGGACTCTGCTATTTTTGCATTTGTGTTTGGTTTGGATTCACACTACATTGAGCCTAAAGTAACAATGCTTCATGCAACTCGAAGCAAGCCTGTGAAATTATGTCCTCAATGTTGTTATATACAATAAATTTCTCTGAGTGTCACGTCTTACATATGTATTGGATCTGATTTTGTAACTTTGTCATCAACTCTGAGGAAGCTGGTGAATGGATATTACTAGTGACTTTTTGGTCTTTGGGTGTTGTAGGGATGTTCTAATTATTATTTTTTTGTTTGATATTTTGTTTGACTAGTTTTTTTTGTCATGCAGCTTTGTGGTGGCAAGTGCAGACTTGTCTATGAGGCGAGCAGAGGTAGGGGAGAAGAGGGACAAAGTGCATAAGGAGTCAAATACGCTGCTTGATTACACACGGAAGGCCATAAACAAGCATATGGAGCTGAAGAAGTGAGCAGAGAACTGTTCATTTCACAGTTGTTTTAAGGAATGCTCACTAGTCACCAATCACTTTCACCTAGATTTCTTTGTCAAACATGATAAGTACTTGTGCTGTTTCTAGGATGCTGGAGAAATTTAAAAATGATGTGGAGAAGCAACAAGCTGAGCAAATGACGGGTTGGCAGACAAAGCTTGTTATGATGGACTCGAAGGAACGACAGTATATCCTCCAAGTCTCAAATTATA
The DNA here is from genome assembly GCF_000003195.3 of Sorghum bicolor. Lineage (NCBI taxonomy): Eukaryota > Viridiplantae > Streptophyta > Magnoliopsida > Poales > Poaceae > Sorghum > Sorghum bicolor. The sequence continues at coordinate 69,680,309 of NC_012871.2, read as the reverse complement.
AGGTGACTAGCATTTTCTATGATTCAAATATGGAGTTGGCTTCAGCCTGTGCTTCCAGTTCTTGATTTTTGACCTGCTAGATATGGACAACAATCCCTGCACTAACTTGTGCTGATACTTTTCATCACTAGAGAATCCTATGCCTTTTAGCTAGAAACTGTCAACTATTGCAAGAATCTAGTAAGTTATCAATTTCATGTAGTAGTTGATTGGATAGGATAATACTGATATATACTTGTTAAGTTGAATGTGCAACATCTGAATCATCTTAGTCAGGCTGTTTCTGTATTTGAAGAAGCTCTTGTTAGACTTTACCTCAGCTGTTATGCAGTTATGTAGCTAGCCTTTCTGATTGAACTTCGCATTCAGTAAGTGGTTTTAGTCCAGGTCTGTTTTCACTGGATTTCTTTCCTTATTAGTAGGATGAAACCTCGCATAAGTTTTCTGTGAACTGAAGCACTATGTAACTCATAGCTCAATAATTCCTGGCGCTATGAGAAATTGAGCATATCCTCAAATACAATATATGCTAAGCTACCTTCAGTCTTTTCATGTAGATATGAGAATCTAGAGATGTGTATCTTTGACTGGATTGCTGGACATGGGAATGAATATAATATAATGTGTATCATGTGAAGCTTTGAACCAAATGATGCACACTTGGGCCTTGTTTAGTTGCACCCAAAAACCCAAAATTTTTCAAGATTCTCCGTCACATCGAATCTTTAGACGCACGCATGGAGTATTAAATATAGACGAAAATAAAAACTAATTGCACAGTTTGGTCGAAATTGACGAGATGAATCTTTTGAGCCTAGTTAGTCCATGGTTGGACAATAATTACCACAAACAAAGAAAAGTGCTACAGTGTCGCGAAATTTTTCCCTTCGGGAACTAAACACGGCCTCCGTTACCTGTTTTAATACTGTGATGATAGCTAGCGATGAATGAAGTAATCTGATGTTTTAATACTGTGATGATAGCTAGCGATGAATGAAGTAATCTGATTGTGAAGTGAAATAATCTGACATCAATATCTGATACTGTTACTCCAAAAAGGTGTTACTGCAATTTAGAGCTGTTTTGGTATTGTCTTTTCATTGTTTCCACAGTGGTTCAAGGTATTTGTCCCTTTGAAGGCCAAGTTTGTGTGCTATTTCATTACACATTTTTGTCTGAATTGGAAATCTACTTCGATGCCTTTTAGACTTGTCGTCTCCTTATCAGGCAATGCTTAACCGAGTGGCTTATACACCAGAGATCAATCATGGTGTGTTAATGGAAATGGCTGAGCATAAGAAGGATCTTGAGAGGAGGACAAAACCCATAGCTGATACATTAAGAAGCTACCAGGATTTACCTCCTGTATGCCTTTTACCTTTTGATTTGTTCTTTGTTTTCTGATGGAATCCGTTGCTAATTCTTGGGGTACTTTGTTGTAATCAGGATAAAGCTCTGGCTGCACTGGCTATAGAGGATAAAAGGAGGCAGTATGCTGCTGCAGAGAAGTACCTAGAAGACGTGTTGCAATCTGCTTTAACCACAACTGCCCTATAATGTGCATAGTTTTGTTTTGTGTATCTTACATGTTGGTATTCTTTTTTAGGTTTGCATGTTGGTATTGATTGAAGGTGTAATGGTAAGTCGTGATTTGTATTTCGTGGTTTACAAAGAGTGCCACATTATCTAGAAGGGTTTGGGTTGAATTATGAAACAATTTCATTTCGCGGTTTCATATCATAGGGCAGCCACAATATTTAATTTCATTTCGAGTTTTGAATGAACCCTGCCGCCCATATCACCAACCCTTTCGCCGTCAAAGCAGCACGGCAACTTGTCTCTAATCAATAATTCCAGCAGCATTTTATCTGTACAGCGGAGCACCATCCACACGTAAACGATCCTACATGTGACCTGTCACGGTCTCAGAGCAGCAGACGCAAGAGAGAACAGCGCTCGTCTCAGCCGACAACGGCCAACCGATCGTCAACTCATTCACACAATCACACACCATGTACAGCTTGAGCCCCCCCATCGACCATCAAAAAACGTCTCCACGAATTAAATCACCTGCCCTCGTGGATGGAGGTGATGGTGAGGTCGTTGGTGCTGCACGACGTGGTGCACTGCGTCCGCGTCCGCAGCCCCGACCCGGCGTCGTCGTCGTCGCTGCTGCTGGTCGCCGTCGTCGCCGCCACCCTGAGCGAGAAGTGCGGCGGCCGCTTCGGGTCCGGGAGCGGCCCGCCGTCGCCGCCGCTGGCGGTGGAGGATGCCTGCAGCATCGCCGTCACGTCCGCCATGGTCGGCCGGTCCGCGGCGCTCTCCTGCACGCACAGCAGCGCCACCTTGACGCACCGCACGACGGTCGACACGTCGCCGCACTCGCCCAGCGTCGGGTCGATCAGCTCGAACACCCTCCCTTCCCTCCACAGCTGCCATGCCTGCGACAGTTCATCAATTACATGCAATTAAGCACGGCACTGCTGCTCTTATGACACATGGCTTGGCTATGCATTGCAAGTTGCAGCCTTCCTTGACCAAATTGCAACGGACTGCATATATGGTCGCTGCCAACGTCAGGTGGTTGTTGTTTGGTCACTGTTTTATTTTATTTTATAGTATAGTAGTAGTAGTGACAACTCACATATCCGAGTTTCAAAAAAAAAAAAAAAAACTCACATATCCGAGCAGGTTGACGAAGTCGCCGTAGTGGTGGTGGTGGCTGCTGTTCCTCTTGCCGCTGACGATCTCCAGCAGCAGCACGCCGAAGCTGTACACGTCGGACTTCACCGAGAAGATGCCCTCCGAAGCATACTCAGGAGCCATGTAGCCACTAAACAAAGAAAACCACCATTAGCAACCACAAATCTTTCCAGCAGAAACACAAACTAGCAGCAACGGATGTTTGCTAAAACTCACTATGTTCCGACGACCCTGTTGGTGTTGGCTTCGGTCATGTTGGAGCCGAAGATCCTGGCCATGCCGAAATCCGAGATCTTGGGGTTGAGGTCCTTGTCGAGCAAAATGTTGCTGGCCTTGAGGTCCCGGTGGATGATCCTCACCCGTGAGTGCTTGTGCAGGTAGAGCAATCCCTGCGCGATGCCGTCGATGATGCGCCGCCGCTTCTCCCAGTCCAGCAATGGCCCCCGCTGCTGGTCGAAGATGAAGCAGTTGAGGCTCCGGTTGGGCATGTACTCGTATGCGAGCAGCTTCTCTTCCTCCTTGACGCAGCATCCGACGAGGCGAACCAGGTTGGTGTGCTGCAGCTTGGCGATCAGCTGGATCTCGTTCTTGAACTCCTCCAGCCCCTGCCCGGAGTGCGCCGCCAGTCTCTTCACCGCGACCTCGGCGCCGTCCGGCAGCTTCCCCTGCAGCCGAATCGATCAGAGTCAGCCATGGCTGCCTACCTGTCAAGCATTATAGAACGACCTGGAATGATCGCAACGTTAGCTCGCCTTGTAGACGGGGCCGAATCCGCCTCTGCCGAGCAGGTTGTCGTCGGAGAAGCCGCCCGTCGCGGCCGCCAGCTCGGGGAAGTCGTACAGCGTGAACTCGGAGCTGCTCTCCTCGATCCGCCACAGCTTCAGCGCGTCCTCTGTCGCGGAGCTGTTCCGGGATTGCGCCTCCAGCTGCAGCTTCCTCTTCTTCTCTGCATTGGAGTTTTTTTTTATTTTTCTTCTGCCAGTTAGTCATGCAGTTCTCTATCCAAGATGAAGATTTTGTGCCCCCCAATACGACGATCTGTCAGTGGTCGGCAGGCGTATCCTTACCGGCTCTTTTTCGTCGTGCTCTGATCATCAGCAGGCCGGCAGCCATCATAGCAGAGAGCACCGTGATTGATACGACGAGAGCGACAATTAAGACCACCTTGTGGTTGCTTTCTACATCGTTTACAATAAAAATGAACAGTATAGTAAATGACCATGCTTTTTCCTTCCTATGTTCCAAATGATCAATCGAAAGGGTGGAAATGAAAATGCGTGTGTTAATTACCATGGCTTTCCTCAGTTGTTGAAGAAGATGGGTCGGCCTTGAGGCCGATCCTGACCTCCGGCATGCCGTCGAAGAAATGGTAGGCCTCGTAGCGGAAGCTGCATCGGACGCCGAGGATGCGTCCGCCCTCGCGTCCGTCGTACCAGCGCTTGTTCTGGTCCTGGAGCACCTGGAAGCAGTCCCAGCACTGCGCCCGGGAGAGGTCCGGCGTGCACTGCACGAACCCGTACACCGTGGGCAGCTGCGGGTTCACGTACATGGCGGCGCTGGCGAACATGCGGTGCGCCGACGAGTTGTAGGCGGCGTACATGGCCATCTCCGAGAACAGCGTGCCCACCAGCGACAGGAACAGCGTCCGGCTCGTCGCGTTCCGGGCGTCCCAGCCGTAGTAGGTGGAGCCGTTCACGTCCAGCGCGTTGATCACCGGGGAGTTGTCGTCGGGACGCGCCAGGAAGTCCCCGCCGGAGTACCGCGCCGTGCACAGGTCGGCGTAGAACGTGGCGTCGCGGTCGCCGCCGCAGAGGCGGCGCAGCCGGGCGAACGCGTCGGCGAGGCAGCGCGAGCAGACCCGCGCGTCCGTGACGTCGCCGCGGCAGAGCGCGAGCCCGTACGCCGTGTCCGACGGAGCCGCGCCGACGGCCGCCGACGCGAAGAGCGAGGAGGAGGAGGAGGCGTTGCCCGGCAGCGCGAGGACGAGGCGGGCCAGGTTGGTGGCGAACGCGCTGCCGGACGTGAAGTTGCCCGTGGTACCGTTGCACGAGTACTCCGAGTACGCGGCGGCGCGGGGCACGAGCGACAGGGAGGAGGACAGGAGGACAAGGAAGCAGAGGCAGGGGAGAGCGGCCATGTCGAGCTCGCTCGTCCTGCACTGGCTGCGAACAGACGCAAGGTACAACAAGAGAGCTGATGGATGAGTGGCAGTGTCCATTTTGATGCTTTATTTACATCAGGTGCCAAGTCAAAAGGCCTTGGTGGAAGGTGGTTGGGTTGACGGCTCGAGCCAGCACGACACAATAGAATTTGTGCTCTCCTCTTTGATTTGCAGCCCCGCGCATCCGAGGTGGATTGATAATTGCCTCGTGCCCTTGTCGCGTTGACAAATTTGGTTTCTCTCTTCTCTGTCAGGCCACATTGATAGGAAAGCGAAATATTATGTCTAAACCGTTAATTAAAACTTGTCAAAAAAAACCGTTCATTAAATCATTATAAATTTAAAGTCTTATTTACCATAGCTCAGCTTTACTTAGTAAAGCTATTTTTTTTATATAAAAAACAACTTCATGGATAACTTTTTAGGTGAAATTGAGCTATTTTAAAAAAGTTATTTGATAAAACAACTTCACCAACAACTACATGTATAGATAAGAGAGAGATAACTAGGATGAACTACTTTTTTTAACTTTATCATAACTCATGTCTTTATGAGAGGAGAAGAAAAATAGTTTTATCCATGAAGCTGTTTTGGAAATGAGTGTTTGATAAAAAAAACAAAATTATTGTGAGCTGTGTCAAATAGTCTATAATATTTTGTTCGATTAATGTGATAGTTTTTATTTTTTTTCTCCGTGAATGCTGTCCGTTTTAACATTATTTATTATCGAAGTATAAATAAGATAACACATACTAGAAGATTGGGTTGTCTGATCAGATGGACAGAGCAGACAAAGTGGAAATAAATAAACCTCTCATTTTGAACACACTTTGGAAGTACACTCGTCACTCGTGTCGCAGTGGTCATTCGCGGTTTGCTATGACCGGTTGAAACGTTGAACGTTTCAAAGTGTTGAACCCTGCTGCCTGTTGGGCGCAACAACGAAGTTTCAGATGGCCCTGCTTTCACCATGGTTAAAGTACGTGAAGGTAGCTCCGCAGGTGCTTATGGTTATTTTATTCTTTCTACAGAAATTTATACTGGCCGTAGATTTGTGGGATGCTTTAATTTATGTTTTATAACGGTAGACGTGGACATTGGAGTAGTTCTATAATCTGAATTAAGTAATTAAAGGCAAAAATGACAGTGGGACACTGGAAGTAAAATCGAATTGTTTGCCGACACAAAAAGTCTAATTGGCCATTCTATACCCTAATTTGTGACGAAATTGCAGGAAGACACCACATCCAACTAAATATTTATTTCTAATTCAAAAGGAAAGAGAAGAATGGTGAAGACCCCAGCTGGTGCCCACCTGGTGCAATGTCACACCCCAAAATTTTTGATTTTGGGTATATCTTCCATCAATCGATCTATTAAAATTTCTCGGGAGTTTTCTAGTTTTTTTCTGAAATTCTTTTCCACTTTCCTATGAGCATAATCTAATTTTAAAATACTTTTAGATATCTTTTCATGAGCTATAAATATTTTATTTGGGTTCCTCGTGTTCTAAAATATCTCTAAAAATTTTCTCATAATTTTTAGAGCCTTCGGAGTATTTTTTTGACCTTAAAAATCAATTCTGGACTTTCTAAAATTATTTTTATTCACGAAATTAATTAATTCCGAAATTAATAAAATATCTCGTTTTTCCATCAACCCAAAACCCTAACACTATATATATGCCGGCGTAGGCCTTGACTCGCTGATTCCGAAAGTACAACCGCTTTTCTGAGCCGCCACTTCTATCGTCCTAGATCTAAAGCCGAAGTTTCGAAACCTAGAGCTCCGGCGAACTTCCGACGAAGGTTCGGCGAGCTTTTCCGGCCACGTTCCTCATCTCTGGCGAGTTCCGCTTCCACCTCGAGGTTCGTTTCGTCATTCTCTACACCGGCATGTCTTTCGTTGTACGAATCCATATTAGTTTTATGGTTCCTAACCTTCTATCGCTTTTCCGACGAGATTCCGGGATAAACTCCATTGACGACCACAAAGCTCCTTCGTTCCGACCGTCCTGGCCCTTGGCTGCGTCACGGCCAAACTGCGCCGCCAAGCCGAGTCCTGTGGTTTGCGTGGCCTCTCTCGCACGCTGCTTGCAGCTGCCATAGGCGCCACCGTCGATCGCGTGGCCGGCTCTGTGCAGCCCGTGGAGGTAGGCTGCCGTGAAGACTCCTAGCCTAGCCCGTCGTGGGTGCGTGCCCAGCGCCGTCTACGGCCGGTTGGCAGGCCAGCGCAGAGGCCATCCTCCTCTCGTGCAATTGGTGCAGCAGCATCAGCACTCAACCATGGCCAGGGCCACATCCAGATGGAAACGACGACCAAGGTAGAAGATAAGGTTATTACGGTTTTGTCACTGCTCGTTTAATCTCTGTCGTTTATTCGTTTTACGACCGATTTAAGTGGTTTAAGTTGCGTTAGATTCGTATCGACGGATTCTACATAGTAGTATACATATTTATTATGTAACTCAATTCTGAATTTATTGATTTAAATGTAATTTATTTAATATTTAATTAATAGCTTCCTAATAAAAATTAATCTAGGGTTATAATTCTGTTTTTGGTTGCGTTGTGACCACACCAACTTTAAGTTATGAGTTAGTAACAATATTTGTCATGTTATGAGTTTATAAATTTAATTAATCATATTAATTTGATTCATGCTTATATATGTCTTATTGAATTAAAAGTGGCTTAGGTTCATAATTTCAATCTTTATAAATAAATAAATCAATCAATAAGTGTTAATACAATTAATGACAACTTAAATATTTCTTAACTATAGTGGTTTAGCTAAACATGAAATGTGTAGCTGATATGATTAATATTTATCCCCTGTCTTTTAATTTATTAACAATAACTTAAGTTTATAGCTCTCGTGTTTCATAAATAAATGTTAATATGATTAATACCAACATTAATGTCTGTGGAAATATGATCTGCTTAGATAAACCTTGAAACATGATTATTCAATTAGTTGCTCTCACTTGCTTTATGATTTCTAAATTACAAATACTTAAATAGATTAAATTCTATATGTAATTATTTATAATTAAAATGTAATTAAGTTTTAACTCCGACTTTGTAACTAATCCAATTTGATTAATTCCACTTTAGGATGTTTCTCTAAAATATCTATCACCTTGTTTCACTGAAATAAAATAAATACGCTCCGTAGTCTTTTATCTCTTCTTGTAGGCGGTCACGATAGTCGTATCCTTTGTAACGATAGTTCCGTTATGAGCGTTTCTTGTGACCTTGTAGCATTAGCTATCTTTTAGTACGCTCTTTTATCTTGTATGGTGTATTGTTCTTAGTTGTTCTGTTTGCTGCTTGTATGTTTGCCTATGTGTGGTGCTTGATACAAATAGACAAGAACTGTTCGTGGACGCGGAAGATTAGAAGATGATGACCAAAAGCTGATGGTGTGAGAATTGAGCAAGTGTTTAAGGCAAGTATAACTTGGGATCATCTTTGTTACCTATTCACTTATAACTACACATATATATCATATACATGCTATCACCTTGTCGACCTTAGCAAAATCATAGATGATTGTTACCTGTATTCCTTGCTACCTACTTGTTATGCATTTGGTGTAGATGAGCTAGTGCTTGATATAATCCATGATCTTGTAAGATGATTAATAGCTATGCAATGAACGTTATAAGATGACAAATAACTATATGAGATCTTGTCTGTAAGTGATCACCGGGACAACAGTGCAACCATGAGGGCTATAATGGCTCTGGCTTTAGCCCAGTATGGAGACCTTTTCTAGCTTGTTAGTGGTTACCCGAAAGGGCGCTAGAGGGGCTGAACCGACACGGGTATAGTGCGAGCCCCTGTCCCTATGTGTATAGGCTGCGCGTCATTGTGCCATTCGGAAGGGGGGTATCTATATCTGCTCGCAAAGGAAACCTTGCGGCCCTAACATGTTAGACGAACTTTTGAAAGGCTTCATAGTGATCCCTGCCGACCTCCCTAGGAAGGGGGTTAAGAGATTAGCTACCTCGGGCGAAAGGGTAAATCATGACTCATGGGTAAAGATGTACAACCTCTGCAGAGTGTTAAAACTAGTATACTGGCCGTGCTCACGGTTATGAGCGGCCTTGGGGGTTCTTGCTGCGACGACGATGAGCTTATTAAGTTGTTATGTTCATTTGATTATCGTTTATGCTATGAATTAATTATGCTTACACTTGATCATGGGATTAATGGATTATTTATGCCACCTTGACATTTGCTACTTAATTATGAATATGCTATCCACTATTAAAAGCTAAATGCAGTCAAACTAGTGTCAGCTACTTGAGCCTCATGAACCCCTGGTTATACTTGTTGAGTACGATATGTGCTCACTCTTGCTATTTCCCACCACTCCAGTCCACTAGAAAGAGTTGATTAGAAGGATGGAGTCATGAAGGATGTTCTCAGGATACAAGAAGTGCTAGGCATATGTTACCCCAGTCAACCGTCCCTGTGAAGATTGAGCCTAAAGATTAGTTATCATTCCGCGATACTCTGATGTAAGTGTCTATTATATGTATGTTTTCGCTATATAACATTGTTTTCTGATACTATTCCTTTCTGTTGTTATATGTGTGGACTTCCTGGGCACACATATGGCTTGCTTGGTTTTGTTCTTTAAAACCGGGTGTGACAGAGTGGTATCAGAGCAGTGTTGACTGTAGGACATATGCCTAGATAGCATTGGTCGATTTCTAAACAATACTTTACTATAAAACTATTTCTATATCCCTTGACTCTTTGATTTTGATTATTTCTCAATCCTTGTCTTGTTGTATCCCCTCCTTGCTAGCTTCCTTTGAGCTATTACTGCTGACTCCTTTGGTTTTTTTTCTTTATGTAATTTTACTAAAAGTTTTCTGTCCTACCTCATTCAAAAATACGATAGCCTTTTATCATCTCTCATTTGCCCTTTAGGATGACCACCATATTGAAGAAACACGTGTAGAATCGATGATGTGTTGTGTGCTTGTCTTGTTTGGTGTGTTGCTTGTGTGTCGTCTCTGTTCTTGTGTTTTGAAGGAGGCCCGAAAGGTTTTGTCTTGTGAAGTAGCTTAATCTTGTTAAGTGGGGTAGCGTCCGCTACTGTCATCTAAGCATCTCATGTTTGAAGACATGAAGACCTAATGATCAATCTTATCCTTCGTGTATATCTCTTTCTTGTATATCAAACTTTATCTTTCCTATCATCAATCTTCATCTTCTTATGCTCTTTTGTTAGTATTTGCCCCTTGATCGTTTACCTTATGATACAATGATCTAAAGGTCAACTTCACCTTTCCAGTACACTTTTCTTGTCATCGATCTTTGTGTTCCTTGTGATCGATCATTATATTTCTAGTTAACCCATATCACTCTACAGTTATTTTATCATCTCTCCCCATAAACTTTGAAATAATCTTGAAGAACTAATCTTTGTTCTCATTATCGATCTTTGCTAATTTATAATCTTTTACCATAAGTCTCATAAATCTTGAATCAAAAAAAAATTGTGAGCATGATGTATCTTTATCTTTTATATTATCTCTTGCTAATCTTCACTCTTTGTGTGTAAACCTCATAATATGAAGATCTGGTGATCAACCTTTATCTATCTTTCTAACCTTCATTGATCTTTCTTTTTCCACCTACGTTGATCTACTATCCTTAGGTCTCATATCATAAATCCCGAACTAAACATGAGAATTAATATTTGATATCTTTATCAACTTTTGATAATCCTTGACCCCTAAATCATATCTCGTCAAAAGTCTCAAAACAACCTTGATGACCACTTTATCATTATTTTTAGTCTCTTCGAATCTCGGGACGAGATTCTTGTTAAGTGGGGTAGAATTGTCACACCCCAAAATTTTTGATTTTGGGTATATCTTCCATCAATCGATCTATTAAAATTTCTCGGGAGTTTTCTAGTTTTTTTCTGAAGTTCTTTTCCACTTTCCTATGAGCATAATCTAATTTTAAAATACTTTTAGATATCTTTTCATGAGCTATAAATATTTTATTTGGGTTCCTCGTGTTCTAAAATATCTCTAAAAATTTTCTCATAATTTTTAGAGCCTTCGGAGTATTTTTTTGACCTTAAAAATCAATTCTGGACTTTCTAAAATTATTTTTATTCACGAAATTAATTAATTCCGAAATTAATAAAATATCTCGTTTTTCCATCAACCCAAAACCCTAACACTATATATATGCCGGCGTAGGCCTTGACTCGCTGATTCCGAAAGTACAACCGCTTTTCTGAGCCGCCACTTCTATCGTCCTAGATCTAAAGCCGAAGTTTCGAAACCTAGAGCTCCGGCGAACTTCCGACGAAGGTTCGGCGAGCTTTTCCGGCCACGTTCCTCATCTCTGGCGAGTTCCGCTTCCACCTCGAGGTTCGTTTCGTCATTCTCTACACCGGCATGTCTTTCGTTGTACGAATCCATATTAGTTTTATGGTTCCTAACCTTCTATCGCTTTTCCGACGAGATTCCGGGATAAACTCCATTGACGACCACAAAGCTCCTTCGTTCCGACCGTCCTGGCCCTTGGCTGCGTCACGGCCAAACTGCGCCGCCAAGCCGAGTCCTGTGGTTTGCGTGGCCTCTCTCGCACGCTGCTTGCAGCTGCCATAGGCGCCACCGTCGATCGCGTGGCCGGCTCTGTGCAGCCCGTGGAGGTAGGCTGCCGTGAAGACTCCTAGCCTAGCCCGTCGTGGGTGCGTGCCCAGCGCCGTCTACGGCCGGTTGGCAGGCCAGCGCAGAGGCCATCCTCCTCTCGTGCAATTGGTGCAGCAGCATCAGCACTCAACCATGGCCAGGGCCACATCCAGATGGAAACGACGACCAAGGTAGAAGATAAGGTTATTACGGTTTTGTCACTGCTCGTTTAATCTCTGTCGTTTATTCGTTTTACGACCGATTTAAGTGGTTTAAGTTGCGTTAGATTCGTATCGACGGATTCTACATAGTAGTATACATATTTATTATGTAACTCAATTCTGAATTTATTGATTTAAATGTAATTTATTTAATATTTAATTAATAGCTTCCTAATAAAAATTAATCTAGGGTTATAATTCTGTTTTTGGTTGCGTTGTGACCACACCAACTTTAAGTTATGAGTTAGTAACAATATTTGTCATGTTATGAGTTTATAAATTTAATTAATCATATTAATTTGATTCATGCTTATATATGTCTTATTGAATTAAAAGTGGCTTAGGTTCATAATTTCAATCTTTATAAATAAATAAATCAATCAATAAGTGTTAATACAATTAATGACAACTTAAATATTTCTTAACTACAGTGGTTTAGCTAAACATGAAATGTGTAGCTGATATGATTAATATTTATCCCCTGTCTTTTAATTTATTAACAATAACTTAAGTTTATAGCTCTCGTGTTTCATAAATAAATGTTAATATGATTAATACCAACATTAATGTCTGTGGAAATATGATCTGCTTAGATAAACCTTGAAACATGATTATTCAATTAGTTGCTCTCACTTGCTTTATGATTTCTAAATTACAAATACTTAAATAGATTAAATTCTATATGTAATTATTTATAATTAAAATGTAATTAAGTTTTAACTCCGACTTTGTAACTAATCCAATTTGATTAATTCCACTTTAGGATGTTTCTCTAAAATATCTATCACCTTGTTTCACTGAAATAAAATAAATACGCTCCGTAGTCTTTTATCTCTTCTTGTAGGCGGTCACGATAGTCGTATCCTTTGTAACGATAGTTCCGTTATGAGCGTTTCTTGTGACCTTGTAGCATTAGCTATCTTTTAGTACGCTCTTTTATCTTGTATGGTGTATTGTTCTTAGTTGTTCTGTTTGCTGCTTGTATGTTTGCCTATGTGTGGTGCTTGATACAAATAGACAAGAACTGTTCGTGGACGCGGAAGATTAGAAGATGATGACCAAAAGCTGATGGTGTGAGAATTGAGCAAGTGTTTAAGGCAAGTATAACTTGGGATCATCTTTGTTACCTATTCACTTATAACTACACATATATATCATATACATGCTATCACCTTGTCGACCTTAGCAAAATCATAGATGATTGTTACCTGTATTCCTTGCTACCTACTTGTTATGCATTTGGTGTAGATGAGCTAGTGCTTGATATAATCCATGATCTTGTAAGATGATTAATAGCTATGCAATGAACGTTATAAGATGACAAATAACTATATGAGATCTTGTCTGTAAGTGATCACCGGGACAACAGTGCAACCATGAGGGCTATAATGGCTCTGGCTTTAGCCCAGTATGGAGACCTTTTCTAGCTTGTTAGTGGTTACCCGAAAGGGCGCTAGAGGGGCTGAACCGACACGGGTATAGTGCGAGCCCCTGTCCCTATGTGTATAGGCTGCGCGTCATTGTGCCATTCGGAAGGGGGGTATCTATATCTGCTCGCAAAGGAAACCTTGCGGCCCTAACATGTTAGACGAACTTTTGAAAGGCTTCATAGTGATCCCTGCCGACCTCCCTAGGAAGGGGGTTAAGAGATTAGCTACCTCGGGCGAAAGGGTAAATCATGACTCATGGGTAAAGATGTACAACCTCTGCAGAGTGTTAAAACTAGTATACTGGCCGTGCTCACGGTTATGAGCGGCCTTGGGGGTTCTTGCTGCGACGACGATGAGCTTATTAAGTTGTTATGTTCATTTGATTATCGTTTATGCTATGAATTAATTATGCTTACACTTGATCATGGGATTAATGGATTATTTATGCCACCTTGACATTTGCTACTTAATTATGAATATGCTATCCACTATTAAAAGCTAAATGCAGTCAAACTAGTGTCAGCTACTTGAGCCTCATGAACCCCTGGTTATACTTGTTGAGTACGATATGTGCTCACTCTTGCTATTTCCCACCACTCCAGTCCACTAGAAAGAGTTGATTAGAAGGATGGAGTCATGAAGGATGTTCTCAGGATACAAGAAGTGCTAGGCATATGTTACCCCAGTCAACCGTCCCTGTGAAGATTGAGCCTAAAGATTAGTTATCATTCCGCGATACTCTGATGTAAGTGTCTATTATATGTATGTTTTCGCTATATAACATTGTTTTCTGATACTATTCCTTTCTGTTGTTATATGTGTGGACTTCCTGGGCACACATATGGCTTGCTTGGTTTTGTTCTTTAAAACCGGGTGTGACATGCAAGGGAGAAAAAAAATAAGAAAGGAGTAAAAAATGCCAGGGCAAAAAAGATATTTCATCATCGTTCTCTCATTCGAGTAAGAAATGAATATTTTAATAGGAGTTTTTCTTCTAGAAATTTGTCACAAACCACGGCAACCGATGCCACTATTTCACGAACGTTCAGTAGAAGCGAAAGCAACGGTTAATTTCAGACAGTCATTTTCTTTCCTTTTTTGGAAAGTGTATATGTTACTTTCTATTTTTGCATAGAACAAGAATCGTTCCTCTTTCTCTTTTGAGGCATTCGAATCTCTTTTCACTTTCTTTTGCTAAATCACCCGCCCTTTAATATATTTTTTATTTTTTTTAAGAATCATGTACTCATAACTTATAAAACGGAATTAAAAAGCATAACTTTCACGATAAATTTAACAGTACTAACTTAGAAGTGCTTCTAGACAACATAAGTTCAAGGAATAACTCAACATTGCTAACTTAGTCGTTCTCAAAAAGTTATAGTATATAACTTATGTACAAAAGTTTACTCCCACTATTTCAAATTATAAGGCATATTGACTTTTCTAAATTGAATTTACTATGTATCTAGACACAACTATATATGTATACACATAGCAAAATCAATATATGTAGAAATGTCAAAATATTTTATAATTTGGAATAGAGGGAGACATAAGTTACACAATACAACTTATGTACATAAGTCACACAACTAATACACTAGTGCTTATAGAAAGTTACGCGGTTATTATACACAAACAGAAGTTATACAATACACTTAGCAGAACAAGTCAGCAGCATAACTTAGCAGAATAAGTTAGCAATATAACTTATATGTTATAAGTTAATATACATAAATTGCTACTAGAAAAATAAAAATCTTCAAAAATATAGAAGTGGGGTCTAGTTTTGTTTGCCTCGTCACGTTGAACACATCGGTGTAAACAGAATTAAAAATAGATACATCATTCAAAAGTTATAGTAATTTGAAATAAATATTTTGCTTTTTTTCATGATGACGTCAAAAGTAGATGGAAAGAGAAGTGGAGGAAGAAGGGTGGGCGACTGACGTTGGATCGTTCGCTGGATAGAAAATCACTGAACGACCGTGAGAATGGATTGGACCCTTTCTAGTATGTGCCACCAGTGTGACTTTATTTTTAGTATCATGTAGCAAATGTTGGCTAATTAATATCTATTTTTTCATGCAAGCTATCCAAGACAGCGGGACAAATGTATTAATTAGGACAGTTGCTTTCTGTTGGTCCATATGACTAACTAGAAGTGACATTGTTTTTTGATAAATCTTAGCTCAAACTTTTTGGCAGGTTCTGTTTAGGAAAACCCGCTATGCTTCTAGGCCCAATTTTTATAGTGTCGTGTTCAAAAAAGACAGAGTGCTTTCTTCGCTTTTCAAGGACGGCCCTTCACTTTCAGGTTTAGGTTTTAACGGAATGTTCTTGTGAGTCGTGTGAGACCCTACTATATGGTGAATTTTGTATTTTGTAATAAGTATAATTCAAATTCGTCTCTCAGATGATACTTTCCATTATCTGTATAAAAAACAATTTTACATATATAGGGCTTGATTGGTTTTCGACAAAAATTTGTCATACTAAAGATTTGGTAAGCCATAGTTAGGTAAAAAAAAAAATCTTACCTTAGATTTGGCAAGCCAAATATGAAGAATTGATAAAATTTGGTAGGAAACCAAATAATAGCCAAAAACATGGCTTGCCAAATCTTGGGCAAGATAAATTTTGGTAACCAACCAATGAGACCCTGTAACTGTAATGACTAAGGACCAAAATGTATATGTCGGGGGTAGCACGCTCGGTGCTTTGACCAAGTGCATATATTTTTTTAACGCGGGAGTATTTGTATGACCAGACGAAATGCTTAATGCGGCCATATTAAACTTGGTCGTTCACGGTTCACGTACGTAAGCAAAAGCCCGTAGACAGAACTAAAAAAAAAAGTTGCAAGAACACCATTGGTTTTGATCCGTTAATTAAGCTGACATGTATGGGATTGTGAAACAGAGCATGAGTAGCTAGCTGTAGGTATCAGCAATGAAAGCTGCACATGCCGGTAATCCCGTACCACTCTGGCAGGCACTCTACCTCAGGTGCTGTCATCTTCTAGTGGCTGCGAACTGCTGGGCGGCGGGTTTCTTCCGGCCGGCCGTCTGAACGCCGACGAGCATTGCGAATTTGAACCCATTTGACGAGTGACGCGGTGGTGCAGTACTCATGGCAGCTCAGTCTGTGAGGTGAGGTCCCTCTCCTCGGCTGGTTAGCAATAGTAGCATCGACCGTGCGCGTACGGTGCACGCTAGTATATAGTCGTTACACGTTAGACAAAGAAAGTAAAAATTCGTCGGGTTGTATGGAGGTCAGTGTCGGATGACGCCATATGACGGTCCCTGTGGGCCAATTTACCAGATAATCTTTGCCACACGGCCTGACTCGTACTAGTATTATTTATTCACATATAACTCAGACGTGTGGCAGATATATAGAAGTAAGTTAGGAGGAGTTTTTTTTTCATTATCTTTCATATCTAGCTTATCCTTTCAAGTGTCCATAAATATGAATTTTAGGGCAAAAAAAAACTTAGGAGGTGTAGAGGTGCTCCATGTTTCGAGTAGCGAGTAGCGACAATGGAGACTCAAGCCCATCCTATCCTACTAAGTTTTGTCCGGGTGGGCAGTCTGTACTCCTTTTGTTTGAAAATATTCAATTTCAATCAATTTGATGAGCCAATTAGTGTGTTTCTAAAAGAATTAGTTAGTCCTGAATGTGAAATGTTTCCAAGTGGACGGAGCATGTTCTTTCAGTGATATAAATGTGATATTTTTCCTATAAATTTAGTGTTAGTTGTTTTTAAAAATGATTTATTGTGTCCTAAACCTAAAATGGTTTTTAGGGGGGGGGGTGGGGGGGGGGGGCTGATATAGTAGATTTACATAATTTCCCGTGTGGCACTGAATGTTATAGAAACTCATGGCAAGCCACTAGAAAAGTTCATCCCACGATGTCTATGCCAACGCAATGTTTTTGCTTTTCTCACAGCGCCACTACTGTTAGAAGTTATTGAAACGGCCGGGGAAATTGACTAGTCTGAATTTTCCAAATTTCGGTGAGCTCCGAATGTTTTGCACACAAGAATCCCAGAACCTTGTCTAAAACGCACATTCCAAAAGACCAAAACCCACACCCGTTGCTGCCCGTCGGCCCGTCTCTCGTCTTCTCGGCCTCGACTGGGACGGTATGCACATCTTATATAGTACTCCTTTCGTTCTAAATTATAAGTCATTCCAAGAATCTTGAAGAGTTAAAATATTTTTGAATTTGACCAAAAATATAAAGAGAAATATAAAAATTTATGTCATAAAATAGGTACACTAATGAAACTTGATTGATACAAAAAATGTTATTATTTTGCTATATAAATTTGGTTAAACTTGAAAAACTTTGACTCTTTAAGATTTTTGAAATGAATTATAATTTGGGACGGAGGAGGTATCTGACACCTGTGTATGTATATGCATCAAATTCCACGGACATGCTGTCAACCTGTCACGCGTTCTCACATCAGAGAGGCAAGTGCAAATTTTACTTTGCCCCAGCCGCCTATCATCATCTACGACTAACTCGTCATTCGCGATTCGCGAAGGCCGATCGATCAGGCCCATATAGAAAAATTGAACGCAACATGATCACAGTTCTCATGTCCCAGCAGCACCCAGCAGGATCACGATCGACGTGGTTGATACGCCGGTCATGGATCACCTGCCCTCTTGGATGGTGGTGATGGTGAGGTCGTTGGTGCTGCACGACGCGGTGCCTTGCGACCGCGTCTGCACCTCCGACGACCCGTCGTCGCTGCTGCTGACCCTGAGCGAGAAGTGCGGCGGCCGTCTCGGGTCCGGCAGCGACGCCGCCGCCGCCGCCGCCGCATCCCTGCTGACCAGCATCGCCGTCACGTCGGCCATGGTGGGCCGGTCCGTGGCGCTGTCCTGCACGCACAGCAGCGCCACCTTGACGCAGCGCACGATGGCCGCCACCTCGCTGCACTCGCCCAGCGTCGGGTCGATCAGCTCGAACGATCGCCCTTCCCTCCATAGCTGCCAGGCCTGTGCATGCATGCATGCAGTGCAAGACCAACGCATGCACATCGCACGTCATATACAATAATTCAGAGTCCAAGTTCTTGCATGCTGATCGAATTTGCAGCAGATGAAATGAGACGATGATACTGCTACTAGCCTACTACTATACTTACGTATCCGAGCAGGTTGACGAAGTCGCCGTAGTGGTGGCGGTGGCTGCTGTTCCTCTTGCCGCTGACGATCTCCAGCAGCAGCACGCCGAAGCTGTACACGTCCGATTTCACCGAGAAGATGCCCTCGGAAGCGTACTCGGGAGCCATGTAGCCACTGTTGTTGATATGTCAAAAAGGAACGTCAGTCGTTGTCGCAAAAAAAAAAACACCACTAGCCAAATGAACATTACGTAGTGAATTGGAAAGTAATTGCACATAAAGGTACGCTGTGGTTGTCGTTCTCTTACTATGTTCCGACGACTCTGTTGGTGTTGGCTTCCGTCATGTTAGAACCGAAGATCCTGGCCATGCCAAAGTCGGAGATCTTGGGGTTCAGGTCCTTGTCCAGCAGGATGTTGCTGGCCTTCAAGTCCCGGTGAATGATGCGTACCCGGGAGTGCTTGTGCAGGTAGAGCAACCCCTGCGCGATGCCGTCGATGATGCGGCGCCGCTTCTCCCAGTTCAGCAATGGCCCCCGCTGCTGGTCGAAGATGAAGCAGTCGAGGCTGCGGTTGGGCATGTACTCGTACGCGAGCAGCTTCTCTTCCTCCTTGACGCAGCAGCCGACGAGGCGCACCAGGTTGGTGTGCTGAAGCTTGGCGATCAGCTGGGTCTCGTTCTTGAACTCCAGCAGCCCCTGCCCGGAATGCGCCGCCAGCCGCTTCACCGCGATCTCCGTGCCGTCCGGCAGCTTCCCCTGCAGCCGGCCGGTCGAACCAGAGTCATCAGCCATGGCTGCTGCTTATTACTTGTCGTCAATCAAGCACTATATTATAGAACCTGAAAATAATGAAACGTCAGCTCGCCTTGTAGACGGGGCCGAAGCCGCCTTTGCCGAGCAGGTTCTCGTCGGAGAAGTCGCCCGTGGCGGCGGCCAGCTCGGCGAAGTCATACAGCGTGAACCCGGAGCTGCTCTCCTCGATTCGCCATAGCTTCAGCGCCTCCTCCGTCTTGGAGCTGTTTCTCGAACGTGTCTGCACCCTGGTCTTCATCGGCAGCCTCCTCTTTCCTGGACCGTGCATTATTTCAGGTTTCCGGCTCAGTTACGCCTGAAATAATGTAACATTACATTTCCCAGCTCTGCCAATCTTACCGGCGGCTCGTTTTCTTTGTGCTCTGATGAGGAGAAGGCCGGCAACCAGCAACCCACAGACAACAGCGATTGGTACGACGAGAGCGATGACCAACAAGACCTTCTTGTGGTTGCTTGCTGCATCGTCATTTCACAAGTAAAAAAAATAATAAGAAGAAACGATCATGATGCAGTTCGTTGCTAACCCACGCACACAAGCGGAGACTAATCAATCGAGTAGTTACAAACCTACTAATAAGTGTACGACCGAATTAGAACAAACATGCATGTAATAATATAGGACTATATGCTTTGCAAATTGGCAAAATAAACTTGTGACATAAGCTGGAACTACGTTTTGCAAGTGTTATTACCGATGAACGCAGCAGAAGAACAGTCGTACGTACGGGTAACGTGTGTTTACCATTGGTTCCACTATCATCGTCCGACGATGACGACGGGCCGCCGCCGTGCAGACCGATCCTGACGTCCGGCGTGCCCTGGTAGAACTGGTACCCTTCATACCGAAAACTACACCGGACGCCGGAGATGCGGCCGCCCTCGCGCCCGTCGTACCACTGGTCGTTGAGCTCGCCGAGGCCCTGGAAGCAGTGCCAGCACTGCGCGGGCGCGAGGTCCGGGGTGCACTGCGCGAGGCCGTACACGGTGGGCAGCGCCGCGTTGATGAACATGACGGCGGTGGCGAGGCGGCGCGTGGAGGAGGAGTTGTAGGCCCCGTACATGGATATCTCGTCGAACGGCGTGCCCACCAGCGACAGGAAGAAGCTCCGGCTCGTGGCGTTGCCCGCGTCCCACCCAGGGTACGTCGACGCGTTCGCGTCCATGCCGTTCACCACGGGGGAGTTGTCGACGACGTCGGCGGTGAGCGACAGGAACATGAAGTCGCCGCCGGAGTACCGCGCCGTGCACAGGTCCGCGTAGAACGTGGCGTCGCGGTCACCGCCGCCGCAGAGGCGGCGCAGCTGGGCGAAGGCGTCGGCGAGGCAGGACGAGCACGCGCGCGCGTCCGTCATGTCACCGCGGCACAGCGCGAGGCCGTACGCGGTGTCCGGGGCGGGCCCGATGGAGGCTGACGCGAAGAGCGACGGGGAGGCGGAGGCGTTGCCGGGAAGCTCGGCGATGAGGCGGTCCAGGTTGGCGGCGAACGCGCTGCCGGAGGTGAAGTTGCCCGTGGTGCCATTGCACGTGTACTCCGCGTACTCGGGCGCGGCGGCGCTGTGCGACGGCGGCGCGGTGAGTAGGTGGAGGAGGAGGAAGAGGAAGCAGGTGGATAGGACGGCCATGCCGAGCGAGCCCCGGCACTAGCTGGCAGCTCTCGGCTTTTGCAATGGGAAAGAGCGCGCGCGCGAGGACCCAAAAAACCAAAACCCCATCAACGCACGAAACATTAACTAATTGTACAGTTTACCTGTAAATCACGAAACGAATATGAAACATTAAATATAGATAAAAAAGTGACTAATTGTACAGTTTATCTGTAAATCACGAGACGAATCTTTTAAGTCTAGTTACTCTATGATTAGACAATGCTTGTCAAATAAAAACGAAAGTGCTACAGTATCAAAATCTAAATTTTTTTTATCTAAACAAAACATACTTCTTGTAATTTTGATATGAGATGCGGTTCTTGCGTAAGCAAGCATATTATGGTGTGTGTGGGCGAAGTCAAAGGCTGGGGTAGTAGAAAACTTGTTTGCCGTGTGCCGGGGTTGTTGGCCAGTTCAGATGGATGATTTCCTCGTTGTGCCGTGATTGACCACTGCCTTGCCTGTGCAGCTGGAGTGTGTTGGGGAAGCATCCACTGCTGGTCCACCGTTTACGGCAAAAGAAAGAGAGAAATATATGTGTTTTTTTTACAGATTTAATTATTTGGCTGATAAAGTATGACTAAAAATACCGTTCGTTGCCTTACATAGTGACGGATAGACGCATGTATATACTATCTGTATCTATACTTGTACCTGTACCTGTACGGCACTGCACTATTCGTTATCATTAAGCTGATTACGAGATTAATTACGAGCATGATGACGACGGTGCCAATTCAGGTACGTACGAGAAAATGCGAGCAGTAGTTTGCTGAAACAGATTTTCATTACCAGCTTTTTCTCGTACGCGCGGTAACGCACGTGTGTGAACCGTGAACGCCAACAAGTTTTTGCGAACCGACAAAGTCAACCAGGTGGGTCAGCATCACTCCCAATCTCCGATCGTGCGATAGAGATGCCCATGGCCAGATGAAAGTCAAAGCCCGTCGGGTTAGGTCAGTGTCGGATTACGTTTCCCATGGGCCCACCGTCACTACCTGGACTTTTTTTTTTTTACAACATGCACTACCTGGACTTTGACCCCACTGGTCCACTAAACTACTAGTAAATGCTTTTGACGGCTACATTGTAGAGTTGATTAATTGTACTATTAGTATGAAGTTATCAAGGGACAAATTGCGACTACAAGACATCCAGCGCAGGGTGACAAGTGTTGGCTCCTTGCGAACCGAGTGAACGTTCACCTGAATGGATTTGAAGCTACAAAACAGTATGAGTACTTTAATATGAACAGAAGAGCTAAACATGGTGTTTGGCATGTCTCAGGACAAATATGATGAGGTGGCGTCAATGTTGTTTCCACCGCTCACGCGTTGAACAAGAAAGGTTCGGGTGGCGTCAGACGAGCGACCCATCGATTGGCAAATTTGAGAGTGGCAGCAACAAAAGAACATCCTTTCGCCATCAATACAAATCGTGTGCTACGGTGCATATTAATTATGCTAGTAGTAGGGGAAAAGAAATGGTTACCTTTCTGAATTAAGGGTGCAGTGGGGCCTATCACTGTGGCCCATCTTTGACCGTACAAGGACACGTAAAATCACGTGCTATTTTGAGTAGTTGTGTTTGTAGAGTTGATGCATCAGTGCTAATAGTTAGCAGTTAAAATTGACATGCATGTTAATAGACACACTAACTAACTAATGGAAATGCTAACAATTAGTTTATTACTAGTTGGTTAAAAATGCTAATAAGGGCTGGTGCATGGTGTAGTTTAAGGATGGCAGTGGGGCGGTTTCGAGTCGGATATCCGCGGGTTTCGGTTTTTGTGGGTTCGGTTTTGAGGATGATTTTCCACCCACGGTTTTCGGGTTCGGGGGCCCGAAACCGGGTTCGGTTTCGGGTTTGGTTTTCCACCCGTGGATATCCAACGGATATCTGAAATAAGTCATTAGAATTATTTTTTATATTTTATAATATGATAATAATAACTTTTCACTTAGACTATGAAATTTATTTTAAGCTAACTCATGAAAATATTTATGTTTTATTGCCTCTTGTTTATACATGTAAATATGTGTATATATATTATGTATATATTTATAGAAAGTCCTTATTGCTATTATTATGTTGACATAGAAATCGGGTTTCGGGTATCCGCGGGTTTGGTTTTAGGGAGGGTTTATTATCCGAATCGGTGTTCGGTTCGGTTTCGGGTTCGGGTGCACATAGACTTCACCCGATCCGAATCCGCCCTGTTGCCATCCTTAGTGTAGTTTATATCTTATATAAAACCAAATATTGAAGCAAGTTGATCTAAAATGTCGCTACCAATATAATTAACTAGCTAATTATAGTACGAAGATCTAAGCTGGGTCTCACGACTTCAATCGTTCTTTGCAGTTGCGCAGCGGTTTCTATGAAGCCGTCAGAACGCAACCCCGCCCGAAGATACACAGCACGTCAGTTGGAATTTCTGGTAATGATCCAACAGTCTTGGGCCAACCGGTGCTAGAAAAGTTTGTTGAAGCTTTCAAAAGACCATTGCAAGAGGCAATCCTATCTGAGGCGCCTAAGGCCTACGTCACGAGGCGTGAACGTGCTCGTCAATGGTCTGACGAAGAGCTGGTGCCCAAGCGAAGCGCGAGACTCGCGGCCAAGAGCAAGAGCAGACTGACCAAACCAGAAGCTCAAGCAAGAAAAGTAATGATGAAAAAGGCAGGGATTGACGTCCATACAGAGCTGCCTGATGAGGCCAGTTTTGATGAATTCCAGGAAGCCTTCAAGTTGCCTTTACCGACTGTCACCAGGGAGGCATTGGACACACTAATTCACGGCCAGAAGCAGCGGGCTGTGCCCCGTTAGCGCCGCCTGAACTTCATGTGCTGAGTCGCTCTCTCTAACATTTTCATGTTAGGAAACAACGTACTCATTTGGAATGCCCGCGGGTTGAATTCGCGGGCACGTCGCGATGTAGTTCGTGAGTTCATTGCGCAAGAGCGTGTGTCTGTCCTTTGTCTCGTAGAGACAAAGCTATCTGTACTGCAACCTCGCATGTTATCTGATTTAATGGAGAGTGTGTTTGACTATGTATGCTTACCTTCTGTGGGTGCCGCCGGTGGCATCTTCGTGGCCTGGCGTCGTGATGCCTGGACGGGCTCTGATCAAGTCTGTCGGCGTTACTCAGTTTCAGTTAACCTGAAGGCAGAAGGCCATGCAACACCCACATGGACGTTGGCCGTAGTCTATGGCCCTGTGGACGACAACTTGAAAGCAGATTTCCTGAGGGAGTTGCAGGAGGTTCATGCTCAAAGCCTTGGTGCACTGCTGCTCTGTGGGGACTTTAACTTGATTTATCAAGCAGCTGATAAGAATAATGACCGGCTGAATCTAAGAATCATGCGTCGATTCCGGAGAACACTGGATGACTTGGCAGTCGAGGAACTATATCTGAATGGGAGGTTATTCACCTGGAGCAATGAACGTCGCCATCCAACCATGGAACGCATTGATCGGGCTTTCGCTACGGTTCCGTGGCTGGATCTTTACTCCACTCATCACCTTAGAGCACTCTCAACTGATAGCTCTGACCACACGCCCCTTCTTCTGCAACTGTGTACTGAACCTTGGGCCAAACCCAGGTTCCGTTTTGAACCCTTCTGGGTTAAACTGGAAGGCTTCCAAGAGGTCGTTGCTCAAGCCTGGGACTGCCAGCCGACCAACGTTGATGCGTGCCGTCTACTGGACATCAAGTTTAGGCGGACTGCTAGAGCACTTCAGAGTTGGAGTATGACCAAAGTAGGCAGTGTGTGTTCCCAACTGTACATGACCAGAGAGATAATTGCCCAGTTGGACAAGGCCCAGGAGTGCAGGACTCTTAATGAAGAAGAGATAGCATGGCGTCGGGAGCTCAAAGGCCGCTGCCTTGGTCTAGCGTCATTGGCACGCACTATCGCTCGACACCGTTCACGCATCAGATACCTGGAGGAAGGGGATGCGAATACAAAGTTTTTCCACCTTCAGGCCTGTCACAGAAAGAGGAAAAGCTATATCCCGGCAATTCAGCTTGATGGGACCTGGGTTTCCGCTGAAGTGGACAAAGAGGAGATTGTTTACAATTACTTCAAAGGGATCCTTGGGACCCCATTTCAGCGCCTGCACTCGCTTCAGTTCAACGACCTGCTGCCGACTATTGACCTGAATGGTATAGATGCTTGTTTTTCAGAGGAGGAGATCTGGGCAGCTGTGTCTGACCTGCCTTCTGATCGTGCACCGGGACCCGATGGTTTCAGTGGAATTTTCTACAAGGTGACCTGGCAAATAATCAAACAGGATATCATCAACGCATTCAATGCACTTTGGTCTCTGGATGGCAGAAGCTTCCATCTCCTAAATGGTGCCCTCATGATCCTGCTACAGAAGAAACAGCAGCCAACATCGATGACGGACTACAGGCCCATAAGTCTCATACATAGCTTCAGTAAATTGTTCACCAAGTGCCTTGCCAGACGTCTAGCCCCAAGACTGGATAGCATTGTGTCCTCCAACCAAACTGCTTTCATCAAAGGACGCTCTATTCATGACAACTTCAGGGCCGTGCAGTTGGCATGTCGCTGGCTTCATGCCAAAAAATTTGATGCTGTTCTGCTAAAAGTAGACATTGCGAAGGCCTTCGATTCTGTAGCTTGGCCTTTTCTCCTCGAAGCTCTTCAGCACATTGGGTTCCCGCGTAGATGGATTGACTGGATCTCCTTGCTTCTATCCACCTCAAGCACCAAGGTAATCCTCAACGGACGCCCAGGGAACAGGATCACACACGCCAGGGGTCTGAGGCAAGGCGACCCCATCTCTCCAATGTTATTTGTCATCGTCATGGAAAGTCTAAACTCCCTGTTCAAGGAAGCAGACCGCCGAGGGGTGCTATCGCCACTGCCTGGGAGGGCGATCTCCAGCCGTACGTCAATGTACGCCGATGATGTTGTGCTACTGGCTGCTCCCACCCGAGAAGATTTTCAGAGCGTGCAACAAATTCTGCTGTTGTTTGCTGGAGCTTCGGGGCTAATTACCAACATAGACAAGTGTGTCGTGTCGCCAATCCACTGCTCTAGTGATCAGTTGGCCGAAGTGCAGGAAGTTTTTCCTTGTGTACCAGCGACGTTCCCTTGCAAATACCTGGGTATCCCACTGTCCTTCGGTAGGCTTCGTCGTGCTGAGGAACAAGCCATTGTCGACAGAGTGGCCGCAAGAATACCAACTTGGAAGTCTGGCCTGCTAAACCATGCTGGACGTGCGCTCCTTGTCAAGGTGACCTTGTCTGCCATTCCAGTGCATGTCAGTATAGCTTGCTGCCTCTCGGCCTGGGGGATCAGACAGATTGACAAAAGGCGAAGGGCCTTTCTCTGGGCAGGATCAGACTCAGTTACTGGTGGTCGATGTAAGGTAGCTTGGCCAATTGTTTGCAGGCCTACTGGCCTGGGAGGCTTGGGCATCCTGGACCTACGCTATTTCGGTTTCGCTTTACGTCTTCGCTGGGAATGGTTAAGGAGGGTTGATCCGGAGCGGCCATGGGCTCGATTGCCGTACCGTAAAGAGAAGACAGTCTCGACGATGGCAGACATCAGTATGACAGTGGTTCTTGGTGATGGTGCAGCCACCTTACTCTGGACCGATAGCTAGGCGCCTGTTGGACCTTTTTGCAGGTTTGCTCCAGATCTATTTGCAGCAGTTAGTCGAGCCGGTAAGAAAAGATCTGTGAAGGAGGGACTTATGTCCAACCGCTGGACAAGGGATGTTCAGGGTGCACTGACCGTGCAGGTCCTCTGTCAGTTCCTGCGGACCTGGAATATTTTGAGGGAGGTGGTGCTCATTGATTCGCAGGCTGATCGGTTCGTCTGGAGATGATCACCGGATGGAACATACACAGCCTCATCGACATACCGAGCTTTTTTCAATGGATCCACGTCGCTGCCGGGGGCAAAGGAGCTGTGGTGTACTAAGGCCCCACCAAAGGTTAAATTCTTCTTCTGGACAGCTCTGCATCGGAGATTATGGACCGCAGAGCGTCGCAAGAGACATGGCCTCCAGGACAGTGACGATTGTGCTCTATGCGGCCAGGCTTCGGAGTCCGTCGAACACCTCCTGCTGGGATGTGTTTTCACAAGGGAAGTTTGGTCCATGTTGCTGAATCCAGTTGGTCTTGCTGCTCTCGTGCCTTCAGGTGATGTACCTCTGGCAGGGTGGTGGTTGGCGCAGCGGACCAAGGTTGATCTTCGTTGCAGACCGACGTTTGACTGTCTCGTGTTGTTGCTTTGCTGGGGTATCTGGAAGGAAAGGAACAAACGTACTTTCAATGCCCAAAGCTCCACGGTGATCTTGGTGGCCCAAGAAATTACAGCTGAAGCGGAGGACTGGGTTCAAGCGGGTTTCTCCTGTATCTCTCTACTAACCCCCTTCTGGTCGCGCGAGTTGGTCATCATGTAATAGTTTAGTTTGCACCGTCTTCCTGGTGCTTAGGTGCTCACTTCGTTTGGCGCCTCGCCATCTGTTTTGAGCTCTAGTTGTACTAAATACCAACTTTTCTCCACCTCTTAATGAAATACAGGCTGTTTGAGCCTTGTTCGCGAAAAAAAAATATAGAGGCCTGCCAGTGGGCCATGTACTGTGCAGATTAGAAATCCACCGACCCATTCATTCACCCATGCTGTAGCTCCGAAGGCTGTCCATCTTGGGCCTTGAGGTAGCCTCCCGTGAGACCATTGATATGAAAAGCCTGTGCTATTGCAAGATACGGCCCAGGCCCATGATTTATGACCATTCCAGCCACTGGAGTAACCGAACTTTCATTCATTCTTTCAACAATCAACACTGTTATTCAGAGTTTCAGTATGTACATATATTTAGAATATTACTAGTAGTTCCATCCTAAATATATAACACCGTAAGCACATACATGTGTCAACTACAATCGCATATTACAGTGCGCACTTCCAAATACCACACAAGTTTACAGATCAGCAAACCACTGAATGAAGTCAACTATGGGGTATGGGCCAAAAATTATTGCTGGAGCTAGTCAAGCAGAAACTAAAAGCGTTCGTTAACACGTTTGTGGAGTATCTTACACCGGCCAGCTATGTTAACCTATCCTGATCGTTTCTGTGTTGTTTCTTTCCGTGTCTCTGTATTCTGATCATAATAAACGACCGTCCTGTACAGTTACCATTAATTACCGATCGAGCTACAGCAGCCACTACTACCTGCCTTCCTCGTGATCCGTGATGGTGATGCTGCTGATCCTGCAGGAGGACTCGCCGAAGGAGTCGGACGACACGGCGAGGCCGGTGATCCGGACGTTGTAGTATGCCGGCTGGCGGGGCTCCGGCATGGTGATCCCCTCGCTCCCCAGCATGGCCACCACCTCCGACATGTTGGGCCGGTCGTCGGCGCTGTCCTGCACGCACAGCAGCGCCACCTGCACGCACTTGATCACCTCGCCCACCGGCAGGTCGTCGCCCAGCGCCGGGTCCACCAGCTCGTGCCATTTCCCGTCCTGCCACAGCTGGTACGCCTGCATTGCGCATGCAAGAATAATTGCTCACTGTCAGTCTAGCTAATCGCTCAACTCTGAATTCTCATGCGGTTTGCAGGTCGATCGATCGTAAAGCTGCTGAAGCGTCACTTACATATCCTGTGAGGTTGAAGAATTTGCCGTACTGGTAGAAGCCGGCGGTCCTCTTCCCGCTTATGATCTCGAGGAGCAAGACGCCGAAGCTGAACACGTCGGATTTGATGGAGAAGAGACCCTCGGAAGCGTATTCCGGAGCGATGTAGCCACTGATCGATCACGAACACGAGGAACGAATTAATCAAAGACCATTTCTAAATTTGATCAGTGGCCACCAGCAGTGATCGATTATTCAGGCAGCGTGCTGCTACTGCAGATTAGTGCTCAGTACGTAGAGAGAGGAACTCACTGCGTGCCGACGACCCTTGTGGTGTTGGCCTCGGTGACGTTGGAGCAGAAGATTCTGGCCATGCCGAAATCGGAGATCTTGGGGTTCATGTCGCGGTCCAGCAGGATGTTGCTGGCCTTGAGGTCCCGGTGGATGACCCGCAGCCGCGAGTGCTTGTGCAGGTAGAGCAGGCCCTGCGCGACGCCGTCGATGATCCGGAACCGCCGGTCCCAGGTCAGGGCCTTCCCTTTGTCGCCGTCGAAGATGAAGAAGTCGAGGCTCTTGTTGTGCATGTACTCGTACACGAGCATCTTCTCCTCGGCCTGCACGCAGCAGCCGACGAGGCGCACCAGGTTGGTGTGCTGCAGCTTGGCGATCAGCTGGATCTCGTTCTTGAACTCCATCAGGCCCTGCACCGACACCGACGACAGCCGCTTGATCGCGATCTCTAGCCCGCCGGGCAGCTCACCCTGGATAATATACATTAATTAATATAACGATGATGATGATGATGCATATGGACACAATGCATGTACAGTACGTGTCAGTATGCCAATTGATTGATTGATGGATTATTCCTCAAAAAAAATTGATTGATGGATTGGTCACTCAGCTCTGCAAGATGAGATGAGAAACAGGGCATTTCTGACAGTGCTCCACCAGTAGGATCGGAGTACCTTGTAGACGGGTCCGAAGCCGCCCTGGCCGAGCTTGTGGTCGTCGGAGAAGTTGTCGGTGGCGTCGGCGATCTGGTCGAAGTCGAAGATGGAGAACTCGGAGTCGCTCTCCTCGACCCTCCAGAGCTTGAGCACCTGCTCCATCTCCATGGACATGGTGGGCACGCTCACCCTCCCTGACATGTTGATCACTGATGCATTAAGCCACGCGCGCCGTTAGTGACGACAGTTGGGGTACTGATTAATTAAACTAGTAGTAGCTACTAACAACTCAAGTACTACTGTAGTAAGCACAAGTAACTTAAGTACCTCTCCTCCTCCGCTTTCTGATCCAGAGGAAGCACGCGAAGAAGCAGGCCAGGAGCACGGACACGGGGACGACGATGGCAACGATCCACAGCCTCGTGTTGCTACCTGCATTTGATGAACACATGGTGTCCGATCCAAATTAGCAGGCGTGTCATTAGTTACAAGCTAGCGGGGGGCCCGGGGGTTAATTAGCGCAGTAATAAGCAGGCATCATTGTCAGCGTGATTGATTGATATAAAGAGGCGGCAAAAGTTAGGCACTACAGACTAATAAGAGTAGAGGGCAAGCGGTTAGGCGCGCGCTACAGTGGTAGTAACATCTGAAAAGCATGTAGTGTTCCATACTATAAACGTTGAACGCGCGCCTTGTCTAGAGCTCTAGTGTGTCTCAATGCGAGCAATAGCGTGGTCGGTGTGGTCTCTCCGAGTCTCCGGTGGTCCGGCGGCGGCTAAAGAATGAGATCGCGGGTCGCCGTGGGTGGGGACGGAGGCATCGATGTCACGTCACCATCTATGATCCGTCGTCGACGCAAATTTGGACAAGGAGAGCATCTGGAATTGTGGGCGAGCAGCCAGCGGCCGAGCCCGCAGTACGCTGAGGGGAACGCGAACACAGGAAGCTAGTACTACTAGGCCTTGTTTAGTTCCCAAAATTTTTGCAAAATATGAATAGTACCACTTTCATTTGTATTTGACAAATATTATCTAATTATGTACTAACTAGACTCAAAAGATTCGTCTCGTCAATTCCGACCAAACTGTGTAATTAGTTTTTATTTTCGTTTACATTTAATATTTTATGCATGCGTTTAAAGATTTGATGTGACGGGGAATCTGAAAAATTTTGTAAAATTTTTTTGAACTAAACAAGGCCCTCTAGACTGTAGTACCAAAAAGAAGATGAACCGATGAACGATGGTACTATGGGCTAGGCTACGGTCGGCAGCGGCAGACTGTCTCGGGAAATGCACGCGCAGAGCTGGCGTCTCGTGACGCACGTGGCTCCTGCCGCCGCTGTGTCGCCGTGGCGCGCGCGGGGCTCCTTCCGTGGATCAACGCTCGCTCCAAAAGGCGCGTGACTCGTGATCGCTCCATCCTGTTCCTGGAGAGAATAAAAACTTGTCCAACAGGGCAGCTACTACGACTACGAGGCTCACAGCAGCTGGCGCAGCACTGAGAGTTTATTTGTCATGTTCTTCGGCTCTACTGGAGCAGTATTTTGTTTAAATAAATAAGTAAATAATATTTTTCTCGCGTAGCACAAACTAAATTTCAGAATATCTTAGCGTGATAGGCTACCACCAGCTATGCCCTATGCGTCCGTACGGAAACACGGTTTATGCTGGTATAATAACCTTCTACCCGATCTTGAAACAAAGACGTACAGGAAGTGGCAGAGGGACCTACCAACGGCCTATTCGTTTGACTGAAAAATATATGGTTAAAAATATTATTTACTAATAAAAAAATTATTAATAAATAATTGATAGATTTGACACATAATCTTAAGCTTAAGTACATGCCTCTAGCCAGTGCTGCTACTGATGCCAGCGGCCGCCTATAGCCATTCCAGTCAAAACCAAAGTCACCGTCACATGCATGCATTGTCCAGATGGGGACGGATGATTTGCATGTGCCATCCATGCATGTGACTCAGCTTTTGTTTTAAAATCTCCGAAACCCAAACCAATTTCTCTTCCACTACCTTTGTAATGTTCCAGTATACATTACGTTTGATTCTTTGACATAATGATGAGCTTGGCAAGATACGTACCTACGTATACGGAGTTAGTAAAAATTGTCCACAGCGATCGGATTGGAGAGCCCTACACCTACCGAAAGGCGAAGCAAAAGGAGTTTGGATTGGGGGAAATATATGTGTGTGTGTGTGGATTATTACGGCTGATTTGGTCGCGGATTCGAAACGCAACAAACACCAACAAAAGACCTCGCTCGCCACACTAAGCCGGCCCCAGATCGATCCATAAAAGTCACACTCCCTACCCGAGCACGAATCATATCATTCCCTACCCGAGCATTTTCCTTATTAGCTAGGCTGACGTGCTCTTTCGGTTCTACAGGGGCCCAAAGTCTCAAGCGGGGGGGCCT
Source organism: Sorghum bicolor (assembly GCF_000003195.3). Taxonomy (NCBI): domain Eukaryota; kingdom Viridiplantae; phylum Streptophyta; class Magnoliopsida; order Poales; family Poaceae; genus Sorghum; species Sorghum bicolor. The sequence continues at coordinate 69,648,505 of NC_012871.2, read as the reverse complement.
ACTCTAAGATAAGCATGCTGCAGTACATGTTGATTCAAATATATTTATTTTAACTTCAACACGTCACACATGGAGAAGAAAAACAAAATTTGTATGTTTTCCTTGTTGGTATCTTGGGTTTTGACTAACAATGTAGACACTGGATATCTGAATGTAGCTAGACCATGCATTGAAAAACTAGACTTGTTGTCACTTCTCCAATTACTATATCTCACAGCCTGCTCGGAAGTTTCCTTAACTAATCATCTAGTATCTCATAACTTCTACTGCAGCATTGTAAAATATCGACTACAAAATGTATGTACTTCATTTGTCCAGAGAAACCTTGGTGTTCTCGGATCATAAGGATAGGTTGTGCTCAGCCGAAATTACCACGTACCTCTATTTTATTGAAAATAAACCATGTTAATTAAGGATTATGCCCTCCATTAAAAGGAATACATAGAGGAGTGCAGACCACCATCTCAAAGACTCAAACTGATTATGCGAGCTCATTCTATTGTCCAAAGACTAGAACACCAAGTTTTGTGATATGTTTTTTGAATCCTATCCTATGACATCAAACTTTCATGGATGAGCGAGTAGAAAATAATAAAATATGGGATGAAGACCATGGAATGCCAGGGGAAATTAAGGCAAAAGTTATTCAATAAAATCAGCTACATACATAATAAATCTTGTTGACAAGAATGGGTATGCAAAGGTGAAACATGGCATGCATTTTAGCAAGCAAACAGCGACCTTGTAAAATTATTTATCAGTCGTACTCACGGGGACTCCCAAGACTAATAAGCTATTTATAGGGGAAAACAAACTAATTCTACTAATTAAGGCGAGAGAGAGTGAGAACTAATGAACGGATTGCTCTGAACTTTGCATCGAATTTTGTAGAAACGGGATTCTAGTTTTCTATAAAATTGAATAAAGCAGAAAAAACCATGAACAGGGACGGACTAACCTTTGGTCGAACGCAGCAGCGGCGTCAGCGTGAGCATATCTTGGGTCTGCGCGAAGAAGACATCCTTCTCGTACCTGATGTGGCAGCGCACGCCGAGAATCCTCCCACCCACTTTCCCGGCGAACAAACTGGCCATCTGGCCCCTGAGGTCGGCCAGACACTCCCGGCACTGCGCCGTCGTCAGATCCTGCGTGCACTGCACGAGCGCGTACACGTTCATGTCCTCCGGCGGGAACCCGGCCTGGCCCGTGGCGTACCGGCCGCTCCTGTTGCTGGCGGCGTCGGACACCGCGGCGACGAGCCGCGTGACCAGGGCGTCGAACGCGGCGGCGTTCCCGGCGGACACCTTGTTCATGTTGGAGGCGGCGCTCTCCGGCATGTTGCCCGCTCCGGCGAGGAAGTCCTGGTCGGAGAACCGGAGCTGGCACTGGTCGTAGTACATGGTCGCGTCCACGCTGCTGGGGCACCTGCTGGCCGCCTGCACGAACCCCTCGGCGAGGCAGTCGACGCACTGCTGGCCGAGGTAGTCGCCGCGGCAGAGCACGATGCCGTACGCCGCGCCGGGGCCCGCCGCGCCGAACCTCCCCGCCGAGAAGCCCGACGCCGAGGCGTTCGTCGGGAGCTCGGCGACGAGCTTCTGGAGGTTGGCCGCGAACGTGCTGTTGGGCTGGTACGTCCGCGGGACGCTCGTCTTGTTGTTGGGGCTGCAGAAGGAGGACAAGACGGTAGTCCCCACTGGAACGGCCACGCCGCCGTCGCCCGACGCCGTCGCCGGAGAAGAGGCCACGGAGAGGAGGAGGAGGAGGAGCAAGAGGACACGCATGGTATAGCTAGCTAGCTAGATGTCGAGGGAGGATCTCGGACACACTGGGGGATCGCGCTGCTGGTGTCGTGTGAGAGTGGCACAAAAGCTAGCTGTACTTGTCTATACTAATAGGCATCGGCCATTCGGCCGGGGCAGGTAGTTTATTAAGTGCAAAAGCTGGACTTAATTCTAGTACTTAACTCCTCCGTCTGAAAGTAACGGGATTTTTTTTTGAATTTTGATAAATATATATTAATATTTATGATGCATAACAAGTGATATTTGATTGATTAAGAATGTATTTATAATGAAGTTATTTTAAGGTATAAATGCTAATACTTTGTTGTACGCTTAGTTATTTTTTTGAAAAAAATATTGACTCTCAAAGAAACAAGATGCATGTATATATATAGTTATTTTGGAACAGAGAAAGTATAATAAAATATACTAATACCCAAACCCAATGAAATATGTTCTTGGAGTTTTTCATTTGAGCCGCTGTGACTGTGAGTCAGTGACAGTGCAAGTATGTTTAGTTTATATAAGCTGGAGAGGGTTGACTTCGATCCAGGAACGGGGCCAACTACTATCTCAGTGACAGAGATTGGCGGCTAGGAAATATGAGATAAATATCGTATATCATTCTCGACTGGACGTGTTGCTTATTATTAGCTGTGCTAGCTGATTGTTTTGCTCCCAAGTAGCACGTAGTTTACAGTTTTACAATGGATGATGATTGCTGTGGCTCTGACACACGAGAGAGTCTCTGACGTGTCAATGGTTTCTTTAAGGATTTGGTGGGCCTGTACGTAGCTTATTAGATCTGGTTTCAGCAAGAAAGACGGTTTGTTGTTTGCACAGGGTACTGGCCAATTTTGTAATGTGTTTGCAGTTTAGCTGCATGCACTTGGCCTTGTTTAGCATCTGTTTACCAGATAAGCAAGGAGTAGAGAATGAGACTGTCATGTGTATGTCTCACTGACTCCACTGGTGCTTGGGGGAATCGATGTACTCATGCATAGTATGCAGTAGAGGCAGGCATCAGGCATTATCTCATCTCCACTGTCGACCGGTGGCGTACATCCCCGGGTGACAAATTATAGATCTTGAGATTTGGAAGCTAGCTTTGCAGCCTCCAACGTGCGGATGCTGGCCCTGTGCAAGACCACCTCCATTTTGCATTTTGGTTTCTAGTAAACGCTCGTAGCAAATTGATAAATTAAAAATAATTTCTTTACATGGATGTATCTATGTATCTTGTTTATTTGTTTTGGACTTCGTTATTCCATTATCTCATTATTAATAGAATCTTATAGTCTGTTCAATCATTTTTTAAAGAAAATACATGACACAAGGGTGGCCGTCGTCTTTGAATATAGGATTACTTCTTAGATTGTTGTCCTTTTCTTTTACAACATCACTATACCACACACACCAAATTTAGGACCAGACATTTGTCACTAAAAATAGCTATTTAACGATGCAACAATGGTTGGTAAAAAATTCCCACAAAGCATCTGTCGGTAAACGTGCTTGTAGCGACCAAACATTTGTCGCTATATATCTCATCCAATCATAGGCCAGTATAAATTAGTAATAACATCAAACCATTGGTCGGCATAGGAAAAAAATACGGCATGCCGTGCGTGCCCTCAACAAAATATCGTGGCCGCCACCCCAAAACCCTCACTCTCATCTCACCTTTCTCTAAGTACCAATTTCACCATTTTAAAAGGACAGATGTCAACTATATATCGATGTATGTCCGGTCACTATAACAATTTATAGCGACTCTTTTGTAGTTGCTGTAAAAAATGTGTGGTATAGTGCATCATGAAAGCTTTTTGAAAGCTTGCTTCTATAAGCTTGGCTTGATTTGTAATGAATATTGGTTGGTTCATAACTTGTGTAGGGACATGGATAAAACTTCACTTTTTCCAAAGAACAACGGACTCCTACAGAATATATGGCAAATATATAGATTTAGGTGTTGGGGAACAGCTGCATCCTTCCCTCTAGTAGCGTCGGAGGTTATCCTTCACCTGAGGAACCTCCGACGCCTGAAGCGTCGGAGGATATCCTTCATCGGGAAATGCTAATGTTGACGACTCGTCTGGTCGTGCTAAGTGTGTGCAGGGACTGAGACACCGGCGGAGGTCCACGAGCGAGGAAAGGTGGGAACCTCCGACCCTCCCGGGTCCGAGGATGGCGGGAGAACGCAGCCAGGCCGAGGAACCTCCGACTGGACCAGGCTAAGGAGGAACTCCCGGGGTGGCCGGGTCGAGCAACCTCCGGCCCAGCCGGGCTGAGGAACCTCCGACACTAAAGCGTCGGAGGATCCGCAACTGGGCGAAGGATCCAAGCCTCCGACCAGCTGAGGCCCCAGTCAGAGGATGAACGAAGGGCTTGCAATGTGAAATTACGCAGGTGTATTAGGGTCAGTAAACTGCGATGAAAGAATATACTGGAATATTCTCCCACCGTCACGGGGCATTTATGTAAATGTCATTAGGTCGGTTTCCAGGCCCTATATAAGGGGCGCGATACCGCCATTAATAAAGAGAGAGAGCATTTACTGTTTTCACCTACTGTTGAGCCTACTGTCCGTTGGAGCCCAAACCTCTCACGGCACCGAGTGAGAAGGTTCACGATTCACCGTACTGCTGGGGAGTGCGGAGAGCATCTCCCCAACATTGGCGCCCACCGTGGGGCCGAAGTATAACATGCGATGGCTGGAAAGAGAACAAGCACCACAAGACCTCGGGCAGAGCCCTCCAGGAGAGGAAGGCCGAGGAGGGCCGTGCGGAGCACGTACGCGACCGTGGAGGGAGAAGGTTCTGAGGGCGAGCAGCCAGAGAACGAGCAGCCGGAAACACGCCAGGAACCTCCTCCCGCCGCGGGCCCGACGCAACCCACGGCCACGCAAGAGCTCCAGCAGCTGCAAACGCAATTGCAGAACCTTCAGCAAGAGCGAGACCGGATCGCTGCTGCCTACGCCGCCAGCCAAGAGGCAGCGGTGGCCGCGACGCAAGCGGCCGAGATCAGGCAGCAGCTTTCACTTCTGCAGGCAGAAATCCTTAGCATGCAGCCTCCACCTCAGCCGACGAGCCAGCCCGCTGTTCTGACCAGCGCCGGCCCGACATTAGATGTACAACCGGCAAACTACGGTGGCATGCTGCGGGGCACGTTGGACCTTCGTTCCCCCTTGTCCGAAGGATTGCAGACCACGCCTTGGCCAACAACCTACAAACCTATCACGCTCCCTAAATTCAGCGGAAAGGCAGACCCGCGCCAATTCCTGATGAGTTTCGAGGCAGCTGTGGCCTCAGCTGGAGGGAATGAAACCGTGATGGCAAAATCCTTCGTGATCGCAGCCGAGGGAGATGCCTTGGCGTGGTACTCGATGCTCAGACCCGGGTCGATCTATTCATGGGAGAACCTTCGAGACAAGATTTTAGCGAATTTCCAGGGATTCGCAGTTGAATCACTAACCTCCACGGACCTGTTCCAGTGTCGCCAGAGTCAGGGAGAGGCACTGCGGGAGTACTTCCAAAGGTTCGTGCAGACTAAGGCGAGAGCACCCGGTGTGCCGGAGGAGGTTGCCATTGAAGCGGCCATCAAGGGTCTTCGCGTAGGGCCCTTCGCGGCTCATTTGGCCAGAGAAAAGCCAGCATCCATGCACGAGCTGTACCACGAGTTTGAGAAGTATTGCAGGTCAGACAACGACTACCGCAAAAGGTTGGAAGACCAAAACTCTCAGAAGAGGCAGAGCAATGATAGAAATTCACAGAAGAAGAACCTCAGCCAGGATGAACGCCGGCCACAGCGAGAGGCTGGTGGAAAGATGATGAATATCGAGCAACCGAAAAATGACAGGCCGGAAAATAACCGTCCACCAGCGGAAGCGCGAAGCTCAGAACGCATACCCAATCAAGCCGGAAGAGGGGGTCGAAATGCGGGATGACGAAAAAATCAAAGTCAGCGACCACGGAAACAGTATTGTTTCTTCCATGGAGAGGAGAAGGGTCACTCCACCAGAGATTGCCCAGATGCAAAAGAAACTCAGGAGAGGATCAAGAGCAGGTCAGCTCCGCAACCTCCGATACCAGTTGCTCAACCTCGGGAAGTAAATCACACATTCCCTCAAACCTTCTACCATTCATACGTCGGAGGTTCAAGCCATCAGCACCCAGCTCCACTTCAGCCCAGTGCGCTAGCCTCCGCTTACTATCCCAGCTTCCTACCAGCTTGGCACCCAGCCCAGCAAACCGCGGACCACAACCTTCCACCAAACTATGTTCCTCCATGACCTCCACATATCACGTACATCGAAACCCCGCAACCCCACCAGCAGTCACTGCCTCCTCCCCCAAACCAGCTACAGCTACTCCAAGCCCCACCACCACCAAAAACCGAACCCCACCCTGATAATCAGATCGGCCCTCATACACCCCTGCCCACGATTGGAATGATCTTACCAATAGCTGGGGGGTCCTCAATGGAGTTCCAGACAAAGAAGCAGAAGAAGGATCACCTCCGGCTCGTCAACAACGTTGCAGTTCAAGGGCCAGTAAGATGCACTGATTGGTCCAGAACCCCAATAACCTTCACTGAGGAAGATCTAAGATTGGAAAGCTACCCTCACACAGATGCCTTGGTCATAACAACGAATGTCGCGGGCTGGGGAGTAAGCAGGATCTTAGTGGATTCAGGAAGTTCCGCAGACATAATATTTGCCGGGACCTTCGACCAAATGAAGCTCAGCAGAAGCCAGCTCCATCCTTCAGAGTCACCTTTGATCGGGTTCGGAGGAAAGCAGATACATGCCCTGGGGAAGGTTGCCCTACCCGTATCCTTCGGCACATCCGAGAACGCAAGAACAGAGTACGTCACCTTCGACGTGGTAGACCTACACTACCCATACAACGCCATATTCGGGCGAGGGTTCTTGAACAAGTTCAATGCGGCCGCCCATATGGGATACCTGTGCATGAAAATCCCAGCTTTGCATGGAGTGATCACGGTCCACGGAAGTCAAAAGGAGGCAAGGAACATAGAGAAAGCAATCTACAAGTCCTTCCGGAACATAAACTCCGTGGACTCTACGCAACAAGAGGCTTCCCAGCCACCAGACATGCCAAAGGGGAAGACAGACCTGGCCGATCAGGAGGAAACGAAACGTGTCCCTCTGCAGGGAGCTGTTCCAGATAAGAAGGTCACCATCTCAGCCACCCTCAGTAGAGAGGAGGAACTCGAATTGTTGGACGTGCTGCAAAAGAACCAAGATATCTTCGCTTGGAGTGCCACTGACCTGCAAGGAGTCAGCAGAGACATCATAGAGCATTCGCTAGACATTGATCCGAGAATGAGGCCGAGGAAGCAGAGACAAAGAAAAATGTCTGAAGAAAGAACCTTAGCCGCGAAGGCAGAGGTACAAAGACTCCTGGACGCAAAGGTCATCAGAGAAGTCATGTACCCGGAATGGTTGGCAAATGTGGTCTTGGTCCCCAAGAAAAATGGCAAAATGAGAATGTGCATAGATTTTACGGATCTCAACAAGGCTTGTGTCAAAGACTCCTTCCCCTTGCCAAGGATAGATACCTCTGTGGACAAAGCAGCTGGTTGTCAGAGATTCTCACTGCTGGACTGTTTCTCCGGATACCACCAAATTTGGCTCAAAAAAGAAGACGAAGGAAAGGCAAGCTTCACAACACCATTCGGCACATATTGCTACACCAGAATGCCAGAGGGTCTCAAAAACGCTGGAGCAACCTTCTCCAGAATGATGGGGAAGGTCTAGGAAGTCAGCTGCAGAGAAACATTATAGCTTACGTCGACGACGTTGTCGTCATGAGCAAGCGCAAGGAGGATCATATCAAGGACCTTCAGGAGACCTTTGTCAACCTTAGATCTGCCGGACTGAAACTCAACCCGGAGAAATGTGTATTCGGGGTCAGCAAGGGAAAAATGCTGGGATATATCATCAGCTCCGAAGGAATCAGAGCTAACCCAGACAAGACAAAAGCAATCATGTCAATGGCAGAACCTTCAAACAAGAAAGAAGTGCAAAAGCTGACTGGCCGAATAGCAGCCCTCAACAGATTCATCTCAAGATCGGCAGAACGGAGCCTCCCATTCTTCAAACTCTTGAGAGGAGAAGGTAAAACAGAATGGGGTCCGGAACAATCAGAGGCCTTCAGGCATCTCAAGAATTACATTGCAACCAACCTGGTGGTAACAGTGCCCGAGCCAGACACCCCACTACTACTGTATGTGGCTGCCTCCGATCACGCTGTCAGTGGTGTCCTGGTGCACGAGACAAGCGACAATAAGGGAACGGTGCAAAGACCCGTTTACTACGTATCTGAAGCTCTGTCAGGAGCAAAGCTGAACTACACGGAGATAGAAAAAATCGCGTACGCGGTCCTGTGTGCATCGAGGAAGCTCAAGCATTACTTCCAAAGCCATGAGATTAAAGTGCCCACTTCACAGCCATTGGGTGATATCCTTAGGAACAAAGAGGCTTCTGGACGTATAGGAAAATGGGCGGCCGAACTATCACAGTTTGATATCACCTATGTCCCAGAACCTCCATCAAATCTCAAGCCCTGGCTGACTTCATGGCAGATTGGACACCTTCGAACAAAAACGAGGAGAAGGTAATCGATCAGCCGTGGACGCTGTATACAGATGGCGCCTGGGGTCAAGCGGGAGCAGGAGCAGCAGCCGTTCTAATCGCACCATCTGGACTCAAACTAAAGTTTGCTGTACGACTCGAATTCAAAGCAACAAACAACATAGCTGAGTATGAGGGTCTCATCCTCGGGCTGAACAAAGCTAAGGCTTCGGGAGCAAAAACCCTACTCATCAGAACAGACTCCCAGGTGGTGGCAGGGAAAGTGGAGAAGGAATACCTAGCACACAACCCGGAGCTGGAAAGATATCTGGCCGTCGTAAGAGGCCTGGAGAGAAGGTTCAAGGGATTCACTCTGCAGTACATTCCAAGAGCCGAAAACTACGAGGCAGACGAGCTAGCGAAAGCAGCAGCCAACAACAACCCCTTGCCAGAAGGAACCTTCCACCAGATTGTCGCAACACCCGCAACCGAATCGTTGCCAAAAGCCTTTCGCTCAGTCCTGCTGACAGAAAGCGAAGATTGGAGGCAGGCAATAGCTGATTGCCTCAAAGGCGAGACAGCTGTAGATGACGAAGCAACAGCCAAGAGGATGGAGGCAAGAGCAAGGAATTACACCTCCATTGACGGGATCCTGTACAAGAAAGGCGTAGTCCAACCTTTGCTGAGATGCATATCACAAAGCGAGGGCAGAGAACTCCTACGAGAGATACACTCTGGGATGTGCGGGTCTCACATTGGACCTCGCGCGTTGTCTGCTAAAGCATTAAGACAAGGCTTCTACTGGCCAACTCACATTAAAGATGCTGAAGAAATAGTGAAGACATGCAAAGCCTGCCAAACCTTCTCACCAATTCATTCAGGACCTTCAGCACTAACTCAGCTCATACCAGCATCATGGCCGTTGCAGAGATGGGGAATGGACCTGGTAGGACCAATGCCAACTGCCCAGGGGGGAAACAAATTCGCCGTCGTGGCCATCGAATACTTCACAAGATGGATCGAAGCTAAGTCACTGGCAACCATAACCTCTGAAACAATCAGGAAATTTTTTTGGCAGAACATAGTCTGCAGATTCGGAGTTCCACGCTTGCTCACAGTTGACAACGGGAAGCAGTTTGATTCAGACAGTTTCAAGGAATTCTGCCATCACATAGGAACCAAAATTGCTTTCGCATCTGTTTATCACCCAGAGTCAAACGGGGCCGTGGAGAGAGCAAACAGAACAATATTCTCCGCAATCTCCAAGACCTTACTCAACCTACGCAAGGGGAAATGGGTTGAAGAACTACCAAGAGTCGTATGGTCACATAACACAACAGTTTCAAGAACAACTGGGTTCACTCCATTCAAGCTCTTGTATAGGGAAGAGGCAATGTTGCCCGAAGAAATCAAACACCAAAGCCTGCGTTCCATGAAGCAGCAGTTGGCTGAAGATGAAGAGTACTGCAAGGAAACCTTAGAATCAATAAGACTTGAGGCAGTGGAGAACATTACCAGGTATCAACGAGAAACCAAGAATTGGAGAGACCGCAAGGTAGTACGAAAAGACATACAAAATGGGGACCTGGTGCTCAGGAAAAAAGGAGATCACCCAAACGCTGGTAAACTGCAACCCAAGTGGGAAGGACCTTATACAGCAATACAAGCGGGAAGGTCGGGATCCTTCTACCTGAAAGACCTCGAAGGTAGAACCTCCACCCACACGTGGAACGTCGACAATCTACGTAGATTTTACATTTGAGTGTAAGGATGACCCCTGCAAAATAAGCGGCGACATCCACATCCCTAAATACACTTGTTTTCTTTTTCTCTACTTTTTCGCATTCCAAGGTCTGCACTCTTTTCCTCACAGGGGTACTCCTACCAGGAGGTGAGGTTTTTAACGAGGCAGAACCTATGTAAAAACCTCTGAAATATAAAGAGAAATCCACCCCAGAACCAAAGCCCAAAAGTCGAAAAACAGCCAGCAACGAGGCTGTAGCATTCGACAAAACATCACGTGATCACAAGGACCCTCCACAGCTCTCATCCAAAAACTAAGAAAGCTTGGAACGTCCTCAAAGGTGAAAAAACACCAAATCCTTAGCAGAAGACCTAGCCAAGAGCCGGGCAGCAAGGACAGCATGGCCAAAAAGTGAAAAAGTCCTGTCCCCCTCAGGCATCACAACATGGCCAGAAGGAACAAAACCTTCAAACGTGACAAAGACCTGAGGACAATCAGGCATCAGGAACTATATTATTTCCGCCAAAAGGCAGCGGAGGTTTAACATTCATAGGACAGACCTCAACAAAATACACATAACCTTCACCAAAATAAGGTCGAAGGTATCCTGCTACTCTAAGCAGACCCCCAACAAACAAAGTGTGAAAATAAAACAAAACCACAATAACCCTCAGTCAGGTACAGCAAAACCAACTACCACAACAACCATCAATAACCCGATAATAAATTTTAACCTAACAAAGTACATAAAATAAATGCATGAAAGCCTATAAAACCAGGCTCACCTTGCCCCCACCCTCAATCAGGATCAGTATACAAAGACCCGAGCATCGAGTGCAAACCTAGCAGTCAAAAATCAAAAATCCTAGGCCACTATGGAAGCAGGAGTTAGCCTCACAACAACAACAAAAGTTTGTATCGCACGAAGCTTCGTAATAGTAGAATTGCGGCGTTGTGATGAACATCGACCACAAAGTCGTGTACAGCCACAACAGAAACAATGGAAGTCAGACTCAGAGGACTCTGAAGGGTATCGCACGAAGTCTCGTAACGTCCCTTCAGAACCTCCGACTCAGATACCCGAAGGTTCTCCTCGACAACACTCCACGGGAGTCGAGCAAAGGGAAAAAGTAGCACAATTCAGCGGAGGCTCCTTCGCACCTATAACGTCGAAGGTTCCAAGGCCAATAAGCGACTATCCTCCGCAAAAGAAAAAATCAACAACACCTTCGCAACAACGAGCATCAAGCACGAGCAGACCACAGCAACACAAAGATCCTTAGGATCAACACCACCGTGACATTGCAATGTATAAACATTATAGCGCGAAGGTTGTAATAAAAATAAAGTTAAAAGGTGCGGAGACCATGTGGTAAAAATGTCTGATCTTTATTAACCATATACAATGTACATAACAAAAGCTTACAACAAAAAACGAGAAACATCCTCCGACCGTCAAACGTCGAAGGTTCTAAGACCCTCGCACAATTCTAACATACGAATCTGGAAAAAGCCTAAGATCATCGCAGTAATCACGAACAAGGAAATCAACTAAGTCATCAATACTACGCGTAGGATACTTATGGCGCCACCAGTCAACTAGATAACCCCTCCCATACAGATCTCCACGCTTGAACGTCACCGGGGTAACGTAACTTCCTTCGACAAAGTTCGAAGGAAGATCTTCCAACGGAGCAGACCTCACAACCTACGCACAAAATAACAACTTCAAAACCAAAACGTATTACGAAGGATAAAACCAAAACGTATTACGAAGCTTTCGAACCTCCGGATATCCATGGAGAAAAGGCTCAGCAAAATCCTCGGAAACCTCCGACACCCAGCGTACCCTATCCTTCTCACCAAAGATGCGAAGGATAGGATATGGCGGCTGCGTAAAAACAACAAACCTTGTCAAAGAAATATACACATAACCTACGATAAACGAAAAATAAAGCAAAAACAACCACCTAAGCCGGAGGCCATGAACCTCGGCGCGCAAGCGACCGGACAAATTCAGATCGTTCGTCATCTAGGTCATATCCAACAAACTCAAACATATCCACCACCCTCATGTTAGGAAAGGCAATTCGCCAGTACTCCCACAATTCGCTAGAAACATAAATCCCCTTGTAAAAAATTGAGAGGGGAGTAATGTAATGATCCTGCGCAGGTCCTTCGCCAGAGACCTGCGCAGGATCAAAGTGTAAAACAAAGGCTTATCTGAAAACAACTCAATATATTACATTTTCAACAGTCTTTACAAATTAAGCAAAACCTCCGGCCTTACTTACAAAAAAGCGTCACATGCTTGGACGCAAAAAAGACTAAGAAAAACCTAAAAACTAAAAAGTCTCACACCTGAGGCGGAGGAGGAGCAGAAGTCTCGGGCTGCTCTGGAACCTTGGCAGCAGATCCCTCCAGAGCTTTGGCACCAGCATCACGAGCCTCCGCTTCAGCCTGGGTCGGAAGATGCGCCTCGCTTGGTGGACGCGAAGGACCGGCCTTGTCAACCTTAGCCTTCTTCTTCGCAATCTCCTACAAAATACCCAACTTAAGTAACATTGCAAAACAGCAAAACATAATACAAAAATAAAAACCAAATCAAAGAATACCTTAGCGCGACGAGCCTCCGCCATCTTCTTCGCCTCAGCCCTCCCAAACCTAATCCAGAACGAACTAATGAAGTTCCGGACAGACTTGCGCAGGCTCGAGGTGCCCTCGCCAACATCCTCCGCCGACGCGAACTCCTCCTTGGCAACATCCTCCGCGTGGGAGCAACCTCCGCGGCGCAGCAGCTTAGCAAAGGAGCTAACCGCGGCCAAAGCCCCAAAATCAACAGCCCCCCCGACAAAGTCAGGGAGCATGCGGATATGGGACTTCAACCACGCTAGGCCAGCCCCAACGTCGCCGCTGGGCGGAGGAGCAGAGGTACTTCCCCCGAACTTCGCAAGCGAGTCAGCATAGAGCTCAACAATAGCTGCAGCCTCCGCTTCCGCCTTCTGCATGCGCGTCTGCAACTCAGCCGCAGACAACCGCTCAGCATCAAGCTCCTTGCGAAGGCGTTCAGCAATGTCCTCCGCCTTCTCGACTCGCTGCATGGCCAAATCCCTAGCCACCTCCGCCTCGGCGACACTCGTGCGAAGGACAGCCGCTGAAGCTTCAGCATCTTCTTTTTCCTTCTTTAGAACCTCCGACCCAGTTTTGTAGTCATCCCTTTCCTTTCTCAGGGACTCAATTTCCCTCCTGACGGAAGAAAGCTCCTTAACCTCCTCCGTCAGGCGAGCCTTCTCAACCTCCAAGGTCTCGTTCTCCTTCTTCAGAGCACCAATAGCCTCGTCCCGGCAAATAACCTCCCGGGAGCAGCGCTCCTCCAAGGCGGCAGCCATGTGATGACCCTGCTCAAAAAATAAGAATTACAACCAACCTCCGAGCGAAAAACGGCGAAGGAAAATATAACACATCGCAAACGTACAAGGCTATGGTGCTCATATTGCACGCGAAGGAGCGTGTCAAAGTCCATGCCGCGGAGCTTCTGACGAAAACGATCTGTAAAGCAAAAACAAGTAAGAAAAAATATCGTAAGAAACAAAAAACCTTTGGCGGAGGCCAGACAACGAACCTCCGACCAAGGAATGAACCTCGCGCAAGGCATCAGTCCAACCTGTGATCGAAGGATCAGAAGCACCTGCGCAAAACAAAAACAAACCTTAGAATAAAATGCCAAAAAACATACCAATTAGTTGAACAAAAAAGAAGAAACTCACCGGGACCAATAACATCAGCAGGCGAAGGCCTACTTGCCAACGCAGAAGGCGCAGGCTCACGCCGCGGAGGAACAGCAAGTCCTTCCTGCGCAACGCTGGCGCCTTTGGCCAATTCCTCCGCGGTAGCCAACCCAGCAAAAACATCCTCTGAAAGATATATAAACAACATGAGACCAAGTCAATAAAAAAAATTATATACAGAAAAACAAGAATCAACAAAAACTTTACCCATGTACAACGAGTTTATACCATCTCCAGCCGGACGCGGGAGATCCTCTGCCCTCTTAATCCTCCGAACAGAGACAGACTCTGCCTCATCACTGGATTCCTCTTGCCCATCCTTCGGCGGAGATCCTCCTCCAGCCAAAGCCTCCCGCGCAGGACTCTCAGCCACCGCAGGATTTACCTCACGCGCAGGACTCGCCTCAGGGGCCTCCGCGTCAGAAGACTCCTCCCCAAGAAGGGACGCGAAAGGCGCGCGTACAGAAGAAACCGCGCGAGAGGCTTCAACCTCAGGAACTCCACCAGCAGGAGCAGCCTCCGCAGGAACAGAAGCCACCGAGTTAGACTCGGCAGCAGAAGAGCGGGCAGAGGAAGACTCCAAAGGAGTCTCCAGCACAACCTCCGCCTTGCGCTTCTTCGCAAGTTGCTTAACAGCACCACAACCCTTTCTTTTCTTAGCCTCCGCCGCGGCAACGGCTTTGGATGAATCCTTCTTCTTCTCCAGGCCAAGCAGAACCTCCGGAGGAACGACATAATCCTCATACTCGACCCCCAACTCTTCAAAAACGCGATTGAAACGCGGCATAGTCCCAAGCGCGGACTTGCGCTGGAGGTATTCCTTCTCTGAGATCTTCCCAACGATCCTTCGAGCAGAAACCTCCACGCGGTCAAGGAAAGATTCCCGCGTCTCATCCTCAGGCAAACCCGCGCCAAAACGAGGAAACGGCAACCCCTCCGGAGGACCATAGACTGGTACTTGCACCATTTCAATGGTAAACTCGTCAGTCCTACGGCCAAGGGGCCAGTAGTCGGCTGCAACCATCTCCTCAACTAGGTCTCGACCTCCGGAGTATCGGCAAGCCTGCGCAAAGGCCTTGTCGCAAGCCAACCGCGCCTCAAGCTGTTCCTCCGACACCGGCTTCGAAGGATCAACCTTCGAAATAGGCTTCAACTCCTTCATCAACGATGCGTAAGGATAAACCTTATCAACGCTACCGTCATCCAAAGTCCTCGACGCAGCGGGGGTCTTCACGTAGAACCAGGCTCTCATCCAATCCTTCTCCCACTTGCCCTTTTGGCAATAGGAGATCTCGCACCTTGGCCCAGGCATTGTGCGGCGCGGCATGAACGCGCAGCTTCCAAACTGCGCAATGCACTCAACACCTTCGGCATCCTTCACCTTCTTAGGCTGGCGCTGAAGTTCGAAATATGAGCAAAAAGTGTCAATGTGGGGCATGGCTCCGTAGGATTCACACGCCCATGAAAACTTGCTAAGGGTCAGTATCCCATTGGGGCTGAAATGCTGTAGCTCGACGTTGAAGCTCTCCATCACCTCGCGAAGGAAATGATACGGAGGCATCCGAAGTCCGCAGGTAAAAAAGTCCCTAAATACAACAGCATAACCCTCTTTAGGCGCAGGCACCGTCTGACCCGCAGGAGGAGCCTTCGCGCGGCCATCCTTGAAAAACCGCGCTTCAACCATGTCAGCGATGTCCTCCGTCCTCACTGTTGACTCCCCAAACTCAAAGGTAATTGCAGCCATCTCCTCAAACTCCTTCGCGCTGATCAGATCACCAACAGAAGCTTCGACGTCGGACAACGTCTCCTCCAGGTCTTGAGCTGCTGCCACCTCAAGCATCCACTCCTCAAACCTCCGCAACCAACCACCGGACCTCACACTAAGAAAATTACGCAAAGGACCAGAAAAATCTGACCTTGAAGGACGAGGCGAAGGAAAATGAGCCACTTTATATCCTCCGCAAACACTTAAGAGCTATACGCAACTAGAGCGAATGCGAGTGGGCGAAGGAAGAAGCGCAAACAACAGGCAGCAAGGGTGAGACCCAAGAGCCTCCCCAATGCCCTTTTATAGGGGGGGGCCTGCGGCAACGTGACCGTTGCGATTCCCCGCGCCCAACGGCTATAAGCGGAGGAATCGGCCTGACCGTTGCGCTTCGTCAATGCCAACGGCTAACTCCAACGGCTATAATATCCTCCGCAATCCTCCGCAATCTAACGCGCGTAGGATATCAGACTAACATAGCAACAATGATCGGAGGATCCCGGCAAAATAAAGAAACCAAAAAAATTTATGACTAAGCAAAAGAAACAATTATCCAACAATTGCTAACAAACACATCCTGCGCACCAGGGGGGAAGGCAGCAACCATGCTCATAGTCTCCGCAGCGTAGCATGTTTTTGAGCACATGGACCGCAGGAGTGCCATTAGCCCAAAAAGGGGGGAACTGTTGGGGAACAGCTGCATCCTTCCCCCTGGTAGCGTCGGAGGTTATCCTTCACCTGAGGAACCTCCAACGCCTGAAGCGTCGGAGGATATCCTTCATCGGGAAATGCTAATGTTGACGACTCGTCTGGTCGTGCTAAGTGTGTGCAGGGACTGAGACACCGGCGGAGGTCCACGAGCGAGGAAAGGTGGTAACCTCCGACCCTCCCGGGTCCGAGGATGGCGGGAGAACGCAGCCAGGCCGAGGAACCTCCGACTGGACCAGGCTAAGGAGGAACTCCCGGGGTGGCCGGGTCGAGCAACCTCCGGCCCAGCCGGGCTGAGGAACCTCCGACACTAAAGCGTCGGAGGATCCGCAACTGGGCGAAGGATCCAAGCCTCCGACCAGCTGAGGCCCCAGTCAGAGGATGAACGAAGGGCTTGCAATGTGAAATTACGCAGGTGTATTAGGGTCAGTAGACTGCGATGAAAGAATATACTGGAATATTCCCCCACCGTCACGGGGCATTTATGTAAATGTCATTAGGTCGGTTTCCAGGCCCTATATAAGGGGCGCGATACCGCCATTAATAAAGAGAGAGAGCATTCACTGTTTTCACCTACTGTTGAGCCTACTGTCCGTTGGAGCCCAAACCTCTCACGGCACCGAGTGAGAAGGTTCACGATTCACCGTACTGCTGGGGAGTGCGGAGAGCATCTCCCCAACATTAGGGTTAGAGCTTGGTTGGACTATCGGTTACTCGCTTAGAGGGAGGAGGGCACAGACTGAGGTGGCGGCGACGGCGGCGAGACAATTGGCCATATGTAGGCTTTTCGTTGGCATATATATATATTGGACAACATTGTGCTTACATATTTATATTGGGTTGGATATCCCGCGAGTAAAGTCATAGAAATATATTAGTCTAATCAATCTAGACATAGATGTAGAATTGCAAAATAGAATAGAAATTCTAAGAACCATGATAGTGGCTAGGCAAGACCTAGCACCCTGTTTTGCTAGAGTGGGCTGGGTGATGGCGGCATGGGATGAGAGTTGGAGACTTCCTAGCAAAAAAAAAGAACATTTTATATGATTACATGGCCAATTTTGTTTTGAAATATTTATAAATTGTTTATTGTTTATATACATCTTTCATCAAGTGTTACATTTCTTACCGACCGAGATTTATGATTGTTTTTTTTTCAAAAATACGCGCAAGCCATGTGTATCATTGTATTAAAGGTAGAAAGGAGTTGAATTACACGACACTCCAAACATGCGCACTTGACTGCTTGAAAATACAACTCCGAAGGTACGGTCGAGCAGCGATGAAGTCAGCCTATGATGGTATTACTCGACAAGGACCCAACAAGATTTATGATTATTTGATCATTATTGTTCTATTTGTGCTCTGGTTTGCCTGTTTATTTCTTGACAATGCAAGGGCAGGTACTTGCTTCACGTCTCTTTCATTCGATTGAAAGAAACAGTGTATATTTATCTCTGAAGTTTGACAAATTTTCCTCGTGTAAAGATAAAAACTTGGAAAAATGGTTGTCGTGTGGATTCCATTCTCTTCAGTTATATAGTGTACTCCTACTTGATTGCCAATGCCACCGGTCGGTGTGACCGACCACGACGAAAGAAAGCAGCAGGCTGGATTAGTTGGCTGCATGCTGCCTGATCTTGCTTCAAGTTCAAGCTTATCATCGATAAACAGTTTACAATAATTTTCATTGGCCATGCGCTTCACTTTTTATCTATTTCCTTCTTTGACATCTTCAACATCTTAGTATTACTGCTACAAGACGGTCTTAGTTTCCACGCATCGTATTCTGTGCTCCTATATAGAAAAAGTAACCTAACGTTAACTCTTGAGAAATACTCCTACTTTAGCGCCGAAGTAAAGCCTATTTCACATGGAGAGCCAATAAATTTGTGTGAGCTCGAACTGCATGGGGCATCAAAAACCAATTTACAATGACTCTACTTACCTCATAAAGCTCTGTCACATAGACGTTTCTCACAAATAAGCTCTCTTATTATTAGTTCTTACTTCTAGTCCTACCTACCAGGTTTTAGCTTAGCTTTGGAACTTTATTCATGAAATTTGAAAAAAAGTTGGTAGTAAAGATTTTATCTAATAAGTTAGTGAAAAAAAGCTAGGGATGAAAAGAGAAAAGGGGACATGGTTGAATTCCATGCTTATTATTAGAGGCCAGTTTAACTATAATAGTTGCAAAACGAGAAGCTAGACAAAGAAATGCTTCATTGTTTTTTAGATTTTAATTATTACCGATTTTCGTTAAGAAGACAATGAATATTTAGTTAACTCCATTTGTTGGCTATAAACTGGAAATCATATGTAATAATGCCATGTAACAAAATGTTAAATTGACAGTTCCATGTATAACTACTTAAACTGCCTCATATCTAAAAATTTTATTTAAAAATGCATGTTAACTAATTAATTATAATGATAAAATACTACATTAATATTTTAATTATTTTTTGTGTGCTTCACGTATCGACTCTTAGGGCATGTTTGGTTGGTTTGCACAGTCAGCTCGCCTCGCCTCGCTCGGCTTTGCCAGCTACGACGGATTCTGAAAGCGCAAAAACCGAGGATGGAAGCAAACAAACCAAACGTTGTGTGTTATGCCTAGCCACGCAAAGCAAGGCAGAGTGAGACATCCAAACGTGCCCTTAGATGTCACTCATGGTGTATGCTCTATATGTAAGTTGTTTTGTATTCATATCTTCTCTCTCAGGTGGGAGATATAGAAGAGAAGAGTTATGTTTCCCATAAATTGTAACATGCCTTTCTTCGCTCCATGTGACATCTAATACTAGCTTAGAGCATCTCCAACGGCTTTACATTTTATCTTTAGCAAAACATAGAGTTTGCCAAGTCTCAAATCAATATGGAGAGGAAAAAAAAGGTTACCTCCAATGGTTTGGCAAAATTGAGTTGGCAAAACCCAAAGTATGGACCCAGCGGTTACTTTTTTACGCGAAAACTTTATTCGCATCGTCAACTCGGTCACGCGTCTTTCTTCGCGCGCTATTCCTGGCGCCGCCACCTTCCAGTTTCCGGTCGTGTGTGCACTTGAAGGAAGATAATAGATTAAGACGGTGGAGACTGCTTGCAGCCGCCAGGGCTTCTTGAAATGTAGCTAGCGTATTGGAAGATCAGGGCGATGGAGACCGAAAGATCGCGGTCTTCAACTTTCCGCGGGAAGAAAACTGCGGCGAAAGGGGAACCACGCGTTGGGCTATGCGATGCCAAGCGCAATACACGGTTGACATATATGTCAAACCTGGCTAGGAATTTGCCAAGTTAACCGAAATGCAAAACTCATTTGCCAAACCGTTGGATAGAAGATTTTAAGACTTTTTTTTAGCAAAAACAAGAATGCAAAACTTATTTGCAAAACCGTTGGAGATGCTCTTAGAATTAGTTATCGAAGGTGCTCTTATTAGCACATAAGCATGTGTGTTTATTACCTATTATTCACTTCTACAAGTGGATCCCACATAGAGGAAGTTTGGTTCCCAAACTCATAGGCAAAGCGCCCGCCAGATAGCGATTCTAGCATGAGCCATCCAAAATTGGATGTCTCGGGCGACACCAACGATAGGAAGCTTTGCGTAGGGACAAATTGAAAGTCCCATAAAAAAGGGGAATGGTCTTTCGATCTGTTGTAACCTCAATTGATTATGTGAAAAAAAATGCAGAACTTCTTGAGCCAATTTTGGTACTATGAACGTGTCTTTAGTCCTAATAAAAGTATCACTAGATTTCATGTTATAAGTACAAGATGATCCAATAAACTGATCATTTGGGTGTCTCATTTGCAAGATTTTTTTCTAATACACCAAATGTAGTCAAGTGACCAGCATAATCTCAGTGGATTAAGATTTAAGATAGAGCTATTAGTATTAAATAAAACGCACGGGGTCAGTAGAACATAAACAAAGAACAGATCAGAAGTTGGTTAGAATATGTTTATTCTGGCCGGAAGATAATCTCAGTACACATTATAGATGTTTGATGATTGAGTGCTCTCGTGTGTAGCGAAAATTATGAACGAACTTGGAGTACTAATAATACTACTACTATAACCGATTGCCTCATTGCCATCATGTCGAAAAAGACTGCCCAGCTGCCGCATACATATGCAGATCAGATTTGGTCCTGTCTCTACCAACAACACCCAAAATATAAAACTCATTAAAAAAAGAGTTTCCTATATAAGTAACTCTTTTGAAGGTTTTTTTTTGATAAATCTTTTGAAGGTTATAGGTTCTTTTCTGGATACCTATTTTAGGTTTGAGTCTTGTAATATATAGGTCTCTTGTTGAAAATAGTCTCATATGCACGAGAGGCAGGGCGCGTGGCAGCATTGCTAAAAAGTATGATTTCATATGGGAAGTTTGACTTTGGGTTTGAAGCAGCTCGACTGCTCGAGCATAGCTACTGTAGAAAACTGCTGGGGCGAGTTTGTAGTGACTTTCAGTGCTTGGACTTCGTACCATATCAGCCATGCAGCGTATATAGACCCTAGTTGCCAAAAAAATTCTAATCTTTTTTAAGATTTTCCGTTACATCAAATCTTTAGACACGTGCATGGAGCATTTAATATAGATAAAAAATAACTAATTGCATAATTTGCCTATGATTTGAGAGACGAATCTTTTGAGCATAGTTAGTCCATGATTGAACAATAATTGTCAAATGCAAACGAAAGTGCTACAACAGCCAAACCCAAATTTTTTCACCAATTAAACAAGACCCTAATCCCTTCGTTACAAAATAAATATTTTTTGTTAATTTGTATTAAAAATAAAAAAATTACTATACATTGCCTTTTAACACAGAAGCAAATTATGGGTGTAAACAATAACTGCCAAATCTAGAGGATATCCTGCAAGAAAGAAAAGAAGATGATGACACATATGTCTTTTGGCATCCTTCATGGTTTGTTTGGATGTACATATATTTATCTCAATCCACATATATTGAAGTGGATTGGAGTTGATTTAAACTAAGTTCCACTCTACTCCACTCCAACACTTAGTAATTTTATGTAGATACATAAGAGGGTGTTTGGTGAGGTGTTAAAGTTTAACAGGTACCGTAGCATTTTCGTTTTATTTAGCAATCAGTATCCAACCATAGACTAATTAGGCTCAAAAGATTCGTCTCGCAAATTATCCTCTAGCTGTATTTTTAATTTTATATAAATAGTCTATATTTAGTACTCCATGCCTATGTCCCAACGTTCGATGTGATGGGAGTTAAAAAAAATAGGAGCAACAAAAAAAGCCTGAGGCTTAAGGAAGCTTTTTTTAAAAAAAATATTTATTTTGAGATTGAGGGAGTATATACAACGAGGCGAGCTTTTAGCCTAGCTACATTGCCTTGTATGCATCCTACCACAATTAATGTTTCAATTCAAATTCTAACTCTGACATATACATGGAGTTTTAACTTAATCGATAATGATGCATTCGGAATTGGTAGGGTAATTTAATTTTCACCCTGAAACTTGGACCTTCTTAACTTATATATTATAAAATTTGATATTTTTTTGACATCAGCCGTGCAGTATACAACGAGAGTCGTATTTTATCTCGGAATATAATTGAAATACAGTGAAATTTGATCATCGATTCTTAATGTGGCCCTATGAACTCATAGTTATTCGCTTATTACATCAATGTGCCCTTGCTTCAATTCATACGATATCCACCTTCAAGGTTCTGCTAGCTCATTGAGATGTGAGCCTTCGCAGAAACGATAACCAACTCTCAAAAGTCAAAACGAGAAATTAAAAGGATCGCTTGGAAGCTTTACCTACTGCTGGCTGCTGGATTGGGCTCGCAGAGATTTGCTTACCGAATGCATCACTATCAGCCTTGTTTAGTTATAAAATTTTTTGCAAAATATAAATAGTAACACTTTCGTTTGTATTTAACAAATATTGTCCAATTATAGACTAACTAGGCTCAAAAGATTCGTCTCGTCAATTCCGACTAAACTGTGCAATTAGTTTGTATTTTTATTTATATTTGATACTTCATGCATACATTTAAAGATTCGATGTGACGGAGAATCTGAAAAATTTTGCAAAATTTTTGGGGAACTAAACAAGGCCTCAGTTAAGGGTGTGTTGAGTTTGTCGTGGAATGTAAAATACAAAATGTCAAGTACTTTGGAATAATGAAATATAAAATACCAAAATTTTTCTCGGTGCTGGTGAGGGTGGGCACGGGCTCCTAGGTGCTTTTAGGTTTTTTTGCCTCTTGAAATTAAAATCCAAAATGGAGAATAATTATCTTTTTGCCTAAAAAATATATGGTGTTTAGTTCCATTATGCAAAATGATAGAACAAAATCTAGATGTTTTTGGGATGAAAAGGGAACTAAACACCTCATAATTTAGAATGAAGAAAATAAAGAAAAAGTCCACATTACATTTTTAAACTTTTGTGAAAGTTTGTTTTTTTCTCCATGAACTCTAAAACCAGACAAAACCATCTCCTTGAACTTTTAAAACAATTTGTTTTACCTCCCTGACTGGTTATAAGCAGTTTTCAAAGAAGTTTTTATATTTTTTCTTATTTATTTATTTCAGTTGAACCTTTGAAAAATCATAAAATAGAAAGTCTAATTTTGTTGGACTCCATGTAAATAGATCTACACATCAAACATATAATATAGTATGCTTTAGTATAATTTTTTTGCTATAGCTTTATATGTATACTTTTTTGTAATTAATTCATAGTTGCAGTTTTTGTGGTCTAATTGTGGTGAAATTTTTTATGATGGAATAATTATTATATGGTTAAACTATAATAAAAATTCCATACTCATTGTATCATGTATAACTTAGTTATAGATTTATACACTTTTTAACAAGCATACAACTAAATAAATCTATAACTATGTTATACATGATCCATTGAGTATGAAATTTTTACTACAGTTCAAACATGCAATAATTAGTTCACCACAAAAAATTCACTACAATTGAACCATAAAAACTGCACTTATGAATTAATTATAGGAAAGCATATATCTAAAGCTACAACAAATAATTTATACTAAAGCATACCATATTGTATATTCATTATGTAGATCTACTCATGTAGAGTTCAATAAAATTGAATTTTTCTATTTTATGGTTTTCATATAATTTACTATGATTTTTTATGGATCTAGCCAAAATAAATAAAAAATAAAAAGATAAAACCGTCATTAAAAACTGTTTATAACCGGTCAGGAAGGTAAAAATAAATAGTTTTAAAAGTTAAAAAAGGTGGTTTACCTTTCATAAAAATTGAAAGAGGTAATGTTGACTTTTTCCTAAAAAAGGAAAATGTGTTTTGGTGTTGGTCGAAATGTTCTAGGCCACCATTTCGAGATAGCCCATAGGCCACTCCTTATGATCAGGCCTTGTGGGTTAGTGGTCCGTCCCATTACCAACGGGCCATTTGTTCCTAAAAAAAGTACCAACGGGCCATTTTGCTCTGCACAACTCAAAGTGGTGCGAGACGAGTTCGTCGTCAATGGTGTAGACGCGTGCGCGGGGGGCGGGGCCTTCTTCCCCCGCGTCGTTTCCGGCGGTCGCGGCCCGGCTGCTCGCCTTAGAGCGGAGCGAAGGAAGCTACCCAATGGCGTGGCCGCGCGGACAAGCACGGCAACCACTGGCTCAGTGGCTGGTTGCGCGCATCTCCCTGGCTCTCCGCCGGCCTCTCAGGTTAGTCCTCCTGTTACTTCACCACGCTCCCCACCCCACAAACCTAATTTTCAGGTCCACTTTTCAAAGCTCGCGAAGATGCTGATTTGCACTCTCTAGAATGCGATCTTATTTCGACTCAGGGCAGGGGTTTATTTCGATATTTTGATTGGATTTAGGATGAAGTCGAAATCGACTTCGAAATATAGATCGTGGTATGTTTTAGTGTTTGCCAGGCATAAATTGATGGTCATGTGCTTTTGCATTATCGAGATTTAATAGAACAATTCCTCGATTTTTTTGACGCAAAAATACTGTGGGGAGGTCCCCACAGTGGCTTTAAATTAAACTTTTAAAGGGTTTTTTTTTTTTTTCCTGAAAGGAGATCGAATACAGTATTTAACAAAATCGAAACCACGCAAGTGGTGTTCGCATGATGGCTCTGTTATATTTATATGGTTCATTGACTATCCTGCTACACGCCATTACTGAGTTTTTCATACTTGTATGTAAGCCTTTAATTATCCTTCTGAGATAGCACCTGCAACTTTTGTCAGCACTAGGATTTTGTAAATACAGACGTGCCTGGTGCTCTGATATCTGATTAATGCACAACTGATTAGTAGAACTTTGCACACTTTACTGTCTTAATCGCAGAATGTTTGATAAGGAGCAGAAATAGTTAAAGCACTTGGAGCTTATTTGTTGTTGTCATGTTACAATCAGTACCCCTTACAGCACCCAAAAAACCATTTTAGTATGTTACTGTGACTACAGAAAACATTATATATATTACCAAAGAAGGTTAGAGTTATATAATGCTGATTTTTACTTTGAAGTAGAAGAAAACTGGAAACACTGTTTGGCTAAACAATGACAATGTCATTATCGTACATATAGACAAACCACTTGTTAGGCTTGGACCATTCCTAGTGTCATAGAAAATTAGAAACATGGTTCACAATTTCATGGATTGACAGTGTCTACCTTTCCAATGTAATACTTATACTGAAGTTGCTTGATTGGGCTTCTGACTCGTTAGAACGTACAAAGAAATAACCTGGTTGCCTTGGCTTAGGCAAACTCACATTGTCACCATTTAGCATGGTAACCACATGGTCCATAGTAGGTCTGTCTTCTGCACTCTCTTGGACACATAACAGTGCCACCTGAATGAACCTTTGTATAGCTTCATGATCATTTCCTATAGGACAGCAGACCAGCTGGTACCAGTCTCCTGCTCTCCAGAGTTTCCAAGCCTGTTAGAAATCAGTGTTCTGTTGTCAAGCTAATGATATTCCTAAGGCTATAACATTGCACAAGCAAGTTGACATCAAATCTAAAAATAATTAACACTTACATAAGAAATGAGATTGTACAATTTTCCATCATATTGGTAGAAACCAGTAGTCCTCTTTCCACTTATTATTTCCAAGACCAAGACGCCAAAGCTAAACACATCTGATTTGATTGAGCAAATCCCATCAAAGGCATACTCTGGAGATATGTAGCCACTGTTTGGAACAAGATAAATTGTTATATATAAGATTACTGTCTATCGACACACAAGAAGTATATAAATTAAAATTAACTTTGCAATATGTGTCTATGCTTTCTGAAAGAAAACCCCAAATTTGGTAGTACATTTAATTGTGGAGATTAGTCTGTGTAATGTGACTGCTATAAAGTTTGCATTATTCTCATTAGAAAAGTGTAGAAATTCTTTTTTTAGATATAAACTTAAAATCCACATGCCTTTTATACTTACTGTGTGCCGACTATTCTGGTGGTATTTGATTCTGTCATATTTGAACTGAATATTCTAGCAATTCCAAAATCAGAAATTTTTGGAGTCATGTCCCTATCCAAGAGAATGTTACTTGCTTTCAAATCCCTATGAACAATACATAAGCGTGAATGCTTGTGAAGGTACAAGATCCCCTGTGCTATCCCATCAATTATATGTAGACGCATGTACCAGTCTAACTGTACTCTTTTCTTTGGATCTGAAAATAGGAACAGAATTATTGAATATTTCAAAAAAAAATTAAAAACTCACAAATTACAGAATATATGAAAAGATGAGTCTTATGGATGGCTTGCCAAATATGAATAAGTCCAAGCTTTTGTTTTGCATATATTCGTAGACGAGTATCTTTTCTTGATCTCCTTCGATACAACAGCCGAGCAACCTAACGAGATTTTTGTGCTGAAGCTTTGCTATCAGCTGAATTTCATTTTTGAACTCTAGTAAACCTTGTATGGAACATGCTGCAAGCCTTTTGACTGCTACTTCAACACCACCAGGCAATAGGCCCTGAAATTAGTAAATATTACAAAAAGATTAGTATGCTTTTTATTCATCACTTTTATAGCTGGTGCTACAACAAGCATGCATTACTTCCTGTTTTTTTTTCTTTTGTGAAAGAGAGAATCAGAAAAAAAAAGGAAAAGTTTAGTAGAAGATATTAGGTTTTATTTTTCTTGTGAAATATATGGGCATGGTTGTTTCTCAGAAATGGAAAAGTTATTTATAAAATACAGCAGATATTTATTATTAAGAAGCAAACAATATTTACCAAATATACAATAACAAAAATAGTTGAATTTGAATGCTAATATGCTAGCACATTTACCTTATAAACAGGTCCAAAGCCACCCTCTCCAAGTTTGTTTTCGCTTGAGAAGGTGCCAGTGGCTTCTTTTATCTGAGAGAAATCGTACAGCGAAAATCCTGAATTTCCTTCTTCAATCCTCCAAAGATTTATAACATTTTGTATTGCCATTGACAGCAATTGCAGTTCGTATCTTGCTCGTTCTGGAAGCAATTGTGAAGTTATTTTGTTGGTACTCATTATTTACCATTAAAATTAAAGCACATACAAGGTTAGTGCCATGAGACTAATACTTTACCTCTTTTTCTCTCTGTTCTGATCCATATATGAACAAGCAACCAAGAAACAGAAACCACGATGGAGAATGATCCAATAGTGACCCAGATCCAAAATTTGTTTGCTGCACATCCATGTATATGAGTTATAACCAATGCAAATTCTAGTCAGTAGTCAATGTTGGATTTCGAGAAATCCTAATAAGAGGGTCACATGGTAGATTGATACACATGTAGATTGTAATGGAAGCAGGAAACATTTTCTATGCTTTCAAAATAATTTTTAACACAATGTTGTAATGTAGTATGTGCACCCCAATTTTGACCCTTCTACAAAAAAGAGGCACTTCGTCTTTTAGATGAGGGAATCTAATTTTGCATTCACCTAAGTTTAGTTTGAATCAGATGGTTAGAGGAGATGAAGATGAAAGCTTGAAACAAGTCAACCAACTCAGGATTGAAGATGAACTTACGTGGGGGGTCTACGGGCATATCTACTGACAACTTCGGCTTACCAGCAAAGAACTTAACATCAGTCTGGTACCACAAGCTGCAGTACATCCCTAGGATTGCACCTACTATCTGTCCAGTACCAACCATCTGCTTCCTGTTGTTTATAATGCCCTTCAGGCAACCTCCGCAATCCTCCCATGCAATATCATCTGTGCACTGCACAAGCCCATATACTGTCTGATTCGTTTGAGGGAGCCAGCCCTGGCCTGTCTCGTACCTGCTGACTGATTTACTCACCATGTCATCAGCAAGCTGGTTCATCAGTTTGGAAAGAGGCACATCGAACTCTGAGTCAGCATCATCACTAACTGGTGGAGGGTTCAGATTACCGCTCACTACGCATTCCTGAGCGTTGCTGGAGCTGAAGTCCTGATCAGAGAATATTAGCTGGGTCCGGTTTCTGTCATCGAAAAGGTTTATGTTCTTCTGCGAGGAGCAAGAGCTACTGCTGTTGCTGATGGCTGCATAAAGGGCCTCAAGGCGCCGTGCACAATCTTTACCTGGGTTGGTGTCTCCTCTGCATAGAACCGCTCCATAGACCCTGCCAGCACCTGTTCCGGCTGCGCCATGAGCTGAGTGTGAGTTTGAGCTTGTGATGCTGCCAATCAGGTCTTCAGCAAGGGATTTCAGGTTGGACATGTAGGTACTGCTTGGCATGCATGCGGTGTTAGCATTGCTGCAGAAGGGACCTTCAGCTAACAGCTTTGGGGAAGAAAGAAGTAGGAGGAGGAGGGAAACAAGTAGCATCGTGCGTGATACTTGTGTTTGAGTGAACTTGTGGCTTTGGACACATGGAGTACATATGAATGCGTCTTAAATAATGCATGCATTGTCTTTGTTTTTTGTTTTTTTTTGTTTTTGCAAGAAGAAAGTTACTTTCAGCAGGAAGAAAAAAAACACAGTCGACTGGCTTGTAAGATTCTTGTGAGGGAACTTTGCAAGAAGAAAGTTACTTTCACCAGGAAGAAAAAGAAAACACCGTCGACTGGCTTTGTAAGATTCTTGTGAGGGAACTTCCTAGTCCTTGCTCACGTCACATGCTTGAATGCTGTTAGAAATAACAAATTGACCTGATGTCGACTGGCTTTGTGATATGGGAGGCAAGGAAGGTAGCAATTCTCGAGAGTGCGTTTAATTATAAAATGACCCAGCTGGCTATTGGATTCAAGCATTTTTTTTAGATGGATTCCTTTGAGAGGCCTTTATGATTTACATGCTGATATTGTTTTGGTAAACTTTTCTTGAGGACTTATTTGAATAAATGATGCAATACATGGTACTACTTCACAATTGGTTTTCTCTCTTTTCTTTTCAGGAAAAGGGAGTTGGAAATATCTGACTGAGAAATAAGTTGTGCAGTTTCAGATTAAGACCTGGAAATATCAACGGGTCACACTGTCGTTTGTTTTCCTGGAAAGGTATGTCAATATTTATTAGCTTGCAGCTCCGAAGAAATGACTTATCTTCTGGAAGACTAGAACCTATGCTGAAAGATCCCTATGAACAGGTCACCGTATGCATCTGTGTTCGGTTGGAAGCTCTCAAACTGATGGTGATATCTCTTATCTGAACTGAACAGTTCTAGCCGCCACCAGTCAGTCAGTCAATCACGCGTGATTATATTTTCTTACAATGCGAGTGGACTAGTGGTAAAATGGTAATACTAGCAGGAGCAGTAAACTAGCAGCAGCAGAGTCCGCACCATGCATGTCCGCATGTCAGGTGCATGAACCAGTCTCTTGTCGATCCCACTTGGGTGGGTTGGCGCGTCTTGCACTGGTTTGCGGTCGCTTATCTTATTTGACAGCTAATAGTGTTTTCCTCTCGTAACAAATCAGCAAACAGTACTTTCAGCTATAGCTTTTCAGACCAGCGACCCGTTGGAAGCGACCACGCGGAAGTTGTTACAATACTATATTATTATAACAATTAGTATCCAATCATAGATTAATTAGGTTTAAAAGATTCGTTTAACAAAATACATGTAAACTATATAATTAGTTATTTTTTAATCTATATTTACTGCTCTATACGTGTTCAAACATTATAGGGCGAAAAGTTTTAGGTAAAAACTAAACAAGGCAACAGTCAGTCGTTTTTGAATGGGAAAATGTATTACCCACGTTAGCTTTGTCCTGAGTCATTACTGTCATCTTTGACCATCTATTTCAAAAAAATCCTTATAATTTCAAAACATA
This sequence comes from Sorghum bicolor, assembly GCF_000003195.3. Lineage (NCBI taxonomy): Eukaryota > Viridiplantae > Streptophyta > Magnoliopsida > Poales > Poaceae > Sorghum > Sorghum bicolor. The sequence continues at coordinate 69,618,819 of NC_012871.2, read as the reverse complement.
TGAATTATAGATTGTGAAAGTGTTTATCATAGTATCAAAATACATAAATCTTATGTCACAACTCATAATTTTTCTAATATATTTTTCTAATCAATGGTTAAAGATATAATACAAGTGTAAATAAAAACGGAGGGAGTACATACAGTCAGATTCAGAAGTGTTGACGTTTTGAATTATAAGCGTTTCGACGCGCGCTGCAAATTGCAACGGAAAACCCCGGCTTGCTTGCCGAACTATTATTATTATAACTTCAATCCAACTAATAATAATATCTATATATAATATAGAATTGTATTAACTTGAATAGAAATTTTGTCATGAATATTTTTTGTTTAATTTAATCTTGTGTAGTGAACCTATATAGATTATAGATATGGTTGCAATATAGTTATAGAAAACTAATTTAGTACAAACGAAGATGAACTTCTATTGATGAGTAGATTGTTACAGGAAGGATAGTATACGTTTTCTTTTAGCAAAAGGAATGATATTATACATGCCCTAAAAAATACGGGGTAGCCCAATCAAGACCCACAAGAGAACATACTGGGCCCTTGTTGCGTTTGGTTCAACTCGATTAGCCCACGGCCCAGGCGGGCCTGAATGGGACTGGTGAGTGGCGACGACAGGCTCGAAGTGGAACTGGCGACGAACAGCGACGGCGAGCACCCTTGCGCCGGTCGCCGGGGAGGGACGCACCCTGCCTGCGACGGGTACGGCGGCGGACTACCGCCGCGACCTTCTCCGGGTTCAGGCTCGCGCGGGTGGTGACACAGACATTGCGCCAAATGAACCGAGGTTCGGCCCTACGAGTCCCCTCTTTTCGCTTTTGCTTTCGATTTGAGTTAGGGATTATAGGAATTGACCTCATGGGGAGTGCCATATGCTGCCGAAGTTATGAGTTGAGAGCACCCTACGGTAGCGGTTACTGTACCCCCATTATGTGTCCGTGCTCATGAATTTATCTGATCCATTCAAGTGGACCTCAATGTCATGTACCACAGAGTAGTGTTTCTGTTTTTATTTGAAACTGTGTTGCAACTGCTGCTACTGTGGTTTTCAAAATGCCTTTGTTTTAGGATCAGACACCCTATTTTGTTGTTTAAGGCACGAGGTTGAAATTTCAAAGGTTCAGGTTCAGCCCAAGAAGTGTTTTGCGTATCCAAGCAAAATTGTGAAAATGTATGTTGTGTTCATAAATATACATAACAATCAAACTTACTCGTATCACTAAGTTGGTGCAAATATTTTCCTCCTGATGCAGATAATTACAAGCATTTTTTTCTCAGAAATGATGGCAATGTGTTTCTACCTTTCTAGCGTGATACTCATAGTCATAGTAACACTCTGTGATGAAACTTCTTCCTCACTAGGATTTACATGGAAGTAAGCTGGCTGCGTAGGCTTTGGTAAGCTCACATCCTTATTGTTTAGCATTGTGACAACTCGCTCCATATCAGGTCGATGCTCTGCGCTTTCTTGAACACATAAGAGTGCCACATGAATGCGCCTTTCAATCTCTTTGTGTACATTGCCTGGAGGAGAATAAATCAGCTCACCTACTTTTCCTTCGGTCCAAAGTTGCCAAGCCTGCCAAAGTAACATGTTTTTGTGAAACAAGCAAGATAGGGGTATGCATCTATGGGCATGCACAGATAAAGTTCTGGATTTGTTAAGGTTAATTATACTCACATATGAGATGAGATTATATAGCTTTCCATTGTACTTGTAGAATTGGGCTGTCCTTTTTGAGCTTAAAATTTCCAATGTCAATACCCCATAGCTAAAAACATCTGATTTGATGGAGCAAATCCCATGAAAAGCATATTCAGGAGGTATGTAGCCACTGAGGATGGAAGTTAAATAGTGTCAGTGTAATGCAAAAAGGTGTATTTTTAAAATTAAGTTGATGACATGCTACAGTGTTCCTTTTTTGGTCCTAAAAAGCACCTCTATGAATTTTAAATGTACTCAAACTGCACAGATCCATATGTTCTTACTGTGTGCCCACTATTCTGGTAGTATTTGATTCTTTCACATTTGAACAGAATATTCTGGCCATCCCAAAATCTGATATTTTTGGATTCATTTCACTATCCAAGAGAATGTTACTTGCTTTCAAATCCCTATGAACAACACATAGCCATGAATAATTGTGAAGGTAAAGAATCCCTTGAGCTATCCCATCAATTATGTGAAGACGCTTTGACCAGTTCAGGTGTGTTCCCTTCACATTATCTGCAAAAGATGTATAATTAAATTAATCAAAACTATTGACATACTGTAAGCAACATTACATATGTAGAAGAGATGCGCCTTGCCAAATATGAAGTAATCCAGACTTTTATTTTCCATGTATTCATATATAAGCATCTCTTCTTGATCTCCTCTAGTGCAACAACCCAGCAGCTTAACGAGATTTTTGTGTTGAAGCTTTGCTATAAGCTGAATTTCATTTTGGAATTCCAACAATCCTTGTAAAGAACATGCTTCTAGCTTCTTCACTGCTATTTTCATTCCACTTCTCAATTGGCCCTGCGATTGGTCAAAATAAAACAAACAGTTACTGTTTTCAGTAACTTGTTTTCCTGGAAATTTATATGTGTTTTATTTAATCACAAAAAATATTAACTAAATATGCATCATTGCAGAATGTATCTCTACAATAATATAGAGAAGGCATTATATTTGTATGAACAACGTAATGTTTAGTTCACTTCAGGACTTCATTTGTGGTGTAAGGACATAATACCTTGTATACAGGACCGAAGCCACCTTCTCCCAGTTTATTATCAACCGAAAAGTTATTTGTAGCTTCTTTCAAATGAGAGTAATCAAACTGTGAAAATCCCAAGTTGCCACCATCCATCCTCCATAGGTTTATCACACTTTGTATTGCCAAAGACATTCGTCGTAACTTTAATATTGCTTGTTCTGAAAAATAATATTGAAATGATACATATAAGAAAATACTAGTTCATGGCACACATTTTGATCTGTTGTCATATTAGTACAGACCTCTCTGTTGCTGTGTTTTGATCCATACATGGATAACCAAGCAAGAAATAGATATTACCACTACGAAAACTCCAATTCCCACAAAGACATCAGTTGTGTTACCTGTAAATCCATGCACAGGGATCAATAAGTTGTAGTTTGAGAAAAGTTCTATTTATGCATTTGTTGAAACAATTTATGTTAACTGAAAGACAAGTTTTAGCATCTGGTGTATGGCTGGTGCTTTGGCGCTCCAAGAGCTGCTCCTATGGTTGCGTACCCTTACACTGGCTTGCATTAGTCTGTATTCAGATTTGTGTAGTGCAGCTTACCCTTGTTTGGTTGCCCGCATACGCCTTTATGCAAGTTTGCACAGTGCTTAAAGCAGTCCTAATGCTGCGTTTAGCTAGTACACTAGATTTGGTCGTTATTTGCCAATGCATTCTTTCACAAGCCGTTGGAATAGGGGTGGATAACAAAGCCAAGTGGACTTCTCTTTGAGATTTATTCGAAATTGATATATTCTTATTTATTATAGTCTATTGTGTTGTTTGAGACCCACTTCAATCTGAGCTTAACGAGCCAAGCCAAAGTTGAAATTCTTTCAAAACCATCTAACTTTGATTTTGAAAGAAAAATGAGTGCGGGTAGAGCATTTTTCTAAACGAACCATCGAACTAGCTCAGCGAGCTTGTTGTCCAGCCCTAGATGGAACCCAAAAAATGAATCTCCTCACCTCTCTACCTCAAATAGATCATGAAGTTGACCACATGGAATGATCAGCGGGAGGCCATGGACTAAGCCATGGTGCGCCATCTGTTGTGATCGCGTCCTAATGTCGTCCCCGGTAGGTTCATCTGGGCGCACAGAGATTTCTTGCAAGGAGGCGTCTAGCGTCTTAGCTTGCCGTGGTCGGCTGAGAATTGTTTGACACAGACACACTTGTGTGTACTTTGCCGTCAAGGAAAGCGATGGACTCGTACTCCTGTTGGTGTTGCTACGCCCTTTGCCTTCCTCACACAGTTGGAGCCGATGCACATTGACTTGAGGCTATCCCAGGCCAACTTTGCAATGGCCTTGCTCCCAAGCGCTAAGATCCACTGCACGACACAGCTCCTGAGCCTGGAGCATGACCTTCATTAACACCACTCAATCGCTGTAGCTGGTACATGTGAGAACTTAGGTTGCGCCTCCAACCTCACCATCTTCTGCACCACGAGCGGATGACACTCTAGTGACAGGGAGTCTGGATGGTTGGTGTCCGTACCGATCCAGGGGGAAAGAATGGCTACCCTAAGCCTGAGATCGCTATCGATCTCCCAACCTTGGGCTTTGATGCCAATTCTTGGCCAGCTCCCATGCCTTGATGATCCTCAACTCACATAGAAGAAGAGAGAATACTACTGTTGCAAGGCCATACTTGCCATACCATCTACTGCTACTGCTAGGCCATACAAGCATGCTCCTGTCACTAGACAAGGGAGGCATGGCCAAAAGAACATAGCACCATCTGCTCATAAGTCATAACGCATGGAAGGCAAAACAGCAAGAGCTAGCCAATTAACAACACCATTCCTGTAGCTGAGTGCACCTTTATTGCATGGGCAAATTGTGTTTTAGTGAGGGAGGTTAGATTGTGTTGTTTGGCGTGTACCTGGCACCATTATGATCACTGCAGAACGTCTGGCCAGCCAATGATGCTGGGCATGAGAGGAAGAGAAATAGGAGAGGTAACAGTTTCATAATGACTGGTAACTAGAGCGCCATGGCCTTTGGTCACAGATGAGTGCCAGATGTCATATTTGCTCCGTCTTCGAAAAGGCAAAGGAATTCAATGGTCAAGCTTAGGTTCCATTCAGACTCTTTCTTTACAACAGAAATTGAAAGATGGTGCCATGGCCATATTTTCCACAGAAGACTGGTCTAGAGAGCTGCCTCTTGTGGACTATTCCACGTGATGTGAAGTTTACTTCGTTCTCTTGTGGGCAGTGGACTTGTCTACATTCCAGGTACTGTTGTACTTCTTGATTACGTATTTACGTCTTCTAAATTCTTATGCTGATGTCTTGACTGTGAAAAAATAAAGAAAGACTAAAAACAGCCAGGAATAGATTTATGATATGTCCAAACAAATGATATCTGTCTATTATTGGGGGAATGTGATTCATCATGAGACCAGAACATGGCTTATGTGCCAGCGCCCAGTGGTAGGCAGTTTGGGACTGAAAGATAAATTAATGCTGTCTCAGTTTATATAGAATAATAAGGAAAATCTTGTTAAATATGTAAAACCAATGGTCAAAGCAGCTGACAGGTTTACTGGTGAGAAACAGCAGAACGCAGTGCCTTGCAATTAATTAACACAAGAAGGATGACCAAGACCTGTAGCTCTGACTTTATTAACAGTATACTCATATTCTATTATCTGCCATTTGTAGTAGAGATGGTGACATCATTTCTGCTACTCAATACAGCGACATTTACTGACACATCTAATTTCGCATAGGAGTAAGCTGGCTGCTTTGGTTCTGGCAAAGTGATGTCATCACTGCTAAGAATTGCAACAACATCAGGCATTGTAGGACGATCAATTGTTTTTTCTTGAACACACAGCAATGCCACAGCAAGGTATTTCATCAGCTCTTCCATTTCATAGTCATCACCAAATGATTGATCAATGAACTCATTCCATCTCCCATCTTTCCACAGTTCCCAGGCCTGAAAAGAAAAATGAATATTTTACATGTGTATGATGGTATATCTTTAGCTGTTAGATGTAGCTACAAATGCTAGAAAATAGCAATGAAACAGGGAGGAGGTAAAGGAAACCGCCCTGTACTTTGAGCCCTATACTTCGTGGAAGAAATAATGTAGAAGACCATAAAAATACACCATTAATAGTAACTGATCTGTTAGTACAATGCAATCTTGTTATAAGGGAAAGCATATCTGTTCCACCAGTTTTACAGATTGTTAGTCCTTAGTTGCTTACGTATTCAAGAAGGTTGTAAAACTCTCCATTGTGCTGAAAACCTGAGCTCCTCTTTCCACTTATAATCTCAAGAAGCAGGACCCCGAAACTGAAAACATCTGACTTGATCGAGAGAAGACCATCAGATACATATTCAGGAGCCATGTATCCACTAGAGAAGGAGAGAATGTGGGTAGTCAGAATGCAAATGCTTTGATAGAAATATTAGCAAGTAACAGAACTAGTATAATAATACACTTACTATGTGCCCACAAGTCTGCTGGCTGTTGCTTGAGTGGCATCCGATGGAAATATCCTTGCCATCCCAAAATCAGAAATCTTAGGGTTTAGATCTGAATCTAACAGGATATTACTTGCTTTCAAGTCCCTATGGATGATGCGTATTCGTGAGAAATTGTGAAGGTACAGGAGTCCCTAGGCTATACCATCAACTATTTTAATCCGTCTCTTCCATTTAAGTGATGCCTGTCTGATTGGATCTACAAGCAATGTAACACAAGACCAGGTGTCAGTTCTGCATATGAGAACAAATGCAATTATGAAATAATGAGCATTTTATAGTAAGGGCATGCCAAAAATGAAGTGGTCCAAGCTTTTGTTCGTCAGATATTCGTAAATCAACATCTTCTCTTCTTCATGAATGCAACAACCAAGCAGTCTAACAAGGTTTTTGTGCTGAACTTTTGCTATAATCTGGATCTCATTCTTGAACTCTATTAGACCTTGTCGTGACCGAGCAGACAGTCTTTTTATTGCTACCTCTTGTCCATCAGGAAATACTCCCTGCAAAATTCATCATATACGGAGCTTTTTAATATATTGATGCATGACATACTAATAGCATTATAGCAAGGAAATACCTTGTAAACTGGGCCAAATCCACCCTCTCCTAGTATATTTCTGGGTGAGAAGTTGTCTGTAGCATCAGCAATCTGAGAGAAATCATACATTGAGAACTCCAAACTAGCATCTTCAATCCTCCATTGTCTCAGAATTTCATTCATATTCTCGGGCTCCTCCATCAAGTTCATTTTCCCTAAATGTGCATCTCTCCATTAGTTTTACATGAAATTAGAATAGAGTTTTCTCTTTTCTTCCTTTTTGGCTATAAAAATACTATACTAAGCTTACTTTTCTGTTTCCTCCGGACGCTTAGCAGCCAGAAAAACAAGCGTGTACAGAGGACTGCCGAAGAGTAAGCTGTTGCAATGATGATGAACGCACGGTTTTTCTTCTTCCCTGAACATGATACACGAAATCATCAGTGATGGGGTTTAACAACTTCTGAAGAATTTTCGGGGTGCCGATATGCACTCCAGATTGATTTACTCTACTTCGGGGAGCCAGCTGAATTCTTGGAGGTTTCAGAAACAACTCATCTTGGTAACATGCAAGCATGACGACCCAGGTTTGTAATGCATAATAATAGGGGAAAAAAACATTTACTTCTTTCAGATTTTCATGCTGAATACCGGACATGCTTAGGCAGGAACTTACGTAGGGACACCATCTTGCTGTTGCCACTGACGTTGAAGAACTGCAGGTCCATCTCATACCGCATCGTGCACCGCGCACCAAAGAGCGCCGCGCCCATCTTGCCGCTGCTGATCTTCTGTCGCCTCTCCGCCATGACGCCATCAAGGCAGGCCCGGCAGTGGTCCGGCGGCATGTCCTGCGTGCACTGCGCCAGCCCGTACACCGTCCGGTCCCTGTCCCCGGACGACGACGACGGCCACGGTGCTTCGCCCACGGCCCACCTGCCCGGTTGCCCTGCCGCGGCGTCAGCAACCGCGCTCAGCAGCTCCGTCACCCGCTCGTCGAACTGCGCTGCCATGGCGAGTGGCACGGGGTCCGGGTTCGTGACGTCGACCCATTCCGGCGCGTTGCTGAAGTTGGCGAGGAAGTTCCGGTCGGAGAAACGGAGCTGGTACATCTCGGAGTAGACGGCCACGTCCCTGTGGAGCGCGCAAGGTGAGCGGCCATCGTCGCCGTCGATGGCGCCAAGGGCATCCTGAAGGCGCCTGGCGCAGTCAGCACCCGCGGTGTCCGCCCGGCAGAGCACGGCGCCGTAGACCCTGTCAGGGTCCTCCCCGGCAGCGCCGGTGGCCGAGTGCAGCCTCGCGGCGTCCTTGATCAGTGCGCCGGCGAGCGACCTCAGGCTGGACATGTAGGTGCTGTCTCGCTTGTACGTGGCATCGCTGCAGAAGGAGTGGTCACCGGCCGTCGGCGCCGGCGTGGTGGAGAGGAGAAGAATTGCGAGCGCTAATAGATTTGACATCGATAGTACTAGTAGTTCTTTTTTCTTGGTAAATTTACTTAAAATGTTGACCACAGCGCAGCGCTACAGAATTCCTGTAGGGTGCCGTTTGGATATTGGACTAGTGCTTGCTCGGTGGAATTTGTACAGACGGTTCTGTCATGTGGCCGCAGGCCGCGTCAGCGCGCCATCGAGCGTGGTCTGGAAAGGCCTTCGGGGCTTCGGAATTGCTTGTGTTTTTTTTTCTCCGATCACGCAAAAGGTTTGCGCGTTTTTGTATTAAGAGAAAGGGTAAGGTTTTACACTGCGGTCGGAATCAGTACATGAATCAGGAAAAACCAGCCCAACCCCAGTTCTAATATTGCTACTGTACTACTCGCTGCAATAAACTCCCAAGACCCTTGGCACCGGCTTGCACCCAGAGTTGGGCTTGGTGCCTGATGGAGGCCAGCAGCTGCAAGGGTTGTGTCACTGTGCCGCAGAAAAGCCGAGCATTCCTCTCTTTCCAGATCTCCCATGCCACTAGAGCAAAGATGGAGTCTGCTCCTTGCTTGTATTCGCCCACCCAGAGGCTGCGCCAAACCTCCCACCATTCCAGGACGTTGTCACAATGCCTCAACGCACTTGTCTCATTTAGTGCTGCCCTGATGTTCCACCATATTTGCTTGGCGTATGAACAGGTGATGACGATGTGGTCGATGGTCTCCGGCTCTTGGTCACAGAGAAGGCAGTTGGCGTGTGCGTCCAAGCCGTAACGGCGCCTGCGGTCCGCTGTCCAGTGCCTCCGTCTGAAAGCTAGCCAGAGGAACAACTTCATCTTTGAGTTCTTTTTTGTGTTTTTATGAATGTACATATAATCTGGCACACTTTATTGATCTCAAAAAGTCAAAACAAGGTTACATCATTTACTAAGGCTTCGTCGCTTCGATAATAAAGCTAGGAGGTGTATTGACCCAAAAATAAACACTTTATTGATCTCAAAAGTGAAAACAAGGTTACATCATTTACCAGGTTCGGTAATAAAGCTAGGGACTCATCGACCTAAAGATAAGAATTCTTTCACTGAATGACTAAACTAACTAAGTTGTGCGCTACTATATTAATATCTCTATTACAATGATATGTAGAGATTGAACTAAAATCCTACCATAGCTCCATACAATCATCATATATTGGTGCACTTGTTTCCGAAAACCCTCCTTGCTTCATCATATCCACAACCTCTAACAGTTAAAATGAATAATGAGTCGCTGGCGGCCAATATATTGGACTAAGAGTTCTTTTCTAAAAGCATATACCTCTGTTGTTGGGGCATCCACGATATGATCAAAATAACACTAGGATTCAGCTATGAATCAACCAGACGAGTCTTTCATGGCTCCTCTATCCTCTACTGCCTTCGAAACCCATCTCTGATTTATAGCTAGTATCTATATTCAAAAGCAAAAAGTTTCTTTCGCGGCTTCTTCTAACCCTCTTTCTGTTTGGCGTTCTTCTTAAGAGCTCATTGATAGTTCGTTGTCAAAGTCACAATGGATAATGCACTTCTCATTGTTGATTGGATTGTCTCACCATAGACGAAATTCCTTCGTTCCCACCAACTGCCTGTTAGAATCAACTCGGCAAAACCCGATTATTCAAAGAACCAAGTGATCTTGATCTGTTTATTATTTCTGCAATCACTACTATAATCTAGATTGTTGGATCAACTAAATATTTTTTAGTGGCTAGTAAAGCTATTTTAGTCTATACATAAAACTTGTTTTAGTCGTGAACTGATCATGCTGGTTGGGTTCTTTGTGGTAAAACCTACTCGACTTGACACGGATGCTTGTATTTTCCTGGATTCACTCTAGGATTTAATGGCACTATGCTTCCAGTGGTTGGTGACATGTCCATCGACAGCGAGATGCATGCGGTGACTTTGTCAATCTCGATATTTGCCGGATCTCATAAAAAACTTATTTTAGTCCATATAGATAGGTGAAGAGTTAATATGCTTATTTTGAGACGATGTAACCGAAGATAAAATAGGAAAAACTTCTATTTACCCCCTCAACTATCCCGGCCTTCTGACTTTTCTTCCTAAACTATAAAATTAGTTTTTTAAATCCTCTTAACTTTTAAAATCATTGTTTTTTTTACCTTGAGTGATTCTGATGGCGGTTTTACTGATGTTGCTCCACGTCAAAGGGTCAATTAGACTAAGTTGAATGTTTAGGATATAAATCATACTAGATTTAAAAAAAAAACTATCCAAAAATCTTAAAAATATTTTTTTTAAAAAAATTATATAAATGTTGTTACTAGGAAATAATGCAATTAAAATTCCTCAAATTTGATTTAATCTTAGAAAATTTATAGAATGTTTGCTTCACCTCGAAAATTTATGAAACTGGTGTCACAATTTCTTTTTCTAAAAACCATGCTCTATCTTATGGTGCCTAGCTTAAATTTATTTGAATCTTTATGTATTCATTTTGGTGCTTACTTGCTAGTAAGCTCTCATTATCTATATAATTAGTGGATGTTATCGTCTGACTACATAGAAGCGTCACTAGGACTACGTATGTGCGGCACGGTGGGGTGTTGGTCCTCTACCTTGGATAAATTAAGTTTCTGATGACCTATGTGCATCAAACGATTAACTGTGCCTACTTTGCTATTTATAAATACCATAGAGTGTCTATCTTTCTATTGATAAATACCATAGAGTCCAATGTGCACAGTTGCTTACATGAGGGCTAACTTTGTTTTCTCTCTACCTACGGTCAGAACAGTATTATATTATATCACCATATCACCAGGCAAGGATAACCGATGTCAACTTATTTTTCGCATTTTGTGGGTTTTCCTGCTGACAAGGTGCTTTTGTTATGCTACAGAATTACATGAACTGTTGTGGACATAAGTTTTGTCAACCTACAATGTATTCATAATCATCATATTATAATGTGTTTTATGTTGACTTGAAATTAGAATAGTTGTGTTCGTATCGATTGTCATTGTTTTTCTGCTGGAGTGGTGGTCATCGGGTGTTCATGTTAACAAGGAGAATTCCCGTATGTTGTCGCGGATATAAAGGAGAAATTTATATGTATGATGTTGAAAATGCATGAACATGATATAATATATGTATAGATTTATTAGCATAATCGTGGAGATTGTATTCGTAGTGGATGATGTCTCGCTGACGTAGATATCATAATTCTTGTGCTATTGAACTTTAATTACAAATAATAGTGGACTCTAGACTGCTAAGATGGACGTTTTGTATGTCAAAAGAAATAACTAGCTACTGAAGTTTTGTTTGCGTTCATCGTGGGCGTTGATCATCGATGTCCCCTCATCCCCCGCCTGCTCCGGCGGGCCTCTCCCGGGGGCCTCCAACGAGAGGCCCGCTGCCGCGATGTCGTCCTCTCCGGCGGCGTGCAACGAATGGCCCGCCGCTGCTGCGATGGCCATCTCGGCGCGGTCAAGGCTGAGCGTGGATGACCGCAGCATGACGGATTGCGCACTGCTTGGAGCTCCGGTGGCCGCTGTGTCAATCCAAGGTCCTCATGCACTTTGGGCTTGGACGAGTCCATCCACGTCCGCCGCGAGGAAGAGCAGGAGAAGGAGCAGGAGCAGCATGATTAAGAAGTGTCCAATTGTTGACTAAGCTTTTCGCCCCTTAATTACACAACCTTTTTTTTCATATATAAAACATGTACATAGTAGGCTGCTTCCTTGATTTCTCCTCACCCTTCGCCGCCGTGCTGGCCTGATGGTCGTGGTCGGTGAGCGATCATCTTCACAAACGACGACAGGATAATATTTCAGGCGCGGTCACAGTTCACGTCCTAATGACGTTCAAATTCGGGAATGTGTGGAGAATTTGTGATCGCGTCCTAATGTCGTCCCCGGTAGGTTCATCTGGGCGCACAGAGCTTTCTTGCAAGGGGCCGTCCAGCGTCTTATTAGCTTGCCGTGGTCGGCTGAGAATTGTTGACACAGACACACCTGTGTGTACTTGGCGATCAGTCGTCCAGGCATGACTTTTTTTTGGCCTGGATGGCGACCAAATTCCACTCCTAATCGGCTAATCACTTTGAAATTCAACGCCCATGAAACCGGTAGACGCCACCGTGTTGATGTCCACAGCGACAACAGTGGCCACAGGACAACGTAAAGCCGAGTCGCAAACTGCTTCGGCTCTTCCAGGCAAATTCATTCACCAATTTCCTCAAAAAAAAAAAAAAATCATTCACCAAATCATACCGGCACAATGGTGCCGTGCTCTGACCAGGTCAACATTACGGTCCTGTTAGAGCTAGCCGCCACGGTCGCAACCCATGATATGATCTCACTAGCAATATAAATAAACGCGATTACGCCAACGTTCCAACGCCATTCTTGTATATACTCCTGCAGCTTGCATATTGCTTTGCATGTCATCGCCGACGCAAATGGCTTCCCTTGCCGTTCTCGTTTCCCTCGTCTGCGCAGCGCTTGCCTCCAATGCCGCGGCCGTCCGCGTGGAGCTCACGCGCATCCACGCCGACCCCAGCGTGACCGCGTCCCAGTTCGTCCGCGACGCCCTGCGCCGCGACATGCACCGGCACAACGCCCGGCAGCTCGCCGCGTCGTCGTCCAACGGCACTACGGTGTCCGCGCCGACCCAGATCTCGCCCACCGCCGGGGAGTACCTGATGACGCTGGCCATCGGCACGCCTCCGGTGTCCTACCAGGCCATCGCCGACACGGGCAGCGACCTCATCTGGACGCAGTGCGCGCCCTGCAGCTCCCAGTGCTTCCAGCAGCCGACGCCGCTGTACAACCCGTCCAGCTCCACCACGTTCGCCGTGCTCCCGTGCAACAGCTCGCTGAGCATGTGCGCGGCGGCGCTGGCCGGGACGACCCCGCCGCCGGGGTGCACCTGCATGTACAACATGACGTACGGCAGCGGGTGGACGTCTGTCTACCAGGGGTCCGAGACGTTCACCTTCGGGTCGTCCACGCCGGCGAACCAGACCGGCGTCCCGGGCATCGCCTTCGGATGCAGCAACGCGAGCGGCGGCTTCAACACCTCGTCGGCGTCCGGCCTCGTCGGGCTGGGCAGGGGGAGCCTGTCGCTCGTCTCCCAGCTCGGCGTCCCCAAGTTCTCCTACTGCCTCACGCCGTACCAGGACACCAACAGCACCAGCACGCTCCTCCTCGGGCCGTCGGCATCGCTCAACGACACCGGCGGCGTCAGCTCCACGCCTTTCGTCGCCAGCCCTTCCGATGCGCCCATGAGCACCTACTACTATCTCAACCTCACCGGCATATCCCTCGGCACGACGGCACTGTCCATCCCGACCACCGCCTTGTCGCTGAAGGCGGACGGCACCGGCGGGTTCATCATCGACTCTGGCACCACCATCACATTGCTGGGCAACACGGCGTACCAGCAGGTCCGCGCCGCGGTCGTCTCCCTGGTGACGCTGCCCACGACAGACGGCGGGTCGGCAGCCACGGGGCTCGACCTGTGCTTCGAGCTGCCGTCCTCAACGTCGGCGCCGCCGACCATGCCGAGCATGACGCTCCACTTCGACGGCGCGGACATGGTGCTCCCGGCGGACAGCTATATGATGTTGGACTCCAACTTGTGGTGCCTGGCCATGCAGAACCAGACCGATGGCGGGGTAAGCATTCTCGGCAACTACCAGCAGCAGAACATGCACATCCTCTACGACGTTGGGCAGGAGACATTGACGTTTGCTCCGGCCAAGTGCAGCACGCTCTGATCAGAGCTTTACAGAATTGCAAATATGTGTGTGCATATATAGGTTATATATGTGTATATAATAATGGGCTGTCGATCGAGAAATCTATTCAAAATCTGTTCCAATTCAAATCTGAAATTCGAACTAGACTACCACAAGGAATATAGATACATAAGCATTGACTCGTCTCGGCTGGGCGCAGTGCTATTTCCCTTGTGACAGTCTAGCTGTGGTTTAGTTTTATGTTTATTTTTTGTTTCAGGGAAAAGAAATTTCTAGGACGTTTACTAGAGTTGTGTTGTAAAGCAGGAGATACTTTTTTTTTTCCTTTGGGCTCGATGTACTTCATTTTTTTGTCAGGATTTTATTCTTCATTTACAAGTTCATTTTCAATACCTACAAGAAACCAAATTATTTATCTTTGCGTGTCCTCTCTGTTTATCTTCTAACACAATATCCATATAAATACTTTATAATCTCTATCCAATTGTAATAAACTTATCACATGCTTTATATATTATTTCATCCATGATGTCCATATTCCTCTCTCTCTCTCTCTCTCTCTCTCTCTCACTTTTTTTTGACGAAACTGGAGGAGCTTGAAAGCCCCTACATGAATTTATTTTAAAGAAAACTCAAGTTTTACAAGAGGAGCAACCAGAAGCAAAGGCTCAAGAAACAAAAAGAAGAAAAGAAGATGATGAAGAAAGAAAGACAAATTACAATAGATTCTGAATCCATAAATCAAACTCTACAGTGTGCTTGGTCTTGACCCTCAAGGCAAGAATTTTCAGTTTCGAAGCGAAAACTGCTTACGTTACGTGTGCGTCCTAGATGTATTTAGTTGATACCTTGTTTCTGCAATTTTTTGTTCTCAAATTTAAACTCCAACTCTTGTGCATATTGTACACTGTTTATCAAAACTGTCATGTAAGGATTCCGCACAATGCTTAAGATAGCGTATAGTTTAAAGTGAGATCTAAAACTGGGCCCTAGGAGTTACAAATCTCAAAAACTAGGGATACCATAGTCAATTTTTGGTGTGCACTAACCTCCTTCGTGGCTCAAGATATTGAATTGTCTTATCAAGAATTACATGTGTAGTGGCACTTTTTATAAAAGAAAATAGTATAACAATATTATCAATATAAATATATGTCATAATGTTTTTGTTGAAATAAAAATGTTATCTAAAGTCAATCGTATTAAACTTTTTGTTAAATCCTTGTAAAACCTGCCTTCTACCTCAGGTCAGCCTAGGAAGCCCAAGCCCATGTGTGAAGCTTTAGTTGAGGCCAAGATGGACCATGACCCTCCTTACTCAGCTTACTCCATTAAGTAAATAGTAATTTTGTTACCATTTATGGGTGTTTAGAGCTCAGTTACATGGATTAGCCCATCCTATTTATTCAGCCAAACTCCAACACAGCTGAGCTCATGGCATAAGCCTAACCAACATATCACCATCCTTGGATGTCTTGGTCATAACTTTTTCTTTAAAACCCTCTTGCATCATATCATCCCTCTCGATAAGATGTTCCTCGGTGGTGTGCTCTACAATAGTGGCATGACCATTGTAAATCCACATCAATGCACCTTCTTATCTTGAGTAGTGCCCATTAAAACATATTCCCTTCTCTATGTCAAGTAACCCTCGATGACCTTCGACCTAAGCAAAACTATGATCATCTAATTCTTCCTTGTTGCTCAGCAAGTTGGCGCCTCTCCATTTCGAGGCACGCTTGTTGAGCCCTGAGGTGTTTGTCCTGTTCGCAAAGGTACATGTAGTGCTCTGGAGGCCCCTCTAGTTGTTGTGGGGTGTCCACCATGTAGCACTCGTGAGATGACTGGTACCTATAGGTGGAGTAGCCAAAGAACTTGGCGAGGGTTCCAAAGTGGGTAAGATGAGTGATGCCGAACTCAGTGATGTTGTTCGCCATTGGGCTAATCATGCCAACACACATGGAGTGGAAGTCAGGGATAAAGTGTAGGAGCTCATCTTGGATGGTGCGGGGCCATGTTCCTGAGTCAGGTGATTGCTCATTTGAGGAACATATAACAGAATCGCACGATGTTAACAGGAAGTTTCTCATGTATCATTTGCATGTTGATACGTCCATTAGTTTTATTCTTGGCGAAGCAAATTAGGTTGAGAGATCACCAGGAACAACTACTGTGGTTGCATTAGATTTTTTAGATCAACTAATTCAGAGATAGAACTCGATTTGTACGCCTACCCTAGAAGTACTTTGTCATGCCTGGCCTCAGCATGACAGCGGACAGCCTATGTGGTCACACCACACGTGCCATGACATGAAAAAAAAGGGCCAATGGTAATGTTTGGAGAACGATAAGGTAGTATATACCGTAGAGTAGTACATTTACATGGAATAGAAATAAATAAAAAAAATCACTAAACAACGGCTGTTTTCTTTAAAACATTCATCCTACATCCTACTTTACTTTAATTTACTTTATTGCATCCCTCATCTTCTTTTTCTTCATCTCCAATTCTCCATATGTTCCCAATGCTGCTGATGATCTCATTTAGTACCAACAGAGGTGGAAAATTTGCAGTCGATGCCTGCACACGGTTCTTCGCCTACGTTCTTCTGATTCAGTCAATTTCCTGCATCTGACCTGCTTTTGGACCACGACGGCGGCTGCTGCTTCCTCAAAAAGTGCCTAACAATTATCCAACGACCACAGGCCCCGTTCAATTTAGTAGAGCCCTGTTTGAACACTTATTGCCCACACGCCGAACAAATAGGTCACCTAATCCCTTAAAAATTCAGCGCCCATACAACCGTAGGCGACACCTTCTTGGCGTGAGCACGACAACAAATTGCTAGCGCTGCAGACTGTTTCATCTCTTCCCGGCAACTCACCAGCTGAGACCGGCACAAGATGGCGGCTCTGACCTGGTACTAGAGGAGGCGAGGCTAGCTTAGAGCAAGCAAAGCCACAGTCCATCCATGGTCGCCTTATATGAAGCTGATCACATTTCTCGATGCCATTCCATTCTTGCATCCATAATCATCCCAGCCACCACATCTTGCATTGCATGCTCCTAGCTTGCCATCACTAGATCAATGTCGTCATCGACTTCACAAATGGCATCGCTCGCCGTGCTCGTCTTCCTGGTGGTCTGCGCGACGCTTGCCTCCGGCGCCGCCAGCGTCCGCGTTGGGCTCACGCGCATCCACTCCGACCCCGACATTACCGCGCCCGAGTTCGTGCGCGACGCACTGCGCCGCGACATGCACCGGCAGCAGTCCCGGTCGTTGTTCGGCCGCGAGCTCGCCGAGTCCGACGGCACCACGGTGTCCGCGCGCACCCGCAAGGACCTGCCCAACGGCGGGGAGTACCTGATGACGCTGTCCATCGGCACGCCGCCGCTGTCGTACCCGGCCATCGCCGACACGGGCAGCGACCTCATCTGGACGCAGTGCGCGCCCTGCAGCGGCGACCAGTGCTTCGCGCAGCCGGCGCCGCTCTACAACCCGGCGAGCTCCACCACGTTCGGCGTGCTCCCCTGCAACAGCTCCCTGAGCATGTGCGCGGGGGTGCTGGCGGGGAAGGCGCCGCCGCCCGGGTGCGCCTGCATGTACAACCAGACGTACGGCACCGGGTGGACGGCGGGCGTGCAGGGCTCCGAGACCTTCACCTTCGGCTCGGCGGCCGCCGACCAGGCCCGCGTCCCCGGCATCGCCTTCGGCTGCAGCAACGCCAGCAGCAGCGACTGGAACGGCTCGGCGGGGCTCGTCGGCCTGGGCAGGGGCAGCCTGTCGCTCGTCTCGCAGCTCGGCGCCGGCAGGTTCTCCTACTGCCTCACGCCGTTCCAGGACACTAACAGCACCAGCACGCTCCTCCTCGGCCCGTCGGCGGCGCTCAACGGCACCGGCGTCCGCTCCACGCCGTTCGTCGCTAGCCCGGCCAAGGCGCCCATGAGCACCTACTACTACCTCAACCTCACCGGCATATCCCTCGGCGCGAAGGCGCTGTCCATCTCTCCAGACGCCTTCTCCCTGAAAGCCGACGGCACAGGCGGCCTCATCATCGACTCCGGCACGACCATCACCTCGCTGGTCAACGCCGCGTACCAGCAGGTCCGCGCCGCGGTGCAGTCCCTGGTGACGCTGCCCGCCATCGACGGGTCGGACTCCACGGGGCTCGACCTGTGCTACGCGCTGCCGACTCCGACGTCGGCGCCACCGGCCATGCCGAGCATGACCCTCCACTTTGACGGCGCGGACATGGTGCTCCCCGCGGACAGCTACATGATCTCGGGCTCCGGCGTCTGGTGCCTGGCCATGCGGAACCAGACGGACGGCGCCATGAGCACGTTCGGAAACTACCAGCAGCAGAACATGCACATCCTCTACGACGTCCGGAACGAGATGCTGTCGTTTGCTCCGGCCAAGTGCAGCACTCTTTGACGAGACGATACTTGTACATATATACAGTTACTAATATAAGTATGTGCAGCACAGGATTCATGGTTTTTTTATACAGTGGATTGTTAACCAAACACTCTAATTCCATTTTTGGAAACTGCAATTTGTTCGGAATGCTTTACCGAATAGTCCAAATGTGCCTTGAAAAATACATGAACGAGACAATCGATATATGGGTTTTGACAAGCAAAGATGGAATCGATGACTGAAGTAGCCTACATTGATCTGGCATTCAACTATTGAAAAATGAGATTTGTTCAGAACTGTCAACCGAGCATTCCAGATGTAGCTTAACACTTACATGAGTGAGACATTCGATACATGCAATGGGGGTTCAACAAGCAAACATGAAATCGATGACTACTGAAGAATACATAGGTCCGACAAGGACAGATGACCAAACGATATAATATAATTCTTAACCTCCCTAATCTGCAACCTAGTTGCTGTCATAGGTCCCGTGCTAAGAGACGCTATGCCACTCAATTCAACCTTCCACTCTGACCCCGTCTTCTCTTCCTTTTGAAAGACACCCTCTGGGCTGGTTCGACATTTTGGTTTGTCATGACGTCCTGACTGGCTCTCTCCTCCTGCAATAACGCGAAAATCAGCTCCGAGTATTTGCCATAGTTTGCCATCCTATGCACCAGGTGGCGGATACGCTGACTTGGCGGGAAGGTCGACAAAGTCTTCTCGATCATTTCTTCATCTGTGATTTCTTTGTCACACAGCTTCAGTTGAGAGACTATGCGTCGTAGAGCCGAATCATATGCAGTCACAGAGTCAAAATTGCTGAAATGCAGGCGGTCCCAGTCCAACTTCGCTCCTGGTAGCTCTACCGCCTTCATCCTATCAAAGTGATCCTTCAAAGATTGCCATACAACAAGTGGATCCCGTTCGAGCATATACTCGTTTTTGAAATCTTCGTTCAGATGGCGGCGGATATAAAACAGAGCCAGTGCCTTCTCCTGTTTACTGCAGTTGGAGCCTGAGACAATTGTGTCTCTGAGATTATTCTGCGCTAAATAATTCTCAACATTTCTGGCCCATGTGATGTGACATAGTCTCTTCGGGCACCAAATGGTATGAGCCTGGGAAAGTCTGGTTGCACCATGCTAGACATGTGCCTACGATACATAAGAGAGATTTAGGCTGTGTTGTTATATGAGGTGGTGCATAATGACATCATCCTATGAATTTATAGTGGAATAACTCACTCCTCATGCATAACCTAATTATTAGATTTTGAAAAAAAACAAGTGGCAGGTATAAAAAAAATGTTGGAGGGACTGAACATATATAACAGGGCACCAAACCAATCTAAATTCATTACTTTGAAATACAGCTGATTAGTCTCCAGTCCACATTTTGCTATTTACACAAAGCAGTACATATATGAACGAATGATTAATTATTAAGTGCATTGTAGAACAACTTCCGTAACAATTCAATGAACTCACAAAGATGTATGATGCATAAGATTCACAGATACGTATGATGCATAAGATTCGGTCAGCCTTTATTTCCAACTTCCAAAAGAAAAGCAAGAAAAAAGTACCCCAAAACCTAATGATTAGGCACAAATTGTTGGTGGTTAATTATGGGTTCTACAGCTAGGGCCTTGTTTAGTTCACCCCAAAAACCAAAAAGTTTTCAAGATTTCCCGTCACATCAAATCTTGCGGCACATGCATGAAACATTAAATATAGACGAAAACAAAAACTATTTACACAGTTTGTCTGTAAATCACCATAATTGGATAATATTTACTACAAACAAACGAAAGTGCTATAGTAGTCGAAAACTTTTTATTTCGCGAACTAAACAAGGCCTAGGTAATCAGAGATTTGCTAATTACTCCCTCCACTTCCAAATTATAAGTTAATTTAAATTTTTTGGTACATCAATTTTGCTAAGTCTAAGTCAAATCTATGTACAAAAAAGTTGAATCGACTTATAATTTGGAAAGGACGGAATAGAATTCTTGCACTAAAGTATTTGGTTAACTTGGCATTCTCGCAGACACAGTTAATCAGTATGGATCTATCTTAAAAAAAAAAAACAGTATGGATCTAAATTGAAACAGTTTAGCATCAACCAGATAGACAAAGACAAGCAAGATAACGTAGCACGCGGATCTACAGAGAAAATCAGAAACAGCACTTACGTACGTGGTTCCAAGATTGAAAGGGAGCGATCGATGGAAGAGATGCATGAACTCACACGCTTTCGTCGATGGATGCAGCGGCGGAGCGTCTCCGGCCGGACGCCCAGAGGAAGGCGGCCGCCGTTGGCTACTTGGCTCCCGTGTCCTGTGACTCCTGTTCCCACGGCCGGAGACGACGATACACTGATTGATTTCTCTTTGCAGGGAGAGGAAAAATACGGCTGCCCACTTGCCTTGCAGTTGCAGTTGCAGTTGCAGGATGCAGAGCGACACTCCAACTCCAACCAACCGTGATGGACCAAAACAGGTGGGCCGTGGAATGTGAATCATTGTTAATTGGGCTCACGAAGGTTTTTGGTTTCTCAAGCTGGGCCAATCAGTTGGGCTCGGTAAGGACGCCCGACAGATCCACGCTATTCAGGTCGCAAGTACCAGAGCACTCAAAACACCGGCGAGGCCGGCGACTCATCACTGTCCGGGAGCTCTCGTCGTCGTCGTCGCTGGCGCCGCCGCGCCTGGAGCACATGACTCAAGTTCACCAAGTGGCATGATCACTTGTCACTTCCATTGAAGAATCCAATGGGCGAAATGGAGACGAACAAGATTTATAAACTTCTGGCAACGTTGCGCAGACGTGCAACGCACTTGCCAGCCACCACCCATTCAATCATTCAAAATTTCAAATACTTTAAAGATCTCTGGCATCCAGACCAAGTTCATCAAGAATTACTAAAAACGACGTCCTGAAACAAGTAAGTAACAAGGTAGTATGACGGAACCCTTGGTACCGTCTCTAATGGCCGCCAAGCGATCGCTTCTCCTCTGCCTGCTCCTCTTGCTGCCGTCTTTTGCCGTCCCAGGCCACGGCCAGCCAAGCCGTGGCATCCGCCTTGAGCTGACACACGTCGACGCCCGCGGCGACTTCACGGGGTCCGACCGCGTCCGCCGCGCCGCTGACCGGAGCCACCGCCGCGTGAACGGCCTCCTCGCCGCGGCCCCGCCGCCGGCTGCGTCCACGCTGCGGAGCGACGGTGGTGGTGGTGGCGCCTGCGCCGCCACGGCGGCGGCATCCGTGCACGCGAGCACGGCGACCTACCTCGTCGACTTCGCCATCGGCACGCCGCCGCTCGCGCTCTCGGCCGTCCTCGACACGGGCAGCGACCTCATCTGGACGCAGTGCGATGCGCCGTGCCGCCGGTGCTTCCCGCAGCCCGCGCCGCTGTACGCGCCGGCCAGGTCCGTCACCTACGCCAACGTGTCGTGCGGCTCCAGGCTCTGCGATGCGCTCCCGAGCCTCAGGCCCTCCTCCCGCTGCTCGGCGTCGGCGTCGGCGCCGGCGCCGGAGCGGGGCGGCTGCACGTACTACTACTCCTACGGCGATGGCAGCTCCACCGATGGCGTCCTCGCCACTGAGACGTTCACGTTCGGCGCGGGCACCACCGTCCATGACCTCGCCTTCGGGTGCGGCACGGACAACCTCGGCGGCACAGACAATTCCTCCGGCCTGGTTGGCATGGGCCGGGGCCCGCTGTCGCTGGTGTCGCAGCTCGGCGTCACCAAGTTCTCCTACTGCTTCACGCCATTCAACGACACGACAACGTCAAGCCCTCTGTTCCTCGGCTCGTCGGCGAGCCTCTCGCCGGCCGCCAAGTCGACGCCGTTCGTGCCGAGCCCGAGCGGCCCGCGGCGGAGCTCCTACTACTACCTCTCCCTGGAAGGGATCACCGTCGGGGACACCCTGCTTCCGATCGACCCCGCCGTGTTCCGGCTCACCGCGTCGGGCCGCGGCGGTCTCATCATCGACTCCGGCACGACGTTCACGGCGCTAGAGGAGCGCGCGTTCGTGGTGCTGGCGCGCGCGGTCGCTGCCCGCGTAGCGCTGCCGCTGGCCAGCGGCGCGCACCTGGGCCTCAGCGTCTGCTTCGCGGCGCCCCAGGGGCGGGGGCCCGAGGCCGTGGACGTGCCGCGGCTGGTTCTCCACTTCGACGGCGCAGACATGGAGCTGCCGCGGAGCAGCGCCGTTGTGGAGGACAGGGTCGCCGGGGTCGCGTGCCTGGGGATTGTCAGCGCGCGGGGGATGTCGGTGCTCGGAAGCATGCAGCAGCAGAACATGCACGTGCGGTACGACGTCGGGAGGGACGTCTTGTCCTTTGAGCCCGCTAACTGCGGCGAGCTCTAGGATTTGGGAACGGTGCGTTGAAATAAATGGGGACCATCTGTATGCTGATGTTCGAAGCATATTGCAGCTGAATGTTTGAGGGATTGTTTTTAGGTGAATTGCCTGGCTCTCGCATATGCTGCCTTGGTTTGAAAAGTCGTGACTCAAAATACCGTTCGCTAATTTATTATGAGAAAAAAAAATTGTTAACTGGCGAAAAAAATACAATAAGCAAACTCTTAGTTTTGGAGCTGTGGGTTCTGGGCTATCGCATCTTTAGGGCATGGGTATATGTTACCAAAGCTGAGAAGTCATATCAAAGAATTTAAGTTTAGCAATTCTAAAGATGAATGTTATTGCAGCCAATGTTTTGTTTGATTTTCCTAGGTTGGCCAATTAGAACAGCTCAAGATGAGAGACGAGAGATATTGTCAACTTGTGTACCCAACAATAAACGTCCAATGCTCCCGGATGAACGCTAAGGCAATTTGTCAGTACACTTACTTCTACAACACTTCACCCAAGCTGCCACTCATACATTCGGGCACCAACATAGGTGGGGTAGGGATTTTGCCAGAACACTAATGCAATTTGCCAATTTCCTTCTCACCATAACTTGTGCCAGAACACTAATCTCCATTACGTGTTGCTCTCTCCATTCTTATATAAGACGTTTTGACTTTTCTAGATTTATAGTTTTTGCTATGCACTTAGATATACACCATGCATGTTTAGATGCATGATAAAAACAATAAATCTAGAACAGTCAAGATATCTTATATTTGTAACGGAGAGAGTACCTCCATCGATATCATGGGTGCTCAACCATGTTCAACGGCTATCCTCTACCACGCGAACCCTCGATCGCTTTGTGCATGATTAGGCTTCTCGTTGGCTCTTCTCACTAAGGCATCATTTGGCCAAACTAAGCTTCTGTGTGCTCCGGTTTGCTAATTGTGATAATTAAAGATCGGAGAATCAAATCCAGTGTATGGCTGCCTCAAGCGGTCAAACCTAATATAGTTGGCAATTTCGGTTTTCCATTCTACCCACTCATGTGCTAGCTCCTTACCTCTCAATTTTCTTGTGTTGCTCACACAAAGAGTGTGTTACTCCGCCACTACTCTTAGTCGTTCGTTGCTCATACACGAAAGATTCGCTTTTTAAAGGCATGCTGTTATACGTGATTCATCATCTTTTTATTTTGCGCAGACTAGGAGAGATACAAAATTTGTGGTCGTTCTGGGCTATCGCTAAACTCCTTACCAACATACACATATGGAGGAATTTATTATATAACTTTGTGTTTTGCGAAAGAAGTAATCAAATCTGAATAGATTTTTCTGAAACAAGATTATACGCGCGTCCGTACATTGATTCTATCACACCTCTAACCAAACGAGGCTAGAGAGCATGCAGCTCTCAGGCTATGAAAAGGTATGAGCTCAACTGAGTGATGTTAGAGAGTCTGAACTCCGAAATGTTCTGTGTCTCTGAATCAGCCAAAATTGCAAATTAGCTCCGTTCCATAAGTACTTGGCTTTTCTAATATTTGTTATGTCTCTAAATATAACCTATATATATAAAAACAAAAAAAAATGAAATGGAGGGAGTACTATATAACTAGGTTATAACAGAATTTTGATCACTTGAAAAAATAGAGGCTGCCCCTTTTTGTATACACACAGCTTCCTAGCTAGTTCGAATGTGCGCCATCCCGCGTTGGCTAGTTCGAGCTTGTCCCGTCAGCTCTGCCGTCAACGGCATCTGCAACATTGCACTTGATATATACAAATACGCGTTGAATTATCCTGCGTACACGTATTATGAAAAGGAGTGATCCAAATATACTCTGGAGATACTAAATTTCAGCTAGGTCGTATTCACCACGTAACGTTCGAAGGCATGGTGCTGATAAAGGTCAATGGGCAATTTTGCTTTGTTTGATCAAACGAAACCTGTCGAAACAAAACGGAGGAAGACGTCGCAGTTTTCTCACGACATGGCGTGCAGAGCTGTAGCACCTCTGCTGACGCTTGCTGCTCTTCTCATCGGCTTCCTCTCGCCGGTGACTCCCGCGAAGACAGCTCACGGCTTCCGCGCCACCCTCGCTCGCGTCCACCAGCATCCCGGCAACTACGCCGCCGCGGCACGTCGCGACGCGCGCCGCCTCGCGCTGCTTTCGCACCGGGCCCCCATGGGAGGCGCGCCGACGACCACGAGCTCCGTCTCCGCCTCTTCCTGCCATGGCCTCCTCGAGGCGCTAGCGGAGAACGGCGCAGGGGCGTACCACATGATCCTGTCCGTCGGCACGCCGCCCCTGGCCTTCCCGGCCATCATCGACACCGGCAGCGACCTCACCTGGACGCAGTGCGCGCCGTGCACCACCGCGTGCTTCGCGCAGCCCACGCCGCTGTACGACCCGGCGCGCTCCTCCACGTTCTCGAAGCTCCCCTGCGCGAGCCCCCTGTGCCAGGCCCTGCCGAGCGCCTTCCGCGCGTGCAACGCCACCGGCTGCGTCTACGACTACCGCTACGCCGTTGGATTCACCGCCGGGTACCTCGCCGCGGACACGCTAGCCATCGGGGACGGGGACGGGGACGGGGACGCTTCGTCGTCGTTCGCGGGCGTCGCGTTCGGGTGCAGCACGGCGAACGGCGGAGACATGGACGGCGCGTCGGGCATCGTCGGGCTCGGGCGCAGCGCGCTGTCCCTCCTGTCGCAGATCGGCGTCGGCCGGTTCTCGTACTGCCTCCGCTCCGACGCGGACGCCGGCGCCAGCCCGATCCTGTTCGGCGCGCTGGCGAACGTGACCGGCGACAAGGTGCAGTCCACGGCGCTCCTCCGGAACCCCGTGGCGGCGCGACGACGCGCCCCGTACTACTACGTGAACCTCACCGGCATCGCGGTCGGCTCGACCGACCTCCCTGTCACCAGCAGCACGTTCGGGTTCACGGCGGCCGGCGCGGGCGGGGTGATCGTGGACTCCGGCACGACGTTCACGTACCTGGCCGAGGCAGGGTACACGATGCTGAGGCAGGCGTTCCTGTCGCAGACGGCCGGCCTGCTGACGAGGGTGAGCGGCGCACAGTTCGACTTCGACCTCTGCTTCGAGGCCGGTGCCGCCGACACGCCCGTGCCGAGGCTGGTGTTTCGCTTTGCGGGCGGCGCGGAGTACGCCGTGCCGCGGCAGAGCTACTTCGACGCCGTCGATGAGGGAGGGAGAGTGGCGTGCTTGCTGGTGCTGCCGACGAGGGGCGTGTCCGTGATAGGCAACGTCATGCAGATGGATCTGCACGTGCTTTACGATCTCGACGGCGCGACCTTCTCCTTCGCGCCGGCGGATTGCGCTAGCCTTTGATTTTGTTGTTCATTCACAGCTCCAAAATTGTATATATGTCGTTTCATGCATCTTGCGCGAACTATTGCTTTTTATCCTATGGGTTGCCCATTTATTCAGGTGTTTTCTTTTCTTTGTGCCGTGACTGAATCTCGTTGATATTTATACGCTCCGTTGACATACTACTCTTGGTTATCAATGGATCCATAGGTTAGAGTTAGATTTAGCTATTTGGAGCTTAAATAGCCCTAAAGAATCTAAACATGAGGGTTAGATTGGGGTTATTTGCATCTAACCCATACCCAAAAACTACCCCCCAAAGAGGTGCTTATTTGGGTTATTTGGAGATATTTCAGGTGGGACCCACAGGCAAGGCCGCAGGAGATCCCCACTCGCCACGCGCGTCCCAGGCCGCATCTGCGCCGGCACCCGCGTCCCAGGCCGCCTCCGCGCCGCGCTCGCGTCCCAGCTCGCCCCCGCGCCGCGCCCGCGTCCCAGCTCGCCCCTGCGCCGCGCAGCCCGCCTCGCCGGACGTGCCCGCGTCCCAGGTCGCCTCCGTGCCCGAGTCGCCGCCCGCCCCCACGCCGTGAAGCCCGCCTCGCCGCCCCCACGCAGCCATCCAGAGGCAGATCCGCCTCGCCGGCGCCTCCCAGCCAGAAGCGGAGGCAGATCCGGCGTCCAAGGAGATGGCTTCGACGTGTGGAGATGGCTTCGACGCGTGGGGCTCGCAGCCCCCGTTGAGCGAACTGCCGGATCTCGACCTCAACTCGCAAGTCCCGGCGGCGGAGGAGTTCCCGGGGATAGGGCTCTACGGAGCCGTCCTCCAGGGCCGACGGCGTCGACCTCTTCTCTGGCCGCTCCATGGGCTCTGGCCTCCCTCCTAATCGACCACAGCGAGCTGGAGTAGGAGACGCATGGGCAACCCCAGCAACACCCTACGCTCGGCAAGTGAACTTTGGTGGGTCCTCGTCGGCGGCAGCCAGTCGCGGCGGAGGAAACGGTGGTGTCTTCCCCGGCGGGTCCTCGTCGGCAACCGGTCGTGGTGGAGGAAACGGTGGCGTCTTCTCTGGCGGGTCGTCATCGGGGGCAGACGGTCGCGTTCGTCAGCGCGCAAACTCGTCTGACGCAGTACTCGGCCGGCAGCGCACCACCACGGCTCCACGTGGCAGCGGCGGGCAGCGCACGACCACGACCTCCCGTGGCGGTGGCAGCCAACGCGTACCACGTCCCCGACTACCAAGGGCACCGAGGGCAGCGCCGACTCAGACACCTGCCTCTGGCGCACCCTTCGACATCGATGAAGAAATGGAGCATGATGTGGAGGAGTTAGGGAGCTCCGGCGTTCCCTCGGTGAGCCATGCCAATCGAGCCCAATGGAATGATGCAAATAATGCTTGCTTGCTAGAATTGTGCGTAGACCAACGTAGAGCAGGAACATATAATGGTACTGTTATGAGTGGTGAAGGGTACCAAGCTGTTATGGACGGCTTACTTGCTCGGAAAGGGTTGTTCTATACTCGTCTACAGGTGAAGAACCAAATAGGCATCCTAAAGAACACCCACTCATTCTGGCGGTACTTGCAAACACACACAGGGTTGGGGAGGAAACCAGATGGAACAATTGATGCTGAGTCTGATTTCTGGACAACACACACAGAGGTAATTCTATGCTTGAAAGCCATATATATACCATGTAACCATTAAAAATTATACATTAGCCTACTAGGACCAAATTCACAACTAGCTGAGTATATCTATTCATTTTATTTACTGATTTTTTAATGATAATTTTGAGCCTAATATATTTCATTTTGACAAGCATCAAACTGAAAGTATATAGAAAGCAAATATATAAGGGACTGAGCAATGAAGAAGTGTTCTTGTTTGAGTTTGGGGGCCAACAAGGCATTATTGACCGACATGTTAGATGCAACGAATAGGCATGGACAGTGAATTGGTCCCCAAAGAAATAGTGTACTTCTGTTCTGTCACTTGCAAGTTTCCTGGCTGCATCGATCTTCTAATTACTGTAACTGAATTCCTCAATGAATATTGCTGCATCTAGAATTGCCGTGGCCCATGCAAGAGTCAGTAACAAATGTTCTTTCTGCCATCTATTATTACTGCTTTTGTCATCAAATTTCTTTGTAAAAAATGTAAGAGTTTACCAAACATACAGATATGTCTAGTTTTTGATATGTCCCCACCATCCACCTTCTCAAAGCAACCTGAGGAACCAAGTTTACAACCTGAGCTACCTGAGCAAATTATATAAGGGACTGTGTCACCTGCTGTTTTTTAATTGTTGTCTTTATGATTTATATATGACACTAGCTTATTCCTTAACTAGTTTTCTGATCTCATTGTGATTTAAACCTATGATGCAGAAAAAACCATACCTAAAGAGGTTGCAGTGGGGTCCTCCAGGAAACGAGGACTTGCTTGATGAATTATTCAGAGGGTTCACTGTCGATGGAAGCACAGCCTTTGCGCCTGGAGATGATTATGGTCAGAATCAGGAGGAAGATGCAGGGGCAGAAGAGGAAGAGGAGTTTCAAACAACACCTACAAGTAGAAGCAGCCAGAGAAACCAAAGGGGAAAGAGGTCATTAAGCACTTCAAGCACTTTGACCAGTCCAGTGAAGAAGAGCAAGAACCCAATGGTGAAGTTTGTGAAGGACATAGCTAGTACCTTCAAAGACTCTGTCACAGTCAACACTACTCAAATTCAGAAACGTGCAAATGAAAAGGCAGCATATTCTGTCGAGAGGTGTCAGGAGCTAGCATTTGAGTGTGGCGTTCAACAAACCGTTGATTCTGTATATGCTATGTCCAAGTTGTTTGAATCAGAGTACCAAAGGCAGTTCTTCTGTGGCAAATTAAGTCCTCAGCTTAGGTTGGGTTACTTCAAGAAATGGTGCAGGGACAACAATATGAGCTTAGGAGATGTTGAGTAGTTCTTTAAGAAATGTGTGTGTGAAGCTGTGGGGTTACTATTATGTGTGTGAGAGGTCTTCAACTATTATGTGCTGAACCTATTATGTGTGTGAGAGGTCTTGAACTATTGTGTGTGTGTGAGGTCTTAAATTATTATGTGCTGAACCTATTGTGTGTGTGTGAAGTCTTAAATTATTGTGTGCTGAACATATTATTATGTGTGGCAAATTAAGTCCATTTGCTTGCACTGCTTCAAGTTTTATGCTATGTGTTGACAATTTCCTACATGTGCTGAAACAGGAACAAGATCAGGGCCCTATGATTGAGGAAGAAGAGGATGATGGAGGTAGCACAAGTGAGGATGAGATTATATCCATGTGCTGCAACAATTTGGTGCAGGCCCAGAATTTGATCGTGCAGTTGGTTCCTATTCTGGGTATGTACTCTGATAACTACTTTGTGAAACTACCTAGGAGGGTCACTGGAGACTCTGGTTTGGATTGGGTGCAGGAGACACTAGCTAGAGATACCCAGTGCTACAACATGTTTAGGGTTGAGAGACCTTTATTTAACAGGCTACATAATACTTTGGTCCATTCATATGGGTTAAAGTCCACTACAAAAATGACATCTGTAGAGGCTCTTGCTATGTTTTTATGGGTTGTTGGTTCACCACAGTCAGTTAGACAGGCTGATAACCGTTTTAGGAGGTCTACAGAGACAGTAAGCAGATCATTTAACAGAGTTTTGACATGTCTCCTAAGGTTAGCACATGACATTATTGTACCCAATGACCCAACATTTTCAGAGGTGCACCCAAACTTAGAAAATCCTGCATTCTGGCCACACTTCAACGACTGCATAGGAGCTATAGATGGGACACATGTGAAGGTTGTGGTGGATAAGAGTAAGAGGATACCATACTTGAACAGGCACAATGAAACCAATCAGAATGTGCTTGCTGTTTGTGATTTCGATATGAGATTTACCTTTGTGTTGTCGGGATGGCCTGGTTCAGCACATGACATGAGAGTTTTTAAAGATGCCATAACTACTCATCAGCACAAATTTCCACATCCACCACCAGGTTTGCTACTTGAACTGTCTTACAACAACTTAAATCCAATTAGACTTGTTCATCAAACTCTCATTGTGTGCCTTTCAAAATATGTAGGGAAGTATTATGTGGTTGATGCAGGGTACCCAAATCGACCGGGCTACCTTTCACCATACAGATGTACAAGGTACCATGTACAACAATGGCAAAATGGCCCGCCGCCACAAGGTATGAAAGAAACATTCAACCATGCACATGCCAAAGTTAGGAATGTCATAGAGCGATCTTTTGGAGTGTTGAAGATGAAATTTAGGATTTTGTTGAACATGCCAAGATTTCCAGAGAACAAGCAAACTAGAATTATTGTTGCTTGTATGGCTCTTCATAATTTTATTCGAGAGAGCAGAATTGCAGATAGGGAATTTGATGCTTGTGATGCGGATGAAAATTATAACCCAATGCCTAGTTCTTCTGCATCAACATGGCCAGAGGATGAACCTCTTATTGAAGATATCAACATGAATGCCTTCCGTGATCAGTTAGCTGGTGCTTTGTTTAATTGAGTGTAATTTTTTTTGCTTCATTCAGGACGTGTATGTTTGAGTGAGACATCTCATTTGTATGGAGAAAATAAAATTTATCCTGTGATGGATGCTTGATTTCTAAAGATGTTTGTTTTTGTCATTTCTGAGTGGGAAGTGGTCACACAGCAGTTGGCCACATCAAATCCAACTGCAAAGGAGCCAAATGATTGGGAAATTGTATTTATTGTCAATCTAACCCTTGCATCCAAACACCTCTTCGGCTAGAGTTACTTGAGGGTTAGTCATGAGCTACAAAATAACTCTAACCTCTAACTTGGTTAGAGTATCCAAACAGGGCCTATTGCTTTTTATCCTATGGGTTGCCCATTTATTCAGGTGTTTTCTTTTCTTTGTGCCGTGACTGAATCTCGTTGATATTTATACGCTCCGTTGACATACTACTCTTGGTTATCAATACAGTTTTCTTGAAACAAGTTTATAAATTTTTTTATTTCACTGATGCTATAACACACTTGAGTGTTATAACATTTGATTCCTCTCCCTCTCTTCTTCTTCATCTCTGGACTTCTTCAGATTCGATGGGCTTTGAAGGGGCTTGGCGGAGGCAAGCCGGCTAGGCGGTGGAGACAGTGGGAGGTAGTATTTCCGACGGTGGAGGAGGCAGTCGGGCTAGGTCACGACACGAGCGCCCATAGCCATGGAAATAGTGGGAGGGGGAGGGGGAGGGGGAGGGAGAGGAGGAGGCTGCTGTGGGCCCACAGTAAGGTCTCATCGGAGCCCGCGAGACTCTACGACATCGTGGTAGGGCAGTGGCGCTAGGCGGCAGCGGTGTGTCGGGTGTGTCGGGTGGAGGAAGAAGGTGTGAAGAACAAAACCGAGTATTCTGAGCACCAGAAATATTCAAGTGTCCTATGGACATAGTCTTTTATTTTGGTCGTAAGGAGTTTTTTTTAGATAATGGATACAAAATATCCGGCCTGTAAGGAGTTGGGTATATAAAGGATTGAGACTGTGACCAGATAGTGAATAAAACGCCAATTTAAAATTCTTTTTTAAGAACTTGGTCTATGACTCTATGTCCAAACTTCACTAAAACTTCTCCCCTCTAGCAAACTCAAGTCGTCGTAGTCATGACGGGGCTAGGTCGACAGGACATGACAAGTCCTCTATAGCAAACTCAAGTCGTCAAGTCTAGCAAATCTCGAGTACAGCACAAAAAACATCCAAATGCCCCCGAGCTTCGGCGAGGCAGCGAGGCGGCTGGCTCGCGTGGATCCAGGTGCCAATGAAATAGAGGAGGAGGAAAGAGAGGATGAAGAGTTGACATATAGATCCGTATGCCAATGAAATAGAGGAGAGAGTAAACTCTCAAGTGGAGCTATATATACTCGATTAGAGCCCTCTTCTTTGCAATTATCCAATCTTTTCTGTGCAGTAATACCATTTTTAAGGGACTTGACATATCACTCCATACTCCATAGAATTGCCATTACATAAAACTGTTCTTAACACCAATATAATTAATGCACACACTTAATAACAGTTTTAAACATGCATGACTCAGTAGCTGGGCAAAGCAATATTTAGTGCGATGGCGACGATGAAGGTAACCGAGATGAGCACAACAAATAGTGGCCTTCCAAGATTTTCAAACAAAAAGCTTGTGGCGAAACACCAAAATAGTTGGACAAGGCTCGACGGGCGCTCGTGTACGTTGGCGAGTCCTCTCCATCCAGCTCGCCGCCATACCGCTTTCGCTAGCCCGAGGTGCAAGGGAACCCAAATACCGGGGAAGCAAAATAGCACCGTAGCCAAACACACCGCATATACAAAGACAATAAGTCCATGATTGGCGTGGCCCAACACCAGATGAAATGCAAAAGCGAACGCAGCGATCATAAACTGCGCTGCCACCGGCACCAACCCCGACGCCAGTGAGTTATACCAGGAGCGATGGTTGCGCGGGATTTCTCTTGCACCACCATATATAAGGAAGCAGGTTGCTAGGATGGAGCTGACGAAGGCCATGGTGTCTGACACCACAAATGCTCTGAAAGCAAACCTTTTTGCAAGTATTGATGTCCCCGCACTTGGGTGGTCATCGGCGATAAACCCCCCTGGCACGGTGAATGCTGCTGTGAATGCCACTGTAGCGATTAGGACTGATGCAATGGTTCCCGTTTTCGTCATGTTGTCCTCGTTGTTGGATGCTTCTTCCTCGTTTGCTTCGATTTTCTTTTGAGAAAAATCAGTGGGCTTCTTGTCTACATACACATGGTGAATTCCATGTAAAGTAATGGTCGCTCGAGACCAGCACACACAATCATACACAATGCGATGCGGATTCTGCATACCAATAGAAGAATACTGTTGTAATATGGCGAGCTATGAAAGATGACTAAACGTGAAAATTGAGTACATGGATAAAACTAGTATATTTCACGACCATAGTGACATCGGTGACAGCGCAATCCTCCGCTCACGCGCACGCGCCCACTGTCGCCCCCACCTAGGTCGGCAAGCTCCTCCCTCCCCTCTGCTAGTGGCGGCACCGACGAGGTAGGCCTCCTCCTCCTCCTCCTCATATAATAACAATGACTAGCAGAAAAGAGAAGCTGACGAGCAGCAGCTGGTGCCGTTAGGGTTTAGTGGATAGAGATGTCAAGTCCACGCTAGCGTGCTGAAGTGGTGTGCCACCTCAGCAAAAATGGCAAAATTATAGGCAAGTTCTTGTTTTTGGTGGTAAATTTGTAGTTGGCATTAGAAACATGGCAAACAGAGAGGTGACCTCTATATCAGTGGCAAATAGTTAAATATCCCCTATACTACGGCTGTTGTTGCTAGGCAGAGAGAGCGGCAATAGCATAGGAGAGAGACAGCACAGGGAGAAGAGAGGGAGGTGGCGGCTACAAAGGATGAGGAGGAGAAGAGATAAGGGATTAACACTAAACTTATTCTTTTTTAGAAGCAACATGAAACATGCTTGCCTTCTATTTCACCACAAAATATACAAGGGCTTACAAGATTGCTAATGGTCATTAGGTCTTTTTATATAGAGTAAATAACCCCTACTAATCCTTTAAGATCTAATCTATAAAAAGTTGGGCCTAGGCTCCTCTCTAATTAATGAGCCTACTAACATGCCTGCACGTATTCTCCAGCTATATGTCTTGTCGACCACGATATCTCTCTTCGCGTGGAGAATCAGCTCGTCCTCGACAGGTCTATAACCCCTACTAATCCTTTTAGATCTAATCTATAACAACTAGGCCTAGGCTCCTTCCTAATTAATCATCCCATTGACATGTCTAGACATATTCTCCTAGCATACATCTTAACGACCATGACAAATCAATATATGAGGTGGATGATGAGATACCGACACGGGCTCCCTACCTGCCTTATATAGCCAGGGGTTAAGGATAGAAGGTAAGTTCTGCCTCGGTCAAGTTGATATGTTTTCTAGTTTGTCACAACATGATCTTAGTGATTCCAAGATAGTCTCAACCCCTTGTGTGTATTAAGGTAGTGAAGATAACCTAGGTAATACTTGGACTCCATCTCATCACCACTTTATGTCCACTATAACCAGATATATGTCTCATGGAAATACCCGGGTGTCATGTCCTCCATAGCAGCCCCTAAGTCATTCATGATCAAGTTGTTGCAATCTTGATGACATCCTGACCCAAGCCTCCTAGGCGCGCCTCCTCCCTTATACATGTTTCCCGAGTACTGATGTCCTCCTAGGCATGCCTCTTAACTTTTTGCTTGAATGGAGATAATCATGAATAGGGATGGCAATGGGGTGGGTTAGTTTGGCCGCACCCAAAACCCGAGAGTAAAACCCAAACTGATGGAGGGTTTGACTCCGCTAGCAAACTTTATCATAAAACTTTGGAATTGGCAAATAACTTTCATATGAAGTTTGTTTGCAACACTAATAGACGAAGACTGTGACTTCGCTCAGAAGAAATGAAGATGCAAAGTCAAGAGTAAAGCTTCGCTCTATGATAAAGAAAGTGCGAAGTCATAAAGACTTCGTCCATCAAGCAAGGTCAAGGACGAAGTTGATTTCAAGTCAGATGAAAAAGCCTAAGAAATTGATTATCAAAGAAAAAATGATAATTTTGCCCTTGTAGTTCAAAAGGGTTGTAATGTTAAAGAGATTAATGTCATTTTAGTATCATTTACGAAGACTAGTACTTCTATAAATACCCCCTCTGACATGTAAAGTACAATCATGAAATGAATAAAACTTTACACTTGTATTTAAACTTGGTGTTTGGGTGAAGTGTGATTATTTTACTCATCACAAACCCACCCAAACTTAGTTTTTGGGGGACATCAGCCCTCACCGCTGCTGGGTCCTGAAATCCGACGAGTCCCTCCAAAACATGAGAACTCTAGCTGGAATTCGCGACATAACTCATGTCAAATCTAGGCACCTGACTAGATTCATCGACTTAGGCCTTGTTCAGTCTGCAAAAAAATTTGGCTTCGGGTACTGTAGCACTTTCGTTTGTTTGTGGCAAATATTCTCTAATCATAGACTAACTAGGGTCAAAAGATTCTTCTCGCGATTTACAGGTAAACTGTGTAATTAGCTTTTATTTTTATCTATATTTAATGCTTCATGCATGTGTCCTAAGATTCGATGTGACGGGAAATCTTGAAAATTTTTGGTAGTTTTTGAGAACTAAACAAGGCCTTACCTGAAACAAAAATGGGAGAGTTCCCTCAAAAAAAAAGGGAGAGGACAGCAAGGAGTGAGACTGGAGTCATCGACTTCCCTAGGCCGTGTTTAGTTTCCCACCCAAAATTTTTTCATCCATCTCATCGAATCTTTGGACACATGCATGGAACATTAAATGTAGATAAAAAAATAAACTAATTACACAGTTTAGTTGAGAATCGCGAGACGAATCTTTTAAGCCTAGTTACTCCATGATTAGCCTTAAGTGCTACAGTAACCCACATATGCTAATGACAGATTAATTATGCTTAATAAATTTGTCTTGAAGTTTCCTGACGAGCTATGTAATTTGTTTTTTTATTAGTTTCTAAAAAACCCTCCCGACATCCTTCCGACACATTCGATGTGACACCTAAAAAATTTTTATTGTCAATCTAAACAGGCCCTAAAACAAAGATGGAGAGGATAATAAGGAGTGAGACATGGATGTGAGAGGAGGGAGAGGCGAGTAGGGAGCCAGGCAGTCAGCCAACCAGGACGGGAGGAATGGCAATGGCAAGTGTGTGCCATTGTGCCCCACATCGAGCACGTGTGGTGTCCCGTGGCGAGCAGGGTCGGTCAAGGCTCAAGACTCGGAAACAAGGAGGCAGTAGTGCGTCTGATAATAGTTTTTTTTTTTTTGAGAGAGATGGGGAACAGGAGATTGGGATTATCGGATTATGGTTTGCTTATATACTATCCAAACTAGACTACCTATTTATCTATTGGGGTAGCCATCTATTTTTATGCTACCCATAAAGAAATTTGTTTTGAACAAGATTTGAGTCAAACATAAAATCATGAATAACTTTTAAGTTGTTAAGTTTGAAAATATAAAAACTATATAAATAGATTTTGTCTTGAAAAATACTTTTGTAAAAATATACATATACCACTTTTTGATAAATATTTTTATAAAAATAAAGAATCAAAGTTAGACTTTGGAGACCGTGTCGTTACGCTAAACGAAGAAAGTATAAATTAAGCTGAGGTTCAAGTAAGCACAGTATCGAGAATTTGGCACATCAGTGCGTTGCAAACCGGCGGGGCGTGCGTGCGTGTGCATGTTTGTGCGCGTGCGTGTGTGTGCGTGTGTAATTGGTGTTAGGAAATAAAGAAATAGTGTGTTTGTGGTCAAGTTTTCTAAACATCAATTCAGTGAAACTAAGAAAATCACTGTACAAAATTCGTGTAGAAGTTCTGATTCTAAAAGGTAGTCGTTCAGTGTATGACAGCAAGCTAACAGAGACTGAGAATGATGCAGGCAGAAACAGAACGATAATGCAATGCCTTAATAACACAATAATACAATTTAGGAGTATTACCAGGAAATAGTTCATTCTTCCGCGCTCTAACACACGGTGAGCAAGATCTCCAGCAGTTAGGCCGTCCTTATTGGTAATGCCTGTTTTGACGGACATCGTCTGTAGTAGTAAACTGACGATTCGCGGACATCCGTATTTAACCGCTAAATGGAGCGGTGTATTTCCTTCAGAATCCATAGCATTTAGCAGCGTAACAAATGTGCCATTTTGACAGACGTGGCGAACCACTGATTCCTGATTATGCTCGACAGCACAATGAAGCAAACTTCTTCCTTTATCATCAAGCAATTCACAGTAGTCTGGGCATTTCTGTATGAGCACGTCAATAATCCTTGTACTTCCCACCTTAGCAGCCGAATGCACTGGAAATAAGCCATGGTTGTCTGAAATGTGAGCTTGCTCTGATGATGTATGGTCATCTAGGAACATCTCAACAACATCGAGTCGTCTATACAGTATTGCGAACTGGAGAGGCGTCTTCCCTGACGAATCAACTCTGGTAAGCAAGGTTGGGCCAACCGGTTCCCAGTTCAGTATTTCTCGAGCCATACCTGGTTGAAAAGCAAGTGGCAATTCGTCACCAAGCAACAGAAGTTGCAATTTACTGAACTTTAGGAGCACAACTTTTTTACCAGTCGGAAAGTGGAAGCAGTAAATCAAGCAAAATGGAACCTTTGTCATACTTACCTTTGCTAATAGTTGCTGCAGAGTGCAAAGCAGTCTGTCCGTCGCGACCAGCGAATGAGGCCGGCGACGGCGTTCCATCGGGCGACGGACGAAGCAGCAGCCGGACCATCTCATCCGACCATACCTCTGCCGCCAAGTACAGGGGCGAGACACCATCCTCAGTTGTCACTGACGCCAGCTCGGGGGCTTCGGCCATCAAGAGATCTACTACCCCAGCACGGCTGAGACGGACGGCCTCGAGCAAAGCAGTGGCGCCTAGGCAGTTTCTTGCCCGCAGCGCTGCCGCCTCGTCCGGTCCACCGACAGCGGTGCGCATCTTGGACAGGAGGCAGGCCACCACGCCCTTGCTCCCGGCCCTCGCCGCGCAGTGCAGACTGCAGCGGCGTGTCGAGGCCCTTGTTCCGCGTGGCGACAAGCGACGGCGCGCTGTCGCAGACGAACGCGGTGAGCTCGGCGTGGCCGCGGCTGGCGACAAGGTGCAGCGCGGTGTTCCCGTTGCTCGTCACGCCGAGGAGGCTTCCCGTTCCCGCGCCCGGCGACACTGCGCCGCCGTTGACTTTAATCGCGACGTGGCCGTCTGCTGCTTGCGGGCCGCCTTCGCCGCTGGCGTTCAGCAGCTCCACCAAGCGGGGCACTTCGCCGGTGGTGAGCACTCTAAACAGATCCGTGCCCAGCGTCACCTGCTCGGGCCCAAATTCCACCAGTGTGGCGGCAGCTTCCGACATGATTCGCTAGGACCTGAGCTCTTGGCTGCCCTGCAACTGCAACGTTGTTTTGCTACTGGTTACTTGTTGGCAAGAGTTATGCTGAAAATTTTTATTAGTACTCCGTAGATGATATAAGAGTATGATAAACTACAGACTACACCTACCCACCCGCCCACCCGGTTTCTTCTTTTGAAACGTCGACGAGGCATGTTCGCTTGTGAAAAGTCATGAACACTACTGGCTCACACAAAAATATGGATTACAAGACAAGTGAACAATCGTTGTTTGTTACGGGCATTGACTTTTTCCGTTGCTGCGTATTCTTATAGAGTGTTTTAAAAAGTTAACACTGTGCGGATAATATATCATACTGTTTTCTACAACAACTTAGGTTTGTATTATTAGCACCCATTCGATCTTTTGTTTTACTCTAAAGTCATATATGCCAAGGTGAGTACCGAATTAAGAGTGTAGACAAATACTCCTTTACATGGAAACCACAGGCGATGATAAGCAATCTAGCATAAGATGAAGCAATACAATTATACAAAAGATGGTACCAAATAAATGAGGAAAGCCTCTAAATCCTTACAAGTCTCTTTTGTATAATGGATTTTGTTGATCAAGCAACCCTCACGCAGTCACGCTCCCTAGCCTGAGCTCTCATGTATATCTTTTCTTTTCTTAACAACAAATGAGCTCACTTATGAGAAGGCGAGTACACAAGTTTCTATATGGATAAATCATCTCTTTGACAAGCTTCAATAGGACCTGCAAATATCAAAATCTCCTATATTGTGACAACTGACAAATACGTATTTACACATGATCATTTTGTTTTACTGTAAAGCTATGCCCAGCTCAAATACTTGATTACATTTCAGAATTCTAATGCATACAGAACAGACTGACGGCTCTATGCATTCC